>NC_071587.1:0-309314 GCF_024509145.1 Vidua macroura
TTTGAAATTGGACCATATAGAATCAGGAAAAGCTGGCCAACAACAGATATTGTTTAATCTGTTATGGTCTCTTAAACAAGTCAAATTGCTGATGCAAAACAATATCTGAGAAATACAACCAGCTTGTTCACCCTTTTTGCAGACCTCTTTTCAGGCTTGGACAACCTGGCTGCGACAGTGGAAGCCTCCTAAAAACCGCGTGCCAAGAGACATAACTGGTCTTGTGGGAACAGGATTGGGAATCCTAAATAGTATTGATTCAGAAGTATGAATGAATAAATTGGCTTCCACAAGCTGAAGATTTAACCAAAATACAACAACCACTGCAATCGTCCTTATCAGCCTTGGGAACACATCAGTGGTTGCTATCAAACATTCTAGCAATTGGGGAAAAGATAATGTAAATAATAGCAAATTGATCATTGATGCACTTAATGCCGCACAAAGCAACGTTTCCTTAGCTCTTAGCCGTATCCAGGCTCAATGATGGATGCAGTCAGTTGCTGCCTCAATTATAAGAGAAGGTGAAGAAGGCACTTTTCCCACTGAAATTAGGAAAATAGTCTGGGACAGTGCCACTGACTTTGAAAGAGATTTCCAATCCTGGTGGAATTTAGTGAATTTTACCTATGACCCTAACACAAACACAGCCACAGCATTTGCGTTGACCATAAGAAATGCCTGGGTGCATTTGATATTCCCTATCATTGCACTAGGATTAAATCATGATGGACCCACTTTCTATCCTTCTGAACATAGAGAATGGGCCCGTCAAATTGATGACAAATGGCAAACTGTCAATTTAGAGTCCTGTACCATCTGAGAACAACTAGGGTTTATCTGTGAAGGTAATGCAATTGTAGCTCAAGATATTTGTCTGGAGACAGAACAAAATAGCTGTCATTTTGATATTCATCCTAACGAGACTTCTGAAACAGTCCTTGTATCTACAGACAATGGGTGTGCCTGCTTCAGAACCGCTTGGGATACTGTGTTTATAGAAAGTACAGTAGTAGCTACTAAAAATCATTCAAATTTTTTGTGCTTGCAACTTTACTAAAATTGCAGGATGTGATTTTTCTTTTGTAGCTCCAGTTACTTCACATGAACTTTTAGAATCCAATCTCACGTTGATTCACAAGCTACTGCCTACTCCCATTGGGATGAACCTTTCTCTGGTCAAGCAATTATTACTTCATCAAGATCTAATAGAGATCCTAGGAAAAATCAAGGGGAATGGACCAGAAAACTCTGGTAACTGTTCATCATCATGTGCAAGAAATACATCGTGTTGTAGAAAGGGTGAAAAGTGATGCCGAGCACAAGTGGTGGGATACCCTTTTCGGGTGGTCACCCACCGCCACCGGTATCCTGAAGAAATTGTGTCATCCCATTGTTGTTCTTCTGATTTTAGTTATGATTGGTTTTGTTTTATCAGTAATCTTGCTTATTGTAAATTGGAGAATGATGAAACGATGAACAAAAATTAACATCTATAATTAATGCACACCACTTGGCCGACATCCTTTACACTAGAGATGTTCCCAGGACAGTAGACACAAGAAGATGATAAGGTTAGAAGATATGTTTTACATCATTTTCTTTTATGATTTTGTTCTAATCGCTGTTTTAATTATTTTTGTTTATTGTTTATAAAATTGTACTGAGTAATATCGATTATACTAGGGTTTATTACTTTACTGTTTAATATTGATGATACTGGTTTATTATTTGATCAATTTATTGTTTAATTGATTCATATTGATTATTATTTAAATAACTATTATTGATTTACTAATTGTATTTTGCTTATTGTTTAATTATAATTTGTTGTGATTACTAATATGTTGTGATTGTTTTAGTTTTCCCGTTTTCTCTTTCTTTCCCTTTTCCTCTTCTCTTTTCCCTGGGACCTGCTGCCAACACTTGACGAGTCCTGAAGACTCCACGACGACACCATGGAATCCTGCTGATGAAGATCTTTCGAGGGCAATCGTCAGTCACGGGGTGGTGTAAGAGCCCGTCAGAAGCCCCTCATTTTCCATTCTGCCTTCCGATTGCCACAAGAAAGAATCCCTTCCCCCACTGTAGTTCCGGCTTAGAACAGGACACAGCACAGGTGGGACCACTGAACCGTCATGCTGGCTGTTTCCCAACTAGGCCTGGTAAGAACTTGGCAAGGAGTTGGCAAGGACTTGGCAAAGACCTGACATGGAGCCAGCACGGGACAGCCTGATGCGCGGCCTGCTTCTAATCTCCGTTCTTAAGCCCAATGAACTTTTGGGGTGACTCTCGCGGTCCTTCATTGAAGACCCCTCATCTGCCTCGTTACCACTGTGACAAAGAAAGAATGAGAAACCCTCCTCCCAAGGACTGAGACTGAGACCCCTGCTATAGGGAGGAGGGAAATTGGTGGTCTGACCACTAATGACATGACCTGTTTCCCTTCAGTGATTCAAATGGACTTATTCTTCATTGGATTCGTCTTGCTTTGGTGGTTTCTGTGGACTCACCCGTTCCCTCGGGGCAATTACAATGGACTTTCATTATTACACTTGTTCCCCCCTCTCTCCTCTGTGGACTATAATTGGAGCCCCGAGTCGACCAGAACTTCGAAGACTCCCCGACACGACAGACGGATCCCCATCGTCCGGAGCACTGAGGATCTCGCCTGTGTTGGTAGCTATTCCCATAGCCCTGTTCTCTCTCTAACCTTTTATCTCCTTTCAGATCCCCACTATCGCGTTTACTGTTTTGGCCCCTACTAAAGGTGCATTTGTTGTGATTAACTGATAGTCCCTTGTTGTTTGCCTTTGTTGCACTTTTGGGATGGGTGAAAAGAACCATCACGACACCCCGCAAGAAACGGATCGTGACATTAAAATTGGCGTTCACGGACAGGATTTCTGTCTAGACAGAAGGGTTGCAGCTGAAAAGGCACCCCATACTGTCTTTGGCAATTCATAAAGGATCCCTTAGTGCAAAGGGCGGGACACTGTTGTTTTGTTGTTGTTGTGTGTATGTGGTCTGGGAAGGAAGGGACAACTTGAAGCAACTAAGCAGAGCCTCCCAGGCAGATGATTGTCCTTTCACCCAGCCAGGGAAGCGAAGGGCGACACAGCGAGGGCTGTGTAGTTTTGTGGAACTTAAGTTTGTAGCTTCCCTGTCGTGGTTTTGGTCCCTTCACAAAATGAGTGACAATCTTAGCCTTGAAATTAAAGCTGAATTTTATGCACTACTAGCCAAACACAATGCCAAAACCTTCTACAGAGGAGGAAAAATGGGCACAGAGTAATTGGTTGAACTTAGAAAATGTTATTGATAGAGTGTGTTCATTACAACATGAAACAAAATTCAAACTGGGCAAAAATAAAACTATCTTCTGCTCAGTTTTGGGAGCTTGTCTTATGGCAGCTATAGAAAATGGCTTCCAGCGAAGAAGTGAGGAACATGCTATAATAGACTCCCTTCAAAATCTAGTTGAAATTTTGCAAAAACAGTTCTATGAAGCAAAAAAATGTGATCTATGCATTGCGAGCTGCCTTAACAGAGGAACATATTAACAAATCCCATCATGCTGATTCCTCTACAGAGCTTGAGGAGAAGGAAACTCCTCACATTAAACAAATCTATCCTCATCAAGAACTTGAAGCAGCAAGTAATTGTGGGGAACATTGCTGCCATCACTTGAGACCCTTGATTAAAACAGAGTAGAACTATCTCAGTGATGATGATCTGGAACCTCACATCACAACCAAACGCATACCATCACAACTAAACACGGCCACCGAGCTAGCTAAGCTTAAAAGGGGAATACGGACAGCCTCCACATGAATCAGAAACAGAATATGTTTTCCGGGTGTCCCTCACTGGTGGTGATCAAATTCAATTCACTGAACAGGAAGCCAGTGGGTATTGGGGACATGGTGTCTTCTTAACAACAGGAGAGAAAGGTGACACATGGTCCCTGACACAGCGTGCCAGCTTTTTGGGCCGGGGGAACAAGCCCCTTGGAAAGGGGAGATCCCATAGCTAGAATTAGTACCCCCGACCAGCTCTTGGAAAATGTGCACAAAGCTGCTTGCCTGCAAATGACTCACAAAAAGAAATGAATTCCTGGCTTTGAATCCCTGATGCAATTACCTGTGAAGCCCAAGATAATGACCCCTTGAATTTGTGGGCTTCCAGAATCACTCAAACCTACAGCAATTCTCCTTCCAAAAACGATAGCAGCTGTATCTCCTGTAGAAAGACCAGACAGATTTCCTAGTCACTGGAACGACCCATTTGTTCCCCTTTATGACTTGTTGAGGAAAGGGGTGAAATGGGATTGGAGTCTTTCTCAGGAGTCAGCATTGCAATTGCTGATTTTTGAAGCAACAGCTCATCAAGCACTGGGCCCTATCCATCCTACAGATCCTTTCCAGGTGGAATGGGCATTTGCCTCCTCAGGGCTGTCAGTACACATATGGCAGCGGGGTCCTGAGGCTCCGACAAGACCTGTTGGTTTTGATTCCCGTGGTTCCAAAGATGCTGAGAAAAGATACACTACCTGGGAAAAAGGATTGTTGATGGTTATCTTAGCTTTCCTAGAAGTAGAAAAAATTGCACAAAAAACAACCAATTGTATTGAGAGGCCCCTTCAAGGTTATTAAGACAGTCACTAGTGGGAGTCCCCCTCCTGACGGGGTGGCCCAGAGGGCCTCAGTGAGAAAGTGGTATGCTCAGGTTGAACATTACTGTAACTTCTTCTCAATGGACAGAAGGAGCTGTAAAAACTTTAGCAATCCAAGAAACGGAGAGCTTGGACAAACCTGCCTCTGTAATCAAAGTAACCCCTCCTTTCTGCCCCGAACAATCAGCAAACTCTTGGTTTACTGATGCTTTTGCTAAAGGGGAAGGAAAAAGGATGGAAATCTAGGGCAGAAGCCCTCCACTTTTCCTCTGGTGAGCAAATGATTACAGAGGGAGAAGGTAGTACACACAGTGGGGAGCTGATAGCTGTCTGGAGTGTTTTTCAACGAGAAGCACAGAATTCCTCTTTGGTCTGCATCTACACTGACTCCTATGCTCTGTACCAAATGATCCTAATAATCCAGCTCATGACCCTGGCCAACCTGTTCTGGTGGACCTCTCTTACTATAGGACTAGTAGCACTTGTGCTAAAAACCCCCTCTGAAGAAATATGCATGGGAATCCTCTGGTGCTCTAGGGAAAGAGCATTGGACAAATACATGCTGGATAATTCCATCATTCTAACTTTTTCTGCCTCTCGGCGGCAGAATTCTGTTGTGTTTACTTTCTCAGAAGAACTCCGAGGGACATGAAGACCACCTAATCCATGATAAAACTGGTCATACTTTTCTGCATCCTACCGCAACCCCATGGCCAGAAAGCAGCTGAGTGACCGTGGTCTGAACTAATTGTGGTAGCATGCAGAAAAAGTGAAAGGATCTCTTGAAGCACAAAAAGGTTTGTACGCAGCCAAGCATACAGGATTGTTGGCACAATTTCACATGAACACAAACTGTAGAAGTAGTTTGGTTTTGGTCCAAAAATACTGAAGCACTTTTTTTTTGTTTTGTTTTGTTTTGTTTTTTGTTTTTGTTTTTGTTTTTTAAGTTGAAAGTATTGATTCAAATACTGGAGTAGGACTTGATGTTAATGTTGTGACACCTACCACCCAACCACTGGTTACACTTAGCCCGAAAATTTTTGAAATTGGACCATGTAGAATCAGGAAAACTGGCCAACAACAGATATTGTTTAATCTGTTATGGTCTCTTAAACAAGTCAAATTGCTGATGCAAAACAATATCTGAGAAATACAACCAGCTTGTTCACCCTTTTTGCAGACCTCTTTTCAGGCTTGGACAACCTGGCTGCGACAGTGGAAGCCTCCTAAAAACCGCGTGCCAAGAGACATAACTGGTCTTGTGGGAACAGGATTGGGAATCCTAAATAGTATTGATTCAGAAGTATGAATGAATAAATTGGCTTCCACAACTAAAGATTTAACCAAAATACAACAACCACTGCAATCGTCCTTATCAGCCTTGGGAACACATCAGTGGTTGCTATCAAACATTCTAGCAAATTGGGAAAAGATAAATGTAAATAATAGCAAATTGATCATTGATGCACTTAATGCCGCACAAAGCAACGTTTCCTTAGCTCTTAGCCGTATCCAGGCTCAATGATGGATGCAGTCAGTTGCTGCCTCAATTATAAGAGAAGGTGAAGAAGGCACTTTTCCACTGAAATTAGGAAAATAGTCTGGGACAGTGCCACTGACTTTGAAAGAGATTTCCAATCCTGGTGGAATTTAGTGAATTTTACCTATGACCCTAACACAAACACAGCACAGCATTTGCGTTGACCATAAGAAATGCCTGGGTGCATTTGATATTCCCTATCATTGCACTAGGATTAAATCATGATGGACCCACTTTCTATCCTTCTGAACATAGAGAATGGGCCCGTCAAATTGATGACAAATGGCAAACTGTCAATTTAGAGTCCTGTACCATCTGAGAACAACTAGGGTTTATCTGTGAAGGTAATGCAATTGTAGCTCAAGATATTTGTCTGGAGACAGAACAAAATAGCTGTCATTTTGATATTCATCCTAACGAGACTTCTGAAACAGTCCTTGTATCTACAGACAATGGGTGTGCCTGCTTCAGAACCGCTTGGGATACTGTGTTTATAGAAAGTACAGTAGTAGCTACTAAAAATCATTCCAATTTTTGTGCTTGCAACTTTACTAAAATTGCAGGATGTGATTTTTCTTTTGTAGCTCCAGTTACTTCACATGAACTTTTAGAATCCAATCTCACGTTGATTCACAAGCTACTGCCTACTCCCATTGGGATGAACCTTTCTCTGGTCAAGCAATTATTACTTCATCAAGATCTAATAGAGATCCTAGGAAAAATCAAGGGGAATGGACAGAAAACTCTGGTAACTGTTCATCATCATGTGCAAGAAATACATCGTGTTGTAGAAAGGGTGAAAAGTGATGCCGAGCACAAGTGGTGGGATACCCTTTTCGGGTGGTCACCCACCGCCACCGGTATCCTGAAGAAATTGTGTCATCCCATTGTTGTTCTTCTGATTTTAGTTATGATTGGTTTTGTTTTATCAGTAATCTTGCTTATTGTAAATTGGAGAATGATGAAACGATGAACAAAATTAACATCTATAATTAATGCACACCACTTGGCCGACATCCTTTACACTAGAGATGTTCCCAGGACAGTAGACACAAGAAGATGATAAGGTTAGAAGATATGTTTTACATCATTTTCTTTTATGATTTGTTCTAATCGCTGTTTTAATTATTTTTGTTTATTGTTTATAAAATTGTACTGAGTAATATCGATTATACTAGGTTTATTACTTTACTGTTTAATATTGATGATACTGGTTTATTATTTGATCAATTTATTGTTTAATTGATTCATATTGATTATTATTTAAATAACTATTATTGATTTACTAATTGTATTTTGCTTATTGTTTAATTATAATTTGTTGTGATTACTAATATGTTGTGATTGTTTTAGTTTTCCCGTTTTCTCTTTCTTTCCCTTTTCCTCTTCTCTTTTCCCTGGGACCTGCTGCCAACACTTGACGAGTCCTGAAGACTCCACGACGACACCATGGAATCCTGCTGATGAAGATCTTTCGAGGGCAATCGTCAGTCACGGGGTGGTGTAAGAGCCCGTCAGAAGCCCCTCATTTTCCATTCTGCCTTCCGATTGCCACAAGAAAGAATCCCTTCCCCCACTGTAGTTCCGGCTTAGAACAGGACACAGCACAGGTGGGACCACTGAACCGTCATGCTGGCTGTTCCCAACTAGGCCTGGTAAGAACTTGGCAAGGAGTTGGCAAGGACTTGGCAAAGACCTGACATGGAGCCAGCACGGGACAGCCTGATGCGCGGCCTGCTTCTAATCTCCGTTCTTAAGCCCAATGAACTTTTGGGGTGACTCTCGCGGTCCTTCATTGAAGACCCCTCATCTGCCTCGTTACCACTGTGACAAAGAAAGAATGAGAACCCTCCTCCCAAGGACTGAGACTGAGACCCCTGCTATAGGGAGGAGGGGAAATTGGTGGTCTGACCACTAATGACATGACCTGTTTCCCTTCAGTGATTCAAATGGACTTATTCTTCATTGGATTCGTCTTGCTTTGGTGGTTTCTGTGGACTCACCCGTTCCCTCGGGGCAATTACAATGGACTTTCATTATTACACTTGTTCCCCCCCTCTCTCCTCTGTGGACTATAATTGGAGCCCCGAGTCGACCAGAACTTCGAAGACTCCCCCGACACGACAGACGGATCCCCATCGTCCGGAGCACTGAGGATCTCGCCTGTGTTGGTAGCTATTCCCATAGCCCTGTTCTCTCTCTAACCTTTTATCTCCTTTCAGATCCCCACTATCGCGTTTACTGTTTTGGCCCCTACTAAAGGTGCATTTGTTGTGATTAACTGATAGTCCCTTGTTGTTTGCCTTTGTTGCACTTTTGGGATGGGTGAAAAGAACCATCACGACACCCCGCAAGAAACGGATCGTGACATTAAAATTGGCGTCACGGACAGGATTTCTGTCTAGACAGAAGGGTTGCAGCTGAAAAGGCACCCATACTGTCTTTGGCAATTCATAAAGGATCCCTTAGTGCAAAGGGCGGGACACTGTTGTTTTGTTGTTGTTGTGTGTATGTGGTCTGGGAAGGAAGGGACAACTTGAAGCAACTAAGCAGAGCCTCCCAGGCAGATGATTGTCCTTTCACCCAGCCAGGGAAGCGAAGGGCGACACAGCGAGGGCTGTGTAGTTTTGTGGAACTTAAGTTTGTAGCTCCCTGTCGTGGTTTTGGTCCCTTCACAAAATGAGTGACAATCTTAGCCTTGAAATTAAAGCTGAATTTTATGCACTACTAGCCAAACACAATGCCAAACCTTCTACAGAAGGAGAAAAATGGGCACAGAGTAATTGGTTGAACTTAGAAAATGTTATTGATAGAGTGTGTTCATTACAACATGAAACAAAATTCAAACTGGGCAAAAATAAAACTATCTTCTGCTCAGTTTTGGGAGCTTGTCTTATGGCAGCTATAGAAAATGGCTTCCAGCGAAGAAGTGAGGAACATGCTATAATAGACTCCCTTCAAAATCTAGTTGAAATTTTGCAAAAACAGTTCTATGAAGCAAAAAAATGTGATCTATGCATTGCGAGCTGCCTTAACAGAGGAACATATTAACAAATCCCATCATGCTGATTCCTCTACAGAGCTTGAGGAGAAGGAAACTCCTCACATTAAACAAATCTATCCTCATCAAGAACTTGAAGCAGCAAGTAATTGTGGGGAACATTGCTGCCATCACTTGAGACCCTTGATTAAAACAGAGTAGAACTATCTCAGTGATGATGATCTGGAACCTCACATCACAACCAAACGCATACCATCACAACTAAACACGGCCACCGAGCTAGCTAAGCTTAAAAGGGAATACGGACAGCCTCCACATGAATCAGAAACAGAATATGTTTTCCGGGTGTCCCTCACTGGTGGTGATCAAATTCAATTCACTGAACAGGAAGCCAGTGGGTATTGGGGACATGGTGTCTTCTTAACAACAGGAGAGAAAGGTGACACATGGTCCCTGACACAGCGTGCAGCTTTTTGGGCCGGGGGAACAAGCCCCTTGGAAAGGGGAGATCCCATAGCTAGAATTAGTACCCCCGACCAGCTCTTGGAAAATGTGCACAAAGCTGCTTGCCTGCAAATGACTCACAAAAAGAAATGAATTCCTGGCTTTGAATCCCTGATGCAATTACCTGTGAAGCCCAAGATAATGACCCCTTGAATTTGTGGGCTTCCAGAATCACTCAAACCTACAGCAATTCTCCTTCCAAAAACGATAGCAGCTGTATCTCCTGTAGAAAGACCAGACAGATTTCCTAGTCACTGGAACGACCCATTTGTTCCCCTTTATGACTTGTTGAGGAAAGGGGTGAAATGGGATTGGAGTCTTTCTCAGGAGTCAGCATTGCAATTGCTGATTTTTGAAGCAACAGCTCATCAAGCACTGGGCCCTATCCATCCTACAGATCCTTTCCAGGTGGAATGGGCATTTGCCTCCTCAGGGCTGTCAGTACACATATGGCAGCGGGGTCCTGAGGCTCCGACAAGACCTGTTGGTTTTGATTCCCGTGGTTCCAAAGATGCTGAGAAAAGATACACTACCTGGGAAAAAGGATTGTTGATGGTTATCTTAGCTTTCCTAGAAGTAGAAAAAATTGCACAAAAACAACCAATTGTATTGAGAGGCCCCTTCAAGGTTATTAAGACAGTCACTAGTGGGAGTCCCCCTCCTGACGGGGTGGCCCAGAGGGCCTCAGTGAGAAAGTGGTATGCTCAGGTTGAACATTACTGTAACTTCTTCTCAATGACAGAAGGAGCTGTAAAAACTTTAGCAATCCAAGAAACGGAGAGCTTGGACAAACCTGCCTCTGTAATCAAAGTAACCCCTCCTTTCTGCCCCGAACAATCAGCAAACTCTTGGTTTACTGATGCTTTTGCTAAAGGGGAAGGAAAAGGATGGAAATCTAGGGCAGAAGCCCTCCACTTTTCCTCTGGTGAGCAAATGATTACAGAGGGAGAAGGTAGTACACACAGTGGGGAGCTGATAGCTGTCTGGAGTGTTTTTCAACGAGAAGCACAGAATTCCTCTTTGGTCTGCATCTACACTGACTCCTATGCTCTGTACCAAATGATCCTAATAATCCAGCTCATGACCCTGGCCAACCTGTTCTGGTGGACCTCTCTTACTATAGGACTAGTAGCACTTGTGCTAAAACCCCCTCTGAAGAAATATGCATGGGAATCCTCTGGTGCTCTAGGGAAAGAGCATTGGACAAATACATGCTGGATAATTCCATCATTCTAACTTTTCTGCCTCTCGGCGGCAGAATTCTGTTGTGTTTACTTTCTCAGAAGAACTCCGAGGGACATGAAGACCACCTAATCCATGATAAAACTGGTCATACTTTTCTGCATCCTACCGCAACCCCATGGCCAGAAAGCAGCTGAGTGACCGTGGTCTGAACTAATTGTGGTAGCATGCAGAAAAAGTGAAAGGATCTCTTGAAGCACAAAAAGGTTTGTACGCAGCCAAGCATACAGGATTGTTGGCACAATTTCACATGAACACAAACTGTAGAAGTAGTTTGGTTTTGGTCCAAAAATACTGAAGCACTTTTTTTTTGTTTTGTTTTGTTTTGTTTTTTGTTTTTGTTTTTGTTTTTTAAGTTGAAAGTATTGATTCAAATACTGGAGTAGGACTTGATGTTAATGTTGTGACACCTACCACCCAACCACTGGTTACACTTAGCCCGAAAATTTTTGAAATTGGACCATGTAGAATCAGGAAAACTGGCCAACAACAGATATTGTTTAATCTGTTATGGTCTCTTAAACAAGTCAAATTGCTGATGCAAAACAATATCTGAGAAATACAACCAGCTTGTTCACCCTTTTTGCAGACCTCTTTTCAGGCTTGGACAACCTGGCTGCGACAGTGGAAGCCTCCTAAAAACCGCGTGCCAAGAGACATAACTGGTCTTGTGGGAACAGGATTGGGAATCCTAAATAGTATTGATTCAGAAGTATGAATGAATAAATTGGCTTCCACAACTAAAGATTTAACCAAAATACAACAACCACTGCAATCGTCCTTATCAGCCTTGGGAACACATCAGTGGTTGCTATCAAACATTCTAGCAAATTGGGAAAAGATAAATGTAAATAATAGCAAATTGATCATTGATGCACTTAATGCCGCACAAAGCAACGTTTCCTTAGCTCTTAGCCGTATCCAGGCTCAATGATGGATGCAGTCAGTTGCTGCCTCAATTATAAGAGAAGGTGAAGAAGGCACTTTTCCCACTGAAATTAGGAAAATAGTCTGGGACAGTGCCACTGACTTTGAAAGAGATTTCCAATCCTGGTGGAATTTAGTGAATTTTACCTATGACCCTAACACAAACACAGCCACAGCATTTGCGTTGACCATAAGAAATGCCTGGGTGCATTTGATATTCCCTATCATTGCACTAGGATTAAATCATGATGGACCCACTTTCTATCCTTCTGAACATAGAGAATGGGCCCGTCAAATTGATGACAAATGGCAAACTGTCAATTTAGAGTCCTGTACCATCTGAGAACAACTAGGGTTTATCTGTGAAGGTAATGCAATTGTAGCTCAAGATATTTGTCTGGAGACAGAACAAAATAGCTGTCATTTTGATATTCATCCTAACGAGACTTCTGAAACAGTCCTTGTATCTACAGACAATGGGTGTGCCTGCTTCAGAACCGCTTGGGATACTGTGTTTATAGAAAGTACAGTAGTAGCTACTAAAAATCATTCAAATTTTTGTGCTTGCAACTTTACTAAAATTGCAGGATGTGATTTTTCTTTTGTAGCTCCAGTTACTTCACATGAACTTTTAGAATCCAATCTCACGTTGATTCACAAGCTACTGCCTACTCCCATTGGGATGAACCTTTCTCTGGTCAAGCAATTATTACTTCATCAAGATCTAATAGAGATCCTAGGAAAAATCAAGGGGAATGGACAGAAAACTCTGGTAACTGTTCATCATCATGTGCAAGAAATACATCGTGTTGTAGAAAGGGTGAAAAGTGATGCCGAGCACAAGTGGTGGGATACCCTTTTCGGGTGGTCACCCACCGCCACCGGTATCCTGAAGAAATTGTGTCATCCCATTGTTGTTCTTCTGATTTTAGTTATGATTGGTTTTGTTTTATCAGTAATCTTGCTTATTGTAAATTGGAGAATGATGAAACGATGAACAAAATTAACATCTATAATTAATGCACACCACTTGGCCGACATCCTTTACACTAGAGATGTTCCCAGGACAGTAGACACAAGAAGATGATAAGGTTAGAAGATATGTTTTACATCATTTTCTTTTATGATTTGTTCTAATCGCTGTTTTAATTATTTTTGTTTATTGTTTATAAAATTGTACTGAGTAATATCGATTATACTAGGTTTATTACTTTACTGTTTAATATTGATGATACTGGTTTATTATTTGATCAATTTATTGTTTAATTGATTCATATTGATTATTATTTAAATAACTATTATTGATTTACTAATTGTATTTTGCTTATTGTTTAATTATAATTTGTTGTGATTACTAATATGTTGTGATTGTTTTAGTTTTCCCGTTTTCTCTTTCTTTCCCTTTTCCTCTTCTCTTTTCCCTGGGACCTGCTGCCAACACTTGACGAGTCCTGAAGACTCCACGACGACACCATGGAATCCTGCTGATGAAGATCTTTCGAGGGCAATCGTCAGTCACGGGGTGGTGTAAGAGCCCGTCAGAAGCCCCTCATTTTCCATTCTGCCTTCCGATTGCCACAAGAAAGAATCCCTTCCCCCACTGTAGTTCCGGCTTAGAACAGGACACAGCACAGGTGGGACCACTGAACCGTCATGCTGGCTGTTCCCAACTAGGCCTGGTAAGAACTTGGCAAGGAGTTGGCAAGGACTTGGCAAAGACCTGACATGGAGCCAGCACGGGACAGCCTGATGCGCGGCCTGCTTCTAATCTCCGTTCTTAAGCCCAATGAACTTTTGGGGTGACTCTCGCGGTCCTTCACTGAAGACCCCTCATCTGCCTCGTTACCACTGTGACAAAGAAAGAATGAGAACCCTCCTCCCAAGGACTGAGACTGAGACCCCTGCTATAGGGAGGAGGGGAAATTGGTGGTCTGACCACTAATGACATGACCTGTTTCCCTTCAGTGATTCAAATGGACTTATTCTTCATTGGATTCGTCTTGCTTTGGTGGTTTCTGTGGACTCACCCGTTCCCTCGGGGCAATTACAATGGACTTTCATTATTACACTTGTTCCCCCCCTCTCTCCTCTGTGGACTATAATTGGAGCCCCGAGTCGACCAGAACTTCGAAGACTCCCCCGACACGACAGACGGATCCCCATCGTCCGGAGCACTGAGGATCTCGCCTGTGTTGGTAGCTATTCCCATAGCCCTGTTCTCTCTCTAACCTTTTATCTCCTTTCAGATCCCCACTATCGCGTTTACTGTTTTGGCCCCTACTAAAGGTGCATTTGTTGTGATTAACTGATAGTCCCTTGTTGTTTGCCTTTGTTGCACTTTTGGGATGGGTGAAAAGAACCATCACGACACCCCGCAAGAAACGGATCGTGACATTAAAATTGGCGTCACGGACAGGATTTCTGTCTAGACAGAAGGGTTGCAGCTGAAAAGGCACCCATACTGTCTTTGGCAATTCATAAAGGATCCCTTAGTGCAAAGGGCGGGACACTGTTGTTTTGTTGTTGTTGTGTGTATGTGGTCTGGGAAGGAAGGGACAACTTGAAGCAACTAAGCAGAGCCTCCCAGGCAGATTATTGTCCTTTCACCCAGCCAGGGAAGCGAAGGGCGACACAGCGAGGGCTGTGTAGTTTTGTGGAACTTAAGTTTGTAGCTCCCTGTCGTGGTTTTGGTCCCTTCACAAAATGAGTGACAATCTTAGCCTTGAAATTAAAGCTGAATTTTATGCACTACTAGCCAAACACAATGCCAAACCTTCTACAGAAGGAGAAAAATGGGCACAGAGTAATTGGTTGAACTTAGAAAATGTTATTGATAGAGTGTGTTCATTACAACATGAAACAAAATTCAAACTGGGCAAAAATAAAACTATCTTCTGCTCAGTTTTGGGAGCTTGTCTTATGGCAGCTATAGAAAATGGCTTCCAGCGAAGAAGTGAGGAACATGCTATAATAGACTCCCTTCAAAATCTAGTTGAAATTTTGCAAAAACAGTTCTATGAAGCAAAAAAATGTGATCTATGCATTGCGAGCTGCCTTAACAGAGGAACATATTAACAAATCCCATCATGCTGATTCCTCTACAGAGCTTGAGGAGAAGGAAACTCCTCACATTAAACAAATCTATCCTCATCAAGAACTTGAAGCAGCAAGTAATTGTGGGGAACATTGCTGCCATCACTTGAGACCCTTGATTAAAACAGAGTAGAACTATCTCAGTGATGATGATCTGGAACCTCACATCACAACCAAACGCATACCATCACAACTAAACACGGCCACCGAGCTAGCTAAGCTTAAAAGGGAATACGGACAGCCTCCACATGAATCAGAAACAGAATATGTTTTCCGGGTGTCCCTCACTGGTGGTGATCAAATTCAATTCACTGAACAGGAAGCCAGTGGGTATTGGGGACATGGTGTCTTCTTAACAACAGGAGAGAAAGGTGACACATGGTCCCTGACACAGCGTGCAGCTTTTTGGGCCGGGGGAACAAGCCCCTTGGAAAGGGGAGATCCCATAGCTAGAATTAGTACCCCCGACCAGCTCTTGGAAAATGTGCACAAAGCTGCTTGCCTGCAAATGACTCACAAAAAGAAATGAATTCCTGGCTTTGAATCCCTGATGCAATTACCTGTGAAGCCCAAGATAATGACCCCTTGAATTTGTGGGCTTCCAGAATCACTCAAACCTACAGCAATTCTCCTTCCAAAAACGATAGCAGCTGTATCTCCTGTAGAAAGACCAGACAGATTTCCTAGTCACTGGAACGACCCATTTGTTCCCCTTTATGACTTGTTGAGGAAAGGGGTGAAATGGGATTGGAGTCTTTCTCAGGAGTCAGCATTGCAATTGCTGATTTTTGAAGCAACAGCTCATCAAGCACTGGGCCCTATCCATCCTACAGATCCTTTCCAGGTGGAATGGGCATTTGCCTCCTCAGGGCTGTCAGTACACATATGGCAGCGGGGTCCTGAGGCTCCGACAAGACCTGTTGGTTTTGATTCCCGTGGTTCCAAAGATGCTGAGAAAAGATACACTACCTGGGAAAAAGGATTGTTGATGGTTATCTTAGCTTTCCTAGAAGTAGAAAAAATTGCACAAAAACAACCAATTGTATTGAGAGGCCCCTTCAAGGTTATTAAGACAGTCACTAGTGGGAGTCCCCCTCCTGACGGGGTGGCCCAGAGGGCCTCAGTGAGAAAGTGGTATGCTCAGGTTGAACATTACTGTAACTTCTTCTCAATGACAGAAGGAGCTGTAAAAACTTTAGCAATCCAAGAAACGGAGAGCTTGGACAAACCTGCCTCTGTAATCAAAGTAACCCCTCCTTTCTGCCCCGAACAATCAGCAAACTCTTGGTTTACTGATGCTTTTGCTAAAGGGGAAGGAAAAGGATGGAAATCTAGGGCAGAAGCCCTCCACTTTTCCTCTGGTGAGCAAATGATTACAGAGGGAGAAGGTAGTACACACAGTGGGGAGCTGATAGCTGTCTGGAGTGTTTTTCAACGAGAAGCACAGAATTCCTCTTTGGTCTGCATCTACACTGACTCCTATGCTCTGTACCAAATGATCCTAATAATCCAGCTCATGACCCTGGCCAACCTGTTCTGGTGGACCTCTCTTACTATAGGACTAGTAGCACTTGTGCTAAAACCCCCTCTGAAGAAATATGCATGGGAATCCTCTGGTGCTCTAGGGAAAGAGCATTGGACAAATACATGCTGGATAATTCCATCATTCTAACTTTTCTGCCTCTCGGCGGCAGAATTCTGTTGTGTTTACTTTCTCAGAAGAACTCCGAGGGACATGAAGACCACCTAATCCATGATAAAACTGGTCATACTTTTCTGCATCCTACCGCAACCCCATGGCCAGAAAGCAGCTGAGTGACCGTGGTCTGAACTAATTGTGGTAGCATGCAGAAAAAGTGAAAGGATCTCTTGAAGCACAAAAAGGTTTGTACGCAGCCAAGCATACAGGATTGTTGGCACAATTTCACATGAACACAAACTGTAGAAGTAGTTTGGTTTTGGTCCAAAAATACTGAAGCACTTTTTTTTTGTTTTGTTTTGTTTTGTTTTTTGTTTTTGTTTTTGTTTTTTAAGTTGAAAGTATTGATTCAAATACTGGAGTAGGACTTGATGTTAATGTTGTGACACCTACCACCCAACCACTGGTTACACTTAGCCCGAAAATTTTTGAAATTGGACCATGTAGAATCAGGAAAACTGGCCAACAACAGATATTGTTTAATCTGTTATGGTCTCTTAAACAAGTCAAATTGCTGATGCAAAACAATATCTGAGAAATACAACCAGCTTGTTCACCCTTTTTGCAGACCTCTTTTCAGGCTTGGACAACCTGGCTGCGACAGTGGAAGCCTCCTAAAAACCGCGTGCCAAGAGACATAACTGGTCTTGTGGGAACAGGATTGGGAATCCTAAATAGTATTGATTCAGAAGTATGAATGAATAAATTGGCTTCCACAACTAAAGATTTAACCAAAATACAACAACCACTGCAATCGTCCTTATCAGCCTTGGGAACACATCAGTGGTTGCTATCAAACATTCTAGCAAATTGGGAAAAGATAAATGTAAATAATAGCAAATTGATCATTGATGCACTTAATGCCGCACAAAGCAACGTTTCCTTAGCTCTTAGCCGTATCCAGGCTCAATGATGGATGCAGTCAGTTGCTGCCTCAATTATAAGAGAAGGTGAAGAAGGCACTTTTCCCACTGAAATTAGGAAAATAGTCTGGGACAGTGCCACTGACTTTGAAAGAGATTTCCAATCCTGGTGGAATTTAGTGAATTTTACCTATGACCCTAACACAAACACAGCCACAGCATTTGCGTTGACCATAAGAAATGCCTGGGTGCATTTGATATTCCCTATCATTGCACTAGGATTAAATCATGATGGACCCACTTTCTATCCTTCTGAACATAGAGAATGGGCCCGTCAAATTGATGACAAATGGCAAACTGTCAATTTAGAGTCCTGTACCATCTGAGAACAACTAGGGTTTATCTGTGAAGGTAATGCAATTGTAGCTCAAGATATTTGTCTGGAGACAGAACAAAATAGCTGTCATTTTGATATTCATCCTAACGAGACTTCTGAAACAGTCCTTGTATCTACAGACAATGGGTGTGCCTGCTTCAGAACCGCTTGGGATACTGTGTTTATAGAAAGTACAGTAGTAGCTACTAAAAATCATTCCAATTTTTGTGCTTGCAACTTTACTAAAATTGCAGGATGTGATTTTTCTTTTGTAGCTCCAGTTACTTCACATGAACTTTTAGAATCCAATCTCACGTTGATTCACAAGCTACTGCCTACTCCCATTGGGATGAACCTTTCTCTGGTCAAGCAATTATTACTTCATCAAGATCTAATAGAGATCCTAGGAAAAATCAAGGGGAATGGACAGAAAACTCTGGTAACTGTTCATCATCATGTGCAAGAAATACATCGTGTTGTAGAAAGGGTGAAAAGTGATGCCGAGCACAAGTGGTGGGATACCCTTTTCGGGTGGTCACCCACCGCCACCGGTATCCTGAAGAAATTGTGTCATCCCATTGTTGTTCTTCTGATTTTAGTTATGATTGGTTTTGTTTTATCAGTAATCTTGCTTATTGTAAATTGGAGAATGATGAAACGATGAACAAAATTAACATCTATAATTAATGCACACCACTTGGCCGACATCCTTTACACTAGAGATGTTCCCAGGACAGTAGACACAAGAAGATGATAAGGTTAGAAGATATGTTTTACATCATTTTCTTTTATGATTTGTTCTAATCGCTGTTTTAATTATTTTTGTTTATTGTTTATAAAATTGTACTGAGTAATATCGATTATACTAGGTTTATTACTTTACTGTTTAATATTGATGATACTGGTTTATTATTTGATCAATTTATTGTTTAATTGATTCATATTGATTATTATTTAAATAACTATTATTGATTTACTAATTGTATTTTGCTTATTGTTTAATTATAATTTGTTGTGATTACTAATATGTTGTGATTGTTTTAGTTTTCCCGTTTTCTCTTTCTTTCCCTTTTCCTCTTCTCTTTTCCCTGGGACCTGCTGCCAACACTTGACGAGTCCTGAAGACTCCACGACGACACCATGGAATCCTGCTGATGAAGATCTTTCGAGGGCAATCGTCAGTCACGGGGTGGTGTAAGAGCCCGTCAGAAGCCCCTCATTTTCCATTCTGCCTTCCGATTGCCACAAGAAAGAATCCCTTCCCCCACTGTAGTTCCGGCTTAGAACAGGACACAGCACAGGTGGGACCACTGAACCGTCATGCTGGCTGTTCCCAACTAGGCCTGGTAAGAACTTGGCAAGGAGTTGGCAAGGACTTGGCAAAGACCTGACATGGAGCCAGCACGGGACAGCCTGATGCGCGGCCTGCTTCTAATCTCCGTTCTTAAGCCCAATGAACTTTTGGGGTGACTCTCGCGGTCCTTCACTGAAGACCCCTCATCTGCCTCGTTACCACTGTGACAAAGAAAGAATGAGAACCCTCCTCCCAAGGACTGAGACTGAGACCCCTGCTATAGGGAGGAGGGGAAATTGGTGGTCTGACCACTAATGACATGACCTGTTTCCCTTCAGTGATTCAAATGGACTTATTCTTCATTGGATTCGTCTTGCTTTGGTGGTTTCTGTGGACTCACCCGTTCCCTCGGGGCAATTACAATGGACTTTCATTATTACACTTGTTCCCCCCCTCTCTCCTCTGTGGACTATAATTGGAGCCCCGAGTCGACCAGAACTTCGAAGACTCCCCCGACACGACAGACGGATCCCCATCGTCCGGAGCACTGAGGATCTCGCCTGTGTTGGTAGCTATTCCCATAGCCCTGTTCTCTCTCTAACCTTTTATCTCCTTTCAGATCCCCACTATCGCGTTTACTGTTTTGGCCCCTACTAAAGGTGCATTTGTTGTGATTAACTGATAGTCCCTTGTTGTTTGCCTTTGTTGCACTTTTGGGATGGGTGAAAAGAACCATCACGACACCCCGCAAGAAACGGATCGTGACATTAAAATTGGCGTCACGGACAGGATTTCTGTCTAGACAGAAGGGTTGCAGCTGAAAAGGCACCCATACTGTCTTTGGCAATTCATAAAGGATCCCTTAGTGCAAAGGGCGGGACACTGTTGTTTTGTTGTTGTTGTGTGTATGTGGTCTGGGAAGGAAGGGACAACTTGAAGCAACTAAGCAGAGCCTCCCAGGCAGATTATTGTCCTTTCACCCAGCCAGGGAAGCGAAGGGCGACACAGCGAGGGCTGTGTAGTTTTGTGGAACTTAAGTTTGTAGCTCCCTGTCGTGGTTTTGGTCCCTTCCCAAAATGAGTGACAATCTTAGCCTTGAAATTAAAGCTGAATTTTATGCACTACTAGCCAAACACAATGCCAAACCTTCTACAGAAGGAGAAAAATGGGCACAGAGTAATTGGTTGAACTTAGAAAATGTTATTGATAGAGTGTGTTCATTACAACATGAAACAAAATTCAAACTGGGCAAAAATAAAACTATCTTCTGCTCAGTTTTGGGAGCTTGTCTTATGGCAGCTATAGAAAATGGCTTCCAGCGAAGAAGTGAGGAACATGCTATAATAGACTCCCTTCAAAATCTAGTTGAAATTTTGCAAAAACAGTTCTATGAAGCAAAAAAATGTGATCTATGCATTGCGAGCTGCCTTAACAGAGGAACATATTAACAAATCCCATCATGCTGATTCCTCTACAGAGCTTGAGGAGAAGGAAACTCCTCACATTAAACAAATCTATCCTCATCAAGAACTTGAAGCAGCAAGTAATTGTGGGGAACATTGCTGCCATCACTTGAGACCCTTGATTAAAACAGAGTAGAACTATCTCAGTGATGATGATCTGGAACCTCACATCACAACCAAACGCATACCATCACAACTAAACACGGCCACCGAGCTAGCTAAGCTTAAAAGGGAATACGGACAGCCTCCACATGAATCAGAAACAGAATATGTTTTCCGGGTGTCCCTCACTGGTGGTGATCAAATTCAATTCACTGAACAGGAAGCCAGTGGGTATTGGGGACATGGTGTCTTCTTAACAACAGGAGAGAAAGGTGACACATGGTCCCTGACACAGCGTGCAGCTTTTTGGGCCGGGGGAACAAGCCCCTTGGAAAGGGGAGATCCCATAGCTAGAATTAGTACCCCCGACCAGCTCTTGGAAAATGTGCACAAAGCTGCTTGCCTGCAAATGACTCACAAAAAGAAATGAATTCCTGGCTTTGAATCCCTGATGCAATTACCTGTGAAGCCCAAGATAATGACCCCTTGAATTTGTGGGCTTCCAGAATCACTCAAACCTACAGCAATTCTCCTTCCAAAAACGATAGCAGCTGTATCTCCTGTAGAAAGACCAGACAGATTTCCTAGTCACTGGAACGACCCATTTGTTCCCCTTTATGACTTGTTGAGGAAAGGGGTGAAATGGGATTGGAGTCTTTCTCAGGAGTCAGCATTGCAATTGCTGATTTTTGAAGCAACAGCTCATCAAGCACTGGGCCCTATCCATCCTACAGATCCTTTCCAGGTGGAATGGGAATTTGCCTCCTCAGGGCTGTCAGTACACATATGGCAGCGGGGTCCTGAGGCTCCGACAAGACCTGTTGGTTTTGATTCCCGTGGTTCCAAAGATGCTGAGAAAAGATACACTACCTGGGAAAAAGGATTGTTGATGGTTATCTTAGCTTTCCTAGAAGTAGAAAAAATTGCACAAAAACAACCAATTGTATTGAGAGGCCCCTTCAAGGTTATTAAGACAGTCACTAGTGGGAGTCCCCCTCCTGACGGGGTGGCCCAGAGGGCCTCAGTGAGAAAGTGGTATGCTCAGGTTGAACATTACTGTAACTTCTTCTCAATGACAGAAGGAGCTGTAAAAACTTTAGCAATCCAAGAAACGGAGAGCTTGGACAAACCTGCCTCTGTAATCAAAGTAACCCCTCCTTTCTGCCCCGAACAATCAGCAAACTCTTGGTTTACTGATGCTTTTGCTAAAGGGGAAGGAAAAGGATGGAAATCTAGGGCAGAAGCCCTCCACTTTTCCTCTGGTGAGCAAATGATTACAGAGGGAGAAGGTAGTACACACAGTGGGGAGCTGATAGCTGTCTGGAGTGTTTTTCAACGAGAAGCACAGAATTCCTCTTTGGTCTGCATCTACACTGACTCCTATGCTCTGTACCAAATGATCCTAATAATCCAGCTCATGACCCTGGCCAACCTGTTCTGGTGGACCTCTCTTACTATAGGACTAGTAGCACTTGTGCTAAAACCCCCTCTGAAGAAATATGCATGGGAATCCTCTGGTGCTCTAGGGAAAGAGCATTGGACAAATACATGCTGGATAATTCCATCATTCTAACTTTTCTGCCTCTCGGCGGCAGAATTCTGTTGTGTTTACTTTCTCAGAAGAACTCCGAGGGACATGAAGACCACCTAATCCATGATAAAACTGGTCATACTTTTCTGCATCCTACCGCAACCCCATGGCCAGAAAGCAGCTGAGTGACCGTGGTCTGAACTAATTGTGGTAGCATGCAGAAAAAGTGAAAGGATCTCTTGAAGCACAAAAAGGTTTGTACGCAGCCAAGCATACAGGATTGTTGGCACAATTTCACATGAACACAAACTGTAGAAGTAGTTTGGTTTTGGTCCAAAAATACTGAAGCACTTTTTTTTTGTTTTGTTTTGTTTTGTTTTTTGTTTTTGTTTTTGTTTTTTAAGTTGAAAGTATTGATTCAAATACTGGAGTAGGACTTGATGTTAATGTTGTGACACCTACCACCCAACCACTGGTTACACTTAGCCCGAAAATTTTTGAAATTGGACCATGTAGAATCAGGAAAACTGGCCAACAACAGATATTGTTTAATCTGTTATGGTCTCTTAAACAAGTCAAATTGCTGATGCAAAACAATATCTGAGAAATACAACCAGCTTGTTCACCCTTTTTGCAGACCTCTTTTCAGGCTTGGACAACCTGGCTGCGACAGTGGAAGCCTCCTAAAAACCGCGTGCCAAGAGACATAACTGGTCTTGTGGGAACAGGATTGGGAATCCTAAATAGTATTGATTCAGAAGTATGAATGAATAAATTGGCTTCCACAACTGAAGATTTAACCAAAATACAACAACCACTGCAATCGTCCTTATCAGCCTTGGGAACACATCAGTGGTTGCTATCAAACATTCTAGCAAATTGGGAAAAGATAAATGTAAATAATAGCAAATTGATCATTGATGCACTTAATGCCGCACAAAGCAACGTTTCCTTAGCTCTTAGCCGTATCCAGGCTCAATGATGGATGCAGTCAGTTGCTGCCTCAATTATAAGAGAAGGTGAAGAAGGCACTTTTCCCACTGAAATTAGGAAAATAGTCTGGGACAGTGCCACTGACTTTGAAAGAGATTTCCAATCCTGGTGGAATTTAGTGAATTTTACCTATGACCCTAACACAAACACAGCCACAGCATTTGCGTTGACCATAAGAAATGCCTGGGTGCATTTGATATTCCCTATCATTGCACTAGGATTAAATCATGATGGACCCACTTTCTATCCTTCTGAACATAGAGAATGGGCCCGTCAAATTGATGACAAATGGCAAACTGTCAATTTAGAGTCCTGTACCATCTGAGAACAACTAGGGTTTATCTGTGAAGGTAATGCAATTGTAGCTCAAGATATTTGTCTGGAGACAGAACAAAATAGCTGTCATTTTGATATTCATCCTAACGAGACTTCTGAAACAGTCCTTGTATCTACAGACAATGGGTGTGCCTGCTTCAGAACCGCTTGGGATACTGTGTTTATAGAAAGTACAGTAGTAGCTACTAAAAATCATTCAAATTTTTGTGCTTGCAACTTTACTAAAATTGCAGGATGTGATTTTTCTTTTGTAGCTCCAGTTACTTCACATGAACTTTTAGAATCCAATCTCACGTTGATTCACAAGCTACTGCCTACTCCCATTGGGATGAACCTTTCTCTGGTCAAGCAATTATTACTTCATCAAGATCTAATAGAGATCCTAGGAAAAATCAAGGGGAATGGACAGAAAACTCTGGTAACTGTTCATCATCATGTGCAAGAAATACATTGTGTTGTAGAAAGGGTGAAAAGTGATGCCGAGCACAAGTGGTGGGATACCCTTTTCGGGTGGTCACCCACCGCCACCGGTATCCTGAAGAAATTGTGTCATCCCATTGTTGTTCTTCTGATTTTAGTTATGATTGGTTTTGTTTTATCAGTAATCTTGCTTATTGTAAATTGGAGAATGATGAAACGATGAACAAAATTAACATCTATAATTAATGCACACCACTTGGCCGACATCCTTTACACTAGAGATGTTCCCAGGACAGTAGACACAAGAAGATGATAAGGTTAGAAGATATGTTTTACATCATTTTCTTTTATGATTTGTTCTAATCGCTGTTTTAATTATTTTTGTTTATTGTTTATAAAATTGTACTGAGTAATATCGATTATACTAGGTTTATTACTTTACTGTTTAATATTGATGATACTGGTTTATTATTTGATCAATTTATTGTTTAATTGATTCATATTGATTATTATTTAAATAACTATTATTGATTTACTAATTGTATTTTGCTTATTGTTTAATTATAATTTGTTGTGATTACTAATATGTTGTGATTGTTTTAGTTTTCCCGTTTTCTCTTTCTTTCCCTTTTCCTCTTCTCTTTTCCCTGGGACCTGCTGCCAACACTTGACGAGTCCTGAAGACTGCACGACGACACCATGGAATCCTGCTGATGAAGATCTTTCGAGGGCAATCGTCAGTCACGGGGTGGTGTAAGAGCCCGTCAGAAGCCCCTCATTTTCCATTCTGCCTTCCGATTGCCACAAGAAAGAATCCCTTCCCCCACTGTAGTTCCGGCTTAGAACAGGACACAGCACAGGTGGGACCACTGAACCGTCATGCTGGCTGTTCCCAACAAGGCCTGGTAAGAACTTGGCAAGGAGTTGGCAAGGACTTGGCAAAGACCTGACATGGAGCCAGCACGGGACAGCCTGATGCGCGGCCTGCTTCTAATCTCCGTTCTTAAGCCCAATGAACTTTTGGGGTGACTCTCGCGGTCCTTCACTGAAGACCCCTCATCTGCCTCGTTACCACTGTGACAAAGAAAGAATGAGAACCCTCCTCCCAAGGACTGAGACTGAGACCCCTGCTATAGGGAGGAGGGGAAATTGGTGGTCTGACCACTAATGACATGACCTGTTTCCCTTCAGTGATTCAAATGGACTTATTCTTCATTGGATTCGTCTTGCTTTGGTGGTTTCTGTGGACTCACCTGTTCCCTCGGGGCGATTACAATGGACTTTCATTATTACACTTGTTCCCCCCCTCTCTCCTCTGTGGACTATAATTGGAGCCCCGAGTCGACCAGAACTTTGAAGACTCCCCCGACAAGAGAGACGGATCCCCATCGTCCGGAGCACTGAGGATCTCGCCTGTGTTGGTAGCTATTCCCATAGCCCTGTTCTCTCTCTAACCTTTTATCTCCTTTCAGATCCCCACTATCGCGTTTACTGTTTTGGCCCCTACTAAAGGTGCATTTGTTGTGATTAACTGATAGTCCCTTGTTGTTTGCCTTTGTTGCACTTTTGGGATGGGTGAAAAGAACCATCACGACACCCCGCAAGAAACGGATCGTGACATTAAAATTGGCGTCACGGACAGGATTTCTGTCTAGACAGAAGGGTTGCAGCTGAAAAGGCACCCATACTGTCTTTGGCAATTCATAAAGGATCCCTTAGTGCAAAGGGCGGGACACTGTTGTTTTGTTGTTGTTGTGTGTATGTGGTCTGGGAAGGAAGGGACAACTTGAAGCAACTAAGCAGAGCCTCCCAGGCAGATGATTGTCCTTTCACCCAGCCAGGGAAGCGAAGGGCGACACAGCGAGGGCTGTGTAGTTTTGTGGAACTTAAGTTTGTAGCTCCCTGTCGTGGTTTTGGTCCCTTCACAAAATGAGTGACAATCTTAGCCTTGAAATTAAAGCTGAATTTTATGCACTACTAGCCAAACACAATGCCAAACCTTCTACAGAAGGAGAAAAATGGGCACAGAGTAATTGGTTGAACTTAGAAAATGTTATTGATAGAGTGTGTTCATTACAACATGAAACAAAATTCAAACTGGGCAAAAATAAAACTATCTTCTGCTCAGTTTTGGGAGCTTGTCTTATGGCAGCTATAGAAAATGGCTTCCAGCGAAGAAGTGAGGAACATGCTATAATAGACTCCCTTCAAAATCTAGTTGAAATTTTGCAAAAACAGTTCTATGAAGCAAAAAAATGTGATCTATGCATTGCGAGCTGCCTTAACAGAGGAACATATTAACAAATCCCATCATGCTGATTCCTCTACAGAGCTTGAGGAGAAGGAAACTCCTCACATTAAACAAATCTATCCTCATCAAGAACTTGAAGCAGCAAGTAATTGTGGGGAACATTGCTGCCATCACTTGAGACCCTTGATTAAAACAGAGTAGAACTATCTCAGTGATGATGATCTGGAACCTCACATCACAACCAAACGCATACCATCACAACTAAACACGGCCACCGAGCTAGCTAAGCTTAAAAGGGAATACGGACAGCCTCCACATGAATCAGAAACAGAATATGTTTTCCGGGTGTCCCTCACTGGTGGTGATCAAATTCAATTCACTGAACAGGAAGCCAGTGGGTATTGGGGACATGGTGTCTTCTTAACAACAGGAGAGAAAGGTGACACATGGTCCCTGACACAGCGTGCAGCTTTTTGGGCCGGGGGAACAAGCCCCTTGGAAAGGGGAGATCCCATAGCTAGAATTAGTACCCCCGACCAGCTCTTGGAAAATGTGCACAAAGCTGCTTGCCTGCAAATGACTCACAAAAAGAAATGAATTCCTGGCTTTGAATCCCTGATGCAATTACCTGTGAAGCCCAAGATAATGACCCCTTGAATTTGTGGGCTTCCAGAATCACTCAAACCTACAGCAATTCTCCTTCCAAAAACGATAGCAGCTGTATCTCCTGTAGAAAGACCAGACAGATTTCCTAGTCACTGGAACGACCCATTTGTTCCCCTTTATGACTTGTTGAGGAAAGGGGTGAAATGGGATTGGAGTCTTTCTCAGGAGTCAGCATTGCAATTGCTGATTTTTGAAGCAACAGCTCATCAAGCACTGGGCCCTATCCATCCTACAGATCCTTTCCAGGTGGAATGGGCATTTGCCTCCTCAGGGCTGTCAGTACACATATGGCAGCGGGGTCCTGAGGCTCCGACAAGACCTGTTGGTTTTGATTCCCGTGGTTCCAAAGATGCTGAGAAAAGATACACTACCTGGGAAAAAGGATTGTTGATGGTTATCTTAGCTTTCCTAGAAGTAGAAAAAATTGCACAAAAACAACCAATTGTATTGAGAGGCCCCTTCAAGGTTATTAAGACAGTCACTAGTGGGAGTCCCCCTCCTGACGGGGTGGCCCAGAGGGCCTCAGTGAGAAAGTGGTATGCTCAGGTTGAACATTACTGTAACTTCTTCTCAATGACAGAAGGAGCTGTAAAAACTTTAGCAATCCAAGAAACGGAGAGCTTGGACAAACCTGCCTCTGTAATCAAAGTAACCCCTCCTTTCTGCCCCGAACAATCAGCAAACTCTTGGTTTACTGATGCTTTTGCTAAAGGGGAAGGAAAAGTATGGAAATCTAGGGCAGAAGCCCTCCACTTTTCCTCTGGTGAGCAAATGATTACAGAGGGAGAAGGTAGTACACACAGTGGGGAGCTGATAGCTGTCTGGAGTGTTTTTCAACGAGAAGCACAGAATTCCTCTTTGGTCTGCATCTACACTGACTCCTATGCTCTGTACCAAATGATCCTAATAATCCAGCTCATGACCCTGGCCAACCTGTTCTGGTGGACCTCTCTTACTATAGGACTAGTAGCACTTGTGCTAAAACCCCCTCTGAAGAAATATGCATGGGAATCCTCTGGTGCTCTAGGGAAAGAGCATTGGACAAATACATGCTGGATAATTCCATCATTCTAACTTTTCTGCCTCTCGGCGGCAGAATTCTGTTGTGTTTACTTTTTCAGAAGAACTCCGAGGGACATGAAGACCACCTAATCCATGATAAAACTGGTCATACTTTTCTGCATCCTACCGCAACCCCATGGCCAGAAAGCAGCTGAGTGACCGTGGTCTGAACTAATTGTGGTAGCATGCAGAAAAAGTGAAAGGATCTCTTGAAGCACAAAAAGGTTTGTACGCAGCCAAGCATACAGGATTGTTGGCACAATTTCACATGAACACAAACTGTAGAAGTAGTTTGGTTTTGGTCCAAAAATACTGAAGCACTTTTTTTTTGTTTTGTTTTGTTTTGTTTTTTGTTTTTGTTTTTGTTTTTTAAGTTGAAAGTATTGATTCAAATACTGGAGTAGGACTTGATGTTAATGTTGTGACACCTACCACCCAACCACTGGTTACACTTAGCCCGAAAATTTTTGAAATTGGACCATGTAGAATCAGGAAAACTGGCCAACAACAGATATTGTTTAATCTGTTATGGTCTCTTAAACAAGTCAAATTGCTGATGCAAAACAATATCTGAGAAATACAACCAGCTTGTTCACCCTTTTTGCAGACCTCTTTTCAGGCTTGGACAACCTGGCTGCGACAGTGGAAGCCTCCTAAAAACCGCGTGCCAAGAGACATAACTGGTCTTGTGGGAACAGGATTGGGAATCCTAAATAGTATTGATTCAGAAGTATGAATGAATAAATTGGCTTCCACAACTAAAGATTTAACCAAAATACAACAACCACTGCAATCGTCCTTATCAGCCTTGGGAACACATCAGTGGTTGCTATCAAACATTCTAGCAAATTGGGAAAAGATAAATGTAAATAATAGCAAATTGATCATTGATGCACTTAATGCCGCACAAAGCAACGTTTCCTTAGCTCTTAGCCGTATCCAGGCTCAATGATGGATGCAGTCAGTTGCTGCCTCAATTATAAGAGAAGGTGAAGAAGGCACTTTTCCCACTGAAATTAGGAAAATAGTCTGGGACAGTGCCACTGACTTTGAAAGAGATTTCCAATCCTGGTGGAATTTAGTGAATTTTACCTATGACCCTAACACAAACACAGCCACAGCATTTGCGTTGACCATAAGAAATGCCTGGGTGCATTTGATATTCCCTATCATTGCACTAGGATTAAATCATGATGGACCCACTTTCTATCCTTCTGAACATAGAGAATGGGCCCGTCAAATTGATGACAAATGGCAAACTGTCAATTTAGAGTCCTGTACCATCTGAGAACAACTAGGGTTTATCTGTGAAGGTAATGCAATTGTAGCTCAAGATATTTGTCTGGAGACAGAACAAAATAGCTGTCATTTTGATATTCATCCTAACGAGACTTCTGAAACAGTCCTTGTATCTACAGACAATGGGTGTGCCTGCTTCAGAACCGCTTGGGATACTGTGTTTATAGAAAGTACAGTAGTAGCTACTAAAAATCATTCAAATTTTTGTGCTTGCAACTTTACTAAAATTGCAGGATGTGATTTTTCTTTTGTAGCTCCAGTTACTTCACATGAACTTTTAGAATCCAATCTCACGTTGATTCACAAGCTACTGCCTACTCCCATTGGGATGAACCTTTCTCTGGTCAAGCAATTATTACTTCATCAAGATCTAATAGAGATCCTAGGAAAAATCAAGGGGAATGGACAGAAAACTCTGGTAACTGTTCATCATCATGTGCAAGAAATACATCGTGTTGTAGAAAGGGTGAAAAGTGATGCCGAGCACAAGTGGTGGGATACCCTTTTCGGGTGGTCACCCACCGCCACCGGTATCCTGAAGAAATTGTGTCATCCCATTGTTGTTCTTCTGATTTTAGTTATGATTGGTTTTGTTTTATCAGTAATCTTGCTTATTGTAAATTGGAGAATGATGAAACGATGAACAAAATTAACATCTATAATTAATGCACACCACTTGGCCGACATCCTTTACACTAGAGATGTTCCCAGGACAGTAGACACAAGAAGATGATAAGGTTAGAAGATATGTTTTACATCATTTTCTTTTATGATTTGTTCTAATCGCTGTTTTAATTATTTTTGTTTATTGTTTATAAAATTGTACTGAGTAATATCGATTATACTAGGTTTATTACTTTACTGTTTAATATTGATGATACTGGTTTATTATTTGATCAATTTATTGTTTAATTGATTCATATTGATTATTATTTAAATAACTATTATTGATTTACTAATTGTATTTTGCTTATTGTTTAATTATAATTTGTTGTGATTACTAATATGTTGTGATTGTTTTAGTTTTCCCGTTTTCTCTTTCTTTCCCTTTTCCTCTTCTCTTTTCCCTGGGACCTGCTGCCAACACTTGACGAGTCCTGAAGACTCCACGACGACACCATGGAATCCTGCTGATGAAGATCTTTCGAGGGCAATCGTCAGTCACGGGGTGGTGTAAGAGCCCGTCAGAAGCCCCTCATTTTCCATTCTGCCTTCCGATTGCCACAAGAAAGAATCCCTTCCCCCACTGTAGTTCCGGCTTAGAACAGGACACAGCACAGGTGGGACCACTGAACCGTCATGCTGGCTGTTCCCAACTAGGCCTGGTAAGAACTTGGCAAGGAGTTGGCAAGGACTTGGCAAAGACCTGACATGGAGCCAGCACGGGACAGCCTGATGCGCGGCCTGCTTCTAATCTCCGTTCTTAAGCCCAATGAACTTTTGGGGTGACTCTCGCGGTCCTTCACTGAAGACCCCTCATCTGCCTCGTTACCACTGTGACAAAGAAAGAATGAGAACCCTCCTCCCAAGGACTGAGACTGAGACCCCTGCTATAGGGAGGAGGGGAAATTGGTGGTCTGACCACTAATGACATGACCTGTTTCCCTTCAGTGATTCAAATGGACTTATTCTTCATTGGATTCGTCTTGCTTTGGTGGTTTCTGTGGACTCACCCGTTCCCTCGGGGCAATTACAATGGACTTTCATTATTACACTTGTTCCCCCCCTCTCTCCTCTGTGGACTATAATTGGAGCCCCGAGTCGACCAGAACTTCGAAGACTCCCCCGACACGACAGACGGATCCCCATCGTCCGGAGCACTGAGGATCTCGCCTGTGTTGGTAGCTATTCCCATAGCCCTGTTCTCTCTCTAACCTTTTATCTCCTTTCAGATCCCCACTATCGCGTTTACTGTTTTGGCCCCTACTAAAGGTGCATTTGTTGTGATTAACTGATAGTCCCTTGTTGTTTGCCTTTGTTGCACTTTTGGGATGGGTGAAAAGAACCATCACGACACCCCGCAAGAAACGGATCGTGACATTAAAATTGGCGTCACGGACAGGATTTCTGTCTAGACAGAAGGGTTGCAGCTGAAAAGGCACCCATACTGTCTTTGGCAATTCATAAAGGATCCCTTAGTGCAAAGGGCGGGACACTGTTGTTTTGTTGTTGTTGTGTGTATGTGGTCTGGGAAGGAAGGGACAACTTGAAGCAACTAAGCAGAGCCTCCCAGGCAGATTATTGTCCTTTCACCCAGCCAGGGAAGCGAAGGGCGACACAGCGAGGGCTGTGTAGTTTTGTGGAACTTAAGTTTGTAGCTCCCTGTCGTGGTTTTGGTCCCTTCACAAAATGAGTGACAATCTTAGCCTTGAAATTAAAGCTGAATTTTATGCACTACTAGCCAAACACAATGCCAAACCTTCTACAGAAGGAGAAAAATGGGCACAGAGTAATTGGTTGAACTTAGAAAATGTTATTGATAGAGTGTGTTCATTACAACATGAAACAAAATTCAAACTGGGCAAAAATAAAACTATCTTCTGCTCAGTTTTGGGAGCTTGTCTTATGGCAGCTATAGAAAATGGCTTCCAGCGAAGAAGTGAGGAACATGCTATAATAGACTCCCTTCAAAATCTAGTTGAAATTTTGCAAAAACAGTTCTATGAAGCAAAAAAATGTGATCTATGCATTGCGAGCTGCCTTAACAGAGGAACATATTAACAAATCCCATCATGCTGATTCCTCTACAGAGCTTGAGGAGAAGGAAACTCCTCACATTAAACAAATCTATCCTCATCAAGAACTTGAAGCAGCAAGTAATTGTGGGGAACATTGCTGCCATCACTTGAGACCCTTGATTAAAACAGAGTAGAACTATCTCAGTGATGATGATCTGGAACCTCACATCACAACCAAACGCATACCATCACAACTAAACACGGCCACCGAGCTAGCTAAGCTTAAAAGGGAATACGGACAGCCTCCACATGAATCAGAAACAGAATATGTTTTCCGGGTGTCCCTCACTGGTGGTGATCAAATTCAATTCACTGAACAGGAAGCCAGTGGGTATTGGGGACATGGTGTCTTCTTAACAACAGGAGAGAAAGGTGACACATGGTCCCTGACACAGCGTGCAGCTTTTTGGGCCGGGGGAACAAGCCCCTTGGAAAGGGGAGATCCCATAGCTAGAATTAGTACCCCCGACCAGCTCTTGGAAAATGTGCACAAAGCTGCTTGCCTGCAAATGACTCACAAAAAGAAATGAATTCCTGGCTTTGAATCCCTGATGCAATTACCTGTGAAGCCCAAGATAATGACCCCTTGAATTTGTGGGCTTCCAGAATCACTCAAACCTACAGCAATTCTCCTTCCAAAAACGATAGCAGCTGTATCTCCTGTAGAAAGACCAGACAGATTTCCTAGTCACTGGAACGACCCATTTGTTCCCCTTTATGACTTGTTGAGGAAAGGGGTGAAATGGGATTGGAGTCTTTCTCAGGAGTCAGCATTGCAATTGCTGATTTTTGAAGCAACAGCTCATCAAGCACTGGGCCCTATCCATCCTACAGATCCTTTCCAGGTGGAATGGGCATTTGCCTCCTCAGGGCTGTCAGTACACATATGGCAGCGGGGTCCTGAGGCTCCGACAAGACCTGTTGGTTTTGATTCCCGTGGTTCCAAAGATGCTGAGAAAAGATACACTACCTGGGAAAAAGGATTGTTGATGGTTATCTTAGCTTTCCTAGAAGTAGAAAAAATTGCACAAAAACAACCAATTGTATTGAGAGGCCCCTTCAAGGTTATTAAGACAGTCACTAGTGGGAGTCCCCCTCCTGACGGGGTGGCCCAGAGGGCCTCAGTGAGAAAGTGGTATGCTCAGGTTGAACATTACTGTAACTTCTTCTCAATGACAGAAGGAGCTGTAAAAACTTTAGCAATCCAAGAAACGGAGAGCTTGGACAAACCTGCCTCTGTAATCAAAGTAACCCCTCCTTTCTGCCCCGAACAATCAGCAAACTCTTGGTTTACTGATGCTTTTGCTAAAGGGGAAGGAAAAGTATGGAAATCTAGGGCAGAAGCCCTCCACTTTTCCTCTGGTGAGCAAATGATTACAGAGGGAGAAGGTAGTACACACAGTGGGGAGCTGATAGCTGTCTGGAGTGTTTTTCAACGAGAAGCACAGAATTCCTCTTTGGTCTGCATCTACACTGACTCCTATGCTCTGTACCAAATGATCCTAATAATCCAGCTCATGACCCTGGCCAACCTGTTCTGGTGGACCTCTCTTACTATAGGACTAGTAGCACTTGTGCTAAAACCCCCTCTGAAGAAATATGCATGGGAATCCTCTGGTGCTCTAGGGAAAGAGCATTGGACAAATACATGCTGGATAATTCCATCATTCTAACTTTTCTGCCTCTCGGCGGCAGAATTCTGTTGTGTTTACTTTCTCAGAAGAACTCCGAGGGACATGAAGACCACCTAATCCATGATAAAACTGGTCATACTTTTCTGCATCCTACCGCAACCCCATGGCCAGAAAGCAGCTGAGTGACCGTGGTCTGAACTAATTGTGGTAGCATGCAGAAAAAGTGAAAGGATCTCTTGAAGCACAAAAAGGTTTGTACGCAGCCAAGTATACAGGATTGTTGGCACAATTTCACATGAACACAAACTGTAGAAGTAGTTTGGTTTTGGTCCAAAAATACTGAAGCACTTTTTTTTTGTTTTGTTTTGTTTTTGTTTTTGTTTTTGTTTTTTAAGTTGAAAGTATTGATTCAAATACTGGAGTAGGACTTGATGTTAATGTTGTGACACCTACCACCCAACCACTGGTTACACTTAGCCCGAAAATTTTTGAAATTGGACCATATAGAATCAGGAAAACTGGCCAACAACAGATATTGTTTAATCTGTTATGGTCTCTTAAACAAGTCAAATTGCTGATGCAAAACAATATCTGAGAAATACAACCAGCTTGTTCACCCTTTTTGCAGACCTCTTTTCAGGCTTGGACAACCTGGCTGCGACAGTGGAAGCCTCCTAAAAACCGCGTGCCAAGAGACATAACTGGTCTTGTGGGAACAGGATTGGGAATCCTAAATAGTATTGATTCAGAAGTATGAATGAATAAATTGGCTTCCACAACTAAAGATTTAACCAAAATACAACAACCACTGCAATCGTCCTTATCAGCCTTGGGAACACATCAGTGGTTGCTATCAAACATTCTAGCAAATTGGGAAAAGATAAATGTAAATAATAGCAAATTGATCATTGATGCACTTAATGCCACACAAAGCAACGTTTCCTTAGCTCTTAGCCGTATCCAGGCTCAATGATGGATGCAGTCAGTTGCTGCCTCAATTATAAGAGAAGGTGAAGAAGGCACTTTTCCCACTGAAATTAGGAAAATAGTCTGGGACAGTGCCACTGACTTTGAAAGAGATTTCCAATCCTGGTGGAATTTAGTGAATTTTACCTATGACCCTAACACAAACACAGCCACAGCATTTGCGTTGACCATAAGAAATGCCTGGGTGCATTTGATATTCCCTATCATTGCACTAGGATTAAATCATGATGGACCCACTTTCTATCCTTCTGAACATAGAGAATGGGCCCGTCAAATTGATGACAAATGGCAAACTGTCAATTTAGAGTCCTGTACCATCTGAGAACAACTAGGGTTTATCTGTGAAGGTAATGCAATTGTAGCTCAAGATATTTGTCTGGAGACAGAACAAAATAGCTGTCATTTTGATATTCATCCTAACGAGACTTCTGAAACAGTCCTTGTATCTACAGACAATGGGTGTGCCTGCTTCAGAACCGCTTGGGATACTGTGTTTATAGAAAGTACAGTAGTAGCTACTAAAAATCATTCCAATTTTTGTGCTTGCAACTTTACTAAAATTGCAGGATGTGATTTTTCTTTTGTAGCTCCAGTTACTTCACATGAACTTTTAGAATCCAATCTCACGTTGATTCACAAGCTACTGCCTACTCCCATTGGGATGAACCTTTCTCTGGTCAAGCAATTATTACTTCATCAAGATCTAATAGAGATCCTAGGAAAAATCAAGGGGAATGGACAGAAAACTCTGGTAACTGTTCATCATCATGTGCAAGAAATACATCGTGTTGTAGAAAGGGTGAAAAGTGATGCCGAGCACAAGTGGTGGGATACCCTTTTCGGGTGGTCACCCACCGCCACCGGTATCCTGAACAAATTGTGTCATCCCGTTGTTGTTCTTCTGATTTTAGTTAGGATTGGTTTTGTTTTATCAGTAATCTTGCTTATTGTAAATTGGAGAATGATGAAACGATTAACAAAATTAACATCTATAATTAATGCACACCACTTGGCCGACATCCTTTACACTAGAGATGTTCCCAGGACAGTAGACACAAGAAGATGATAAGGTTAGAAGATATGTTTTACATCATTTTCTTTTATGATTTGTTCTAATCGCTGTTTTAATTATTTTTGTTTATTGTTTATAAAATTGTACTGAGTAATATCGATTATACTAGGTTTATTACTTTACTGTTTAATATTGATGATACTGGTTTATTATTTGATCAATTTATTGTTTAATTGATTCATATTGATTATTATTTAAATAACTATTATTGATTTACTAATTGTATTTTGCTTATTGTTTAATTATAATTTGTTGTGATTACTAATATGTTGTGATTGTTTTAGTTTTCCCGTTTTCTCTTTCTTTCCCTTTTCCTCTTCTCTTTTCCCTGGGACCTGCTGCCAACACTTGACGAGTCCTGAAGACTGCACGACGACACCATGGAATCCTGCTGATGAAGATCTTTCGAGGGCAATCGTCAGTCACGGGGTGGTGTAAGAGCCCGTCAGAAGCCCCTCATTTTCCATTCTGCCTTCCGATTGCCACAAGAAAGAATCCCTTCCCCCACTGTAGTTCCGGCTTAGAACAGGACACAGCGCAGGTGGGACCACTGAACCGTCATGCTGGCTGTTCCCAACAAGGCCTGGTAAGAACTTGGCAAGGAGTTGGCAAGGACTTGGCAAAGACCTGACATGGAGCCAGCACGGGACAGCCTGATGCGCGGCCTGCTTCTAATCTCCGTTCTTAAGCCCAATGAACTTTTGGGGTGACTCTCGCGGTCCTTCACTGAAGACCCCTCATCTGCCTCGTTACCACTGTGACAAAGAAAGAATGAGAACCCTCCTCCCAAGGACTGAGACTGAGACCCCTGCTATAGGGAGGAGGGGAAATTGGTGGTCTGACCACTAATGACATGACCTGTTTCCCTTCAGTGATTCAAATGGACTTATTCTTCATTGGATTCGTCTTGCTTTGGTGGTTTCTGTGGACTCACCCGTTCCCTCGGGGCGATTACAATGGACTTTCATTATTACACTTGTTCCCCCCCTCTCTCCTCTGTGGACTATAATTGGAGCCCCGAGTCGACCAGAACTTCGAAGACTCCCCCGACACGACAGACGGATCCCCATCGTCCGGAGCACTGAGGATCTCGCCTGTGTTGGTAGCTATTCCCATAGCCCTGTTCTCTCTCTAACCTTTTATCTCCTTTCAGATCCCCACTATCGCGTTTACTGTTTTGGCCCCTACTAAAGGTGCATTTGTTGTGATTAACTGATAGTCCCTTGTTGTTTGCCTTTGTTGCACTTTTGGGATGGGTGAAAAGAACCATCACGACACCCCGCAAGAAGCGGATCGTGACAGAGGCGGGCTGGTTACCCCAGGCCTGCTAAGCGAGAGCGGCAGTCTCCCATGCTGCGTTTCCGTCTTTTTCGCGAGAAAAGCGGCCAGTAAAGAGACGAAGCGAGTAATAAAAAGAGTGAGAGAACCCCCCTGGGACTGGGTCCCAGAGAAAGAGTGGGACCCCTTGGGGGGGGGGGGGGGGAGTAAAATGTAATTTATTAGAAAAAAAAATGAATTAAAAGGTAAAAAGAGGGTTTTCTTGGCATAATCTATTGGGGAAAAATAAAAGGTAAAATGTGTAGGAGGGGCCCCTAAAAATTCTGCTGGATTGAGGGATAAGAATGCCCGAGAACATCCAAGATCAAACCTGCTGGATTGAGGGATTAATATTCCAAGAGCATCCAGGGTTGATTCAAACCTGCTGGATTGAGGGATTAATGTTCCAAGAGCATCCAGGGTTGATTCAAACCTGCTGGATTGAGGGATTAATGTTCCAAGAGCATCCAGGGTTAAGTCAAACCTGCTGGGTTGAGGGATTAACATTCCAAGAGCACCCAGAATTAAGTTTGCTGGGTTGTTGAGAGCACCCAAGATTGAGTAAAAATTTTGCCAGTTTGAAGAGAAGTCTGACAGGATCTAGAGTTGGGAACCACACAGCTAGATTGAGGGGTATCCAAGAACACTGGGACTAGCCAGGGACACCTACAAGTGTAATAGGTGTGTTGAAAAAGAAAAGGTACCTTGTTGTTGTGGTTGTTTTGTTATGTGTAAGAGTAAGTAAAATAAAATTAAGTGAATGTAGACGAAGGAAAGTATATGTATGCATCCTGCCCTGTTAAGCAGCCTCACTGTGCTTCCCTGCTGTCACCGACAAACACAAGTTACGAACCCTCAGAACTGAAAAAGTTCCATCAAATATTGCTTCCATTGATGACCATGATATTGTCTATAATACCTTGTTCCAACTTATGTTATGTAAGTGTTAATACCCCTATCCTACCAGTTGGTAAACCTGATGGGTCATACCGGTTAGTACAGGATCTGCGGGCCATAAACAAGGTCACTGAGGATCTGTATCCTGTGGTGGCCAATCCCTACACGTTATTAACTTGCTTAACCCCCGAGCTAACTTGGTTTACCGTTTTAGATTTAAAAGATGCCTTCTTTTGCCTTCCTATCCACGAAGCCAGAAAATTTTTGCATTTGAATGGGAAAATCCTAAGAGCGGGCGAAGAACTCAACTGACATGGACCAGACTCCCACAAGGATTCAAAAACTCACCCACTTTGTTTGGAGAACAACTTGCAAAAGAATTAGAGACCTGAGAAGCCCCTCCAGAGGAAGGGAAGTTGCTAGAGTACGTAGATGACATCCTGATAGCCACACGGACAAGGGAAGCATGCACGGCCTGGACGATAAGCCTCTTGAACTTTTTGGGGCTCCAAGGGTACCGAGTATCAAAGAAAAAAGCCCAAGTAGTAAAACAGAAAGTAACTTATCTGGGTTAGGAAGTCAGTGCTAGACAACGTACCTTGGGCCAAAGCCGGAAGGAGGCAATATGCCAGAGCCCAAAACCTCAGACTGTAAAGGAACTACGAACTTTCCTGAGGATGACAGGGTGGTGCAGGTTATGGATCTATAACTATGGACTGTTTGTTAAGCCCTTCTATGAACTGATTGCAACTGAAAGCAGGAACATCCAAGAGACAAAGGAAGCTACGCAAGCTTTCAACCAGCTGAAAAAAGCCCTCATGTCAGCTCCAGCCCTGAGATTGCCGGACGTGAGTAAGCCTTTCCTTTTATTCTCCCATGAGAAGCAAGGAATCGCCTTAGGAATACTAGCACAGGACCTGGGCCCATATCGGAGAGCAGTGGCTTACTTCTCTAAGCAATTGGATACAGCAGCTAAAGGGTGGCCTGGGTGCCTCAGAGCTGTTGCAGCAGTCATCCTGAACATCCAAGAGGCACACAAATTCACCCTAGGCCAGAAAAGAACTGTGCTAGTGTCTCACACAGTGTCTGCAGTGCTAGAGGTAAAAGGTGGGCATTGGCTTTCCCCACAACGGCTCCTGAGATACCAAGCTATCATAGCGGAGCAAGATGATGTAGAGATAGTAGTGGCTAACATTGTCAATCCAGCCTCCTTCCTCAGTAGAAACCAAGGGGAACCAGTGGAACATGACTGCCTGGAGACCATTGAAGCCACCTACTCCAGCTGCCCTGACTCGAAGGACACCCCTCTCGAGAATGCAGAAGTCTCGTTTACTGATGGAAGCAGTTATATCATCAGTGGAAAACGGCACGCCGGCTAGGCAGTTCCAACGTGCAAGGAAGTAATATCATCTGGGCCCCTGCCAACAAATACCTCTGCACAGAAGGCCGAGATAATTGCTCTAACTCGGGCCCTAGAATTGGCAAGAGGGAAAGAGATAAACATATACACGGACTCGAAGTATGCATTTGGAGTAGTGCATGCTCACAGAGCCATTTAGAAAGAGAGAGGACTGCTGAAGTCTCAAGGGAAAAATATTAAAGATGCATCAGAAGTACTGCGACTTCTAGCAGCAGTCCAGTTGCCAGAGAAAGTAGCGATCATGCACATTAAGGCACATCAGAAGATCAACTCCGAATTGGAAGAAGGAAACGAGCTGGCAGATAGGGAAGCAAAAGAAGCAGCAAGACGGGCAAATTTCCCCTAAAGGTAAGCCAAGATACAACAAACCAGAAAAAAAATTAATCTATGAGCAAAAAGGAGACTATAACCAAGAGGGATGGGCCACCATAGAAGGAAAATTAGTTCTACCCTCCTATTTATGATGGTCCCTAATAAAGGAAGAACACCAGAAAACCATTGGGGTATTGATGCTCTAGCATAACTAGACATTTACAACTCGACAATGTGACCTTTGCCTCCAGACCAACCCCAAAAATACTCCCAAACCAAAGCTTAGCCAGATTAGGAAGGGTCATGGGCCGGAGCAGCAATGGCAGATTGATTGTACAGAATTGCCAAGAAAAGGGGGGTATAAGTTTTTCCTGGTGCTAACAGATACCTTTTCAGGATGGCCAGAAGCATTCCCCACCAGGACTTCTAAAGCTCAAGAAGTAACTAAGGTATTGGTACAAGAAAACATACCACGCTTTAGAGTCCTGGCCACAATCTCCTCAAATAGAGGACCACATTTTATTGTAAAATTCGTGCAACAAGTTAGCCAATACTTGAACATAGACTGAGAACTTCGCACCCCATATAACCCACAATCAAGTGGTCAGGTAAAAAAAATGAATCATTTGATCAAACAACAAATTGTACAATTGGGACAAGAAGCTAATTTGTCATGGACTCAATCCCTCCCATTAGCACTACTGCAGATCCGAACCAAACCCAAGACTAAAGAAAAGCTAAACCACTTTGAATTGCTTTATGAAAAACCATATGGGGTGCGAAAGAGAATGTCTACCCAAGACATGTCACTAACCTCCTGTATGTTAAGTCTCTTAACTTGGTGTATCCAGCACCAATCACTAGCTAATAAACACAAGTCATAACTAGTGAAATACACTGTTTAGAAGACTTTATGTCACCCAATTATAATCCTATTAATTTTAGTTACTGTAAGTTTAATGATGTCTACTTTAACACTCATGTAGAATTCGAGGATGTTAAAACACATGGCCAGTCTGACATCACTCTCTAGAACTCCTAGAATCTTACTGAAAGAGGACGGTCATGATAGTAGATCAGAATTTAAATCAAGACCCCTGTAGTAAAAGAATTTAATCTATTTTAAGAAAAGGGGGGACTGAAGCAGAGATTTTTAGAGTTAGGTTAACAAAATGAATGAAGCATTTCTAATTTAGCTTGTAGAGTTATGTGTTGAATTTTCAACCTTTTACTTAAGAAACCTCTGCCTAGTACAAAGGGCATAGGAAAATGCAAATTTCTGAAGCTTCTTGCATAGAGAACAATACCAGAAGAAGGAAAGAACCCAGATAAAGAAGCTCCTCTGTCTCCAAGCCTATCAAGACTGACAGACGTACTCAGATAAGCACCAAAGGACCAAAAGCGCACGCGCAGAGAGGAAAAGTTCAAAAGTTCAATCATGAGGAAGACCACAATCTTCAGCCTCAGGACCACCAAGAGACCCCCGTACGACCACCACAGCAAACCAGGCATGCCCAGAAGGGCGTGGACTTACTTCGCATGAGAAGCGAGGACAGGCGGGGCCAGGGGTGGAATATGCATGAAAATGTTGTGCAATGTATTGCATATGGAACGCCTTTAAGAATAAAAGTGTGGGTCAGACTGAGGCTCGGGGCACAAGTTTTGGAGAGCTATCTCACTTGTGCCGGGCGCTGACATACATACCCACTTCATAACTACCCCAGGTTATGGAGTCTATTGATTTCTTCCGCGTATCGTTTCAGAGGTTTCTTGCCTTCGCCAGGCTGCAACGTGCCCGCTAGTACCAAGAACTGGGCAGGAGTGGGCAGAGAGCACGGCCATCTGCCAGCAGGTTGCAGCTTGCCCAGGAAAATGCAGTGTCCTTGGAATGTGCAGCAAATCTTATTTCCTGGCAAGGTCGGGCTAAGTGAGCAGTGCTGGGACACTTTCTCCTTGAGAACTGGAGCGGAAAAGCTTTGCGCTAAGATGTAGGCGACTCGAGAGGCAGAATACGGAGCTCCGCAGCTGGCCGAAAGCAAGTGCCGCTTCCCGGCGTCTTTCGGCAAAAGCGGCGCTTCGGAGCGCACCGCTGCCGCTCCAGTCATCTGTGCGCGAAGTTGCCGCTTCTTCGCCTCCGGCAGCCGGAGATCGCGGTAGCTTGCAAGAGGCGAAGAACGAAGCCGCGAAGAAGCCGGCTTGTGTGCGAAGCTCGCAGACTGCTGCAGGACGGTGGCTGCCGCTCTCCTGCCTGTTGAATTCACTCTTGGCATGCCAATAGAAGGTGTTCCAGGACAACCTTCCTGAGTTTTTATTTTAGTTTTCATGCATCCCACCTTGGAAATTCTTGTTGCTCCCCTGAGGCTCCGAGATGCAGAGAACACGGTGGCAGCTGCTGAGAAGAAGGGCAACTGTGAGTTGGTCAAGAAGCAAGAACACAGGCAGTTGACTGTGCTTGGCTAGGAGCAGCTGCTGGATTCTAGCAATTGCCTTCAGTGCGCACAGAAGCCCGCTGCTCTGCTGCTTGGTTTTTCGCCTTCAGTCAATTACACACTGCTGAAGTTGAGGCAGGCAGTTCAGCTTTGCTGCTTTTCAGCATCTCAGCTGCCCTTCTGCTCTGTGACAGCTCTCCAGGTTTCTTGCCTTCGCCAGGCTGCAACGTGCCCGCTAGTACCAAGAACTGGGCAGGAGTGGGCAGAGAGCACGGCCATCTGCCAGCAGGTTGCAGCTTGCCCAGGAAAATGCAGTGTCCTTGGAATGTGCAGCAAATCCTATTTCCTGGCAAGGTCGGGCTAAGTGAGCAGTGCTGGTACACTTTCTCCTTGAGAACTGGAGCGGAAAAGCTTTGCGCTAAGATGTAGGCGACTAGAGAGGCAGAATACGGAGCTCCGCAGCTGGCCGAAAGCAAGTGCCGCTTCCCGGCGTCTTTCGGCAAAAGCGGCGCTTCGGAGCGCACCGCTGCCGCTCCAATCATCTGTGCGCGAAGTTGCCGCTTCTTCGCCTCCGGCAGCCGGAGATCGCGGTAGCTTGCATAGGCGAAGAACGAAGCCGCGAAGAAGCCGGCTTGTGTGCGAAGCTCGCAGACTGCTGCAGGACGGTGGCTGCCGCTCTCCAAGCCTGTTGAATTCATTCTTGGCATGCGAGTGGAAGGTGTTCCAGGACAATTTTCCTGGGTTTTGACGTAGTCCTACTACATCCCACCTTGGAAATTCTTGTTGCTCCCCTGAGGCTCCGAGATGCAGAGAACACGGTGGCAGCTGCTGAGAAGAAGGGCAACTGTGAGTTGGTCAAGAAGCAAGAACACAGGCAGTTGACTGTGCTTGGCGAGGAGCAGCTGCTGGATTCTTGCAATTGCCTTCAGTGCGCACAGAAGCCCGCTGCTCTGCTGCTTGGTTTTTCGCCTTCAGTCAATTACACACTGCTGAAGTTGAGGCAGGCAGTTCAGCTTTGCTGCTTTTCAGCATCTCAGCTGCCCTTCTGCTCTGTGACAGCTCTCCAGGTTTCTTGCCTTCGCCAGGCTGCAACGTGCCCGCTACTACTCAGAGCTGGGCAGGAGTGGGCAGAGAGCACGGCCATCTGCCAGCAGGTTGCAGCTTGCCCAGGAAAATGCAGTGTCCTTGGAATGTGCAGCAAATCTTATTTCCTGGCAAGGTCGGGCTAAGTGAGCAGTGCTGGGACACTTTCTCCTTGAGAACTGGAGCGGAAAAGCTTTTCGCTAAGATGTAGGCGACTAGAGAGGCAGAATACGCAGCTCCGCAGCTGGCCGAAAGCAAGTGCCGCTTCCCGGCGTCTTTCGGCAAAAGCGGCGCTTCGGAGCGCACCGCTGCCGCTCCAGTCATCTGTGCGCGAAGTAGCCGCTTCGTCGCCTCAGGCAGCCGGAGATCGCGGTAGCTTGCAAGAGGAGAAGAACGAAGCCGCGAAGAAGCCGGCTTGTGTGCGAAGCTCGCAGACTGCTGCAGGACGGTGGCTGCCGCTCTCCTGCCTGTTGAATTCACTCATGGCATGCCAATGGGAGGTGTTCCAGGACAACCTTCCTGAGTTTTTATTTTAGTTTTCATGCATCCCACCTTGGAAATTCTTGTTGCTCCCCAGAGGCTCCGAGATGCAGAGAACACGGTGGCAGCTGCTGAGAAGAAGGGCAACTGTGAGTTGGTCAAGAAGCAAGAACACAGGCAGTTGACTGTGCTTGGCGAGGAGCAGCTGCTGGATTCTTGCAATTGCCTTCAGTGCGCACAGAAGCCCGCTGCTCTGCTGCTTGGTTTTTCGCCTTCAGTCAATTACACACTGCTGAAGTTGAGGCAGGCAGTTCAGCTTTGCTGCTTTTCAGCATCTCAGCTGCCCTTCTGCTCTGTGACAGCTCTCCAGGTTTCTTGCCTTCGCCAGGCTGCAACGTGCCCGCTACTACCCAGAGCTGGGCAGGAGTGGGCAGAGAGCACGGCCATCTGCCAGCAGGTTGCAGCTTGCTCAGGAAAATGCAGTGTCCTTGGAATGTGCAGCAAATCTCATTTCCTGGCAAGGTCGGGCAAAGTGAGCAGTGCTGGGACACTTTCTCCTTGAGAACTGGAGCGGAAAAGCTTTTCGCTAAGATGTAGGCGACTAGAGAGGCAGAATACGCAGCTCCGCAGCTGGCCGAAAGCAAGTGCCGCTTCCCGGCGTCTTTCGGCAAAAGCGGCGCTTCGGAGCGCACCGCTGCCGCTCCAGTCATCTGTGCGCGAAGTTGCCGCTTCTTCGCCTCCGGCAGCCGGAGATCGCGGTAGCTTGCAAGAGGCGAAGAACGAAGCCGCGAAGAAGCCGGCTTGTGTGCGAAGCTCGCAGACAGCTGCAGGACGGTGGCTGCCGCTCTCCTGCCTGTTGAATTCACTCTTGGCATGCCAATAGAAGGTGTTCCAGGACAAACTTCCTGAGTTTTTATTTTAGTTTTCATGCATCCCACCTTGGAAATTCTTGTTGCTCCCCTGAGGCTCCGAGATGCAGAGAACACGGTGGCAGCTGCTGAGAAGAAGGGCAACTGTGAGTTGGTCAAGAAGCAAGAACACAGGCAGTTGACTGTGCTTGGCGAGGAGCAGCTGCTGGATTCTAGCAATTGCCTTCAGTGCGCACAGAAGCCCGCTGCTCTGCTGCTTGGTTTTTCGCCTTCAGTCAATTACACACTGCTGAAGTTGAGGCAGGCAGTTCAGCTTTGCTGCTTTTCAGCATCTCAGCTGCCCTTCTGCTCTGTGACAGCTCTCCAGGTTTCTTGCCTTCGCCAGGCTGCAACGTGCCCGCTAGTACCAAGAACTGGGCAGGAGTGGGCAGAGAGCACGGCCATCTGCCAGCAGGTTGCAGCTTGCCCAGGAAAATGCAGTGTCCTTGGAATGTGCAGCAAATCCTATTTCCTGGCAAGGTCGGGCTAAGTGAGCAGTGCTGGTACACTTTCTCCTTGAGAACTGGAGCGGAAAAGCTTTTCTCTAAGATGTAGGCGACTAGAGAGGCAGAATACGCAGCTCCGCAGCTGGCCGAAAGCAAGTGCCGCTTCCCGGCGTCTTTCGGCAAAAGCGGCGCTTCGGAGCGCACCGCTGCCGCTCCAGTGATCTGTGCGCGAAGTTGCCGCTTCTTCGCCTCCGGCAGCCGGAGATCGCGGTAGCTTGCAAGAGGCGAAGAACGAAGCCGCGAAGAAGCCGGCTTGTGTGCGAAGCTCGCAGACAGCTGCAGGACGGTGGCTGCCGCTCTCCTGCCTGTTGAATTCACTCTTGGCATGCCAATAGAAGGTGTTCCAGGACAAACTTCCTGAGTTTTTATTTTAGTTTTCATGCATCCCACCTTGGAAATTCTTGTTGCTCCCCTGAGGCTCCGAGATGCAGAGAACACGGTGGCAGCTGCTGAGAAGAAGGGCAACTGTGAGTTGGTCAAGAAGCAAGAACACAGGCAGTTGACTGTGCTTGGCTAGGAGCAGCTGTTGGATTCTAGCAATTGCCTTCAGTGCGCACAGAAGCCCGCTGCTCTGCTGCTTGGTTTTTCGCCTTCAGTCAATTACACACTGCTGAAGTTGAGGCAGGCAGTTCAGCTTTGCTGCTTTTCAGCATCTCAGCTGCCCTTCTGCTCTGTGACAGCTCTCCAGGTTTCTTGCCTTCGCCAGGCTGCAACGTGCCCGCTAGTACCAAGAACTGGGCAGGAGTGGGCAGAGAGCACGGCCATCTGCCAGCAGGTTGCAGCTTGCCCAGGAAAATGCAGTGTCCTTGGAATGTGCAGCAAATCTCATTTCCTGGCAAGGTCGGGCTAAGTGAGCAGTGCTGGTACACTTTCTCCTTGAGAACTGGAGCGGAAAAGCTTTTCGCTAAGATGTAGGCGACTAGAGAGGCAGAATACGCAGCTCCGCAGCTGGCCGAAAGCAAGTGCCGCTTCCCGGCGTCTTTCGGCAAAAGCGGCGCTTCGGAGCGCACCGCTGCCGCTCCAGTGATCTGTGCGCGAAGTTGCCGCTTCTTCGCCTCCGGCAGCCGGAGATCGCGGTAGCTTGCATAGGCGAAGAACGAAGCCGCGAAGAAGCCGGCTTGTGTGCGAAGCTCGCAGACAGCTGCAGGACGGTGGCTGCCGCTCTCCAAGCCTGTTGAATTCACTCTTGGCATGCGAGTGGAAGGTGTTCCAGGACAATTTTCCAGGGTTTTGACGTAGTCCTACTACATCCCACCTTGGAAATTCTTGCTGCTCCCCTGAGGCTCCGAGATGCAGAGAACACGGTGGCAGCTGCTGAGAAGAAGGGCAACTGTGAGTTGGTCAAGAAGCAAGAACACAGGCAGTTGACTGTGCTTGGCGAGGAGCAGGTGCTGGATTCTAGCAATTGCCTTCAGTGCGCACAGAAGCCCGCTGCTCTGCTGCTTGGTTTTTCGCCTTCAGTCAATTACACACTGCTGAAGTTGAGGCAGGCAGTTCAGCTTTGCTGCTTTTCAGCATCTCAGCTGCCCTTCTGCTCTGTGACAGCTCTCCAGGTTTCTTGCCTTCGCCAGGCTGCAACGTGCCCGCTAGTACCAAGAACTGGGCAGGAGTGGGCAGAGAGCACGGCCATCTGCCAGCAGGTTGCAGCTTGCCCAGGAAAATGCAGTGTCCTTGGAATGTGCAGCAAATCCTATTTCCTGGCAAGGTCGGGCTAAGTGAGCAGTGCTGGTACACTTTCTCCTTGAGAACTGGAGCGGAAAAGCTTTTCTCTAAGATGTAGGCGACTAGAGAGGCTGAATACGGAGCTCCGCAGCTGCCCGAAAGCAAGTGCCGCTTCCCGGCGTCTTTCGGCAAAAGCGGCGCTTCGGAGCGCACCGCTGCCGCTCCAGTCATCTGTGCGCGAAGTTGCCGCTTCTTCGCCTCCGGCAGCCGGAGATCGCGGTAGCTTGCAAGGGGAGAAGAACGAAGCCGCGAAGAAGCCGGCTTGTGTGCGAAGCTCGCAGACTGCTGCAGGACGGTGGCTGCCGCTCTCCTGCCTGTTGAATTCACTCATGGCATGCCAATGGGAGGTGTTCCAGGACAACCTTCCTGAGTTTTTATTTTAGTTTTCATGCATCCCACCTTGGAAATTCTTGTTGCTCCCCAGAGGCTCCGAGATGCAGAGAACACGGTGGCAGCTGCTGAGAAGAAGGGCAACTGTGAGTTGGTCAAGAAGCAAGAACACAGGCAGTTGACTGTGCTTGGCTAGGAGCAGCTGCTGGATTCTTGCAATTGCCTTCAGTGCGCACAGAAGCCCGCTGCTCTGCTGCTTGGTTTTTCGCCTTCAGTCAATTACACACTGCTGAAGTTGAGGCAGGCAGTTCAGCTTTGCTGCTTTTCAGCATCTCAGCTGCCCTTCTGCTCTGTGACAGCTCTCCAGGTTTCTTGCCTTCGCCAGGCTGCAACGTGCCCGCTACTACCCAGAGCTGGGCAGGAGTGGGCAGAGAGCACGGCCATCTGCCAGCAGGTTGCAGCTTGCTCAGGAAAATGGAGTGTCCTTGGAATGTGCAGCAAATCTCATTTCCTGGCAAGGTCGGGCTAAGTGAGCAGTGCTGGGACACTTTCTCCTTGAGAACTGGAGCGGAAAAGCTTTTCGCTAAGATGTAGGCGACTAGAGAGGCAGAATACGCAGCTCCGCAGCTGGCCGAAAGCAAGTGCCGCTTCCCGGCGTCTTTCGGCAAAAGCGGCGCTTCGGAGCGCACCGCTGCCGCTCCAGTCATCTGTGCGCGAAGTTGCCGCTTCTTCGCCTCCGGCAGCCGGAGATCGCGGTAGCTTGCAAGAGGCGAAGAACGAAGCCGCGAAGAAGCCGGCTTGTGTGCGAAGCTCGCAGACAGCTGCAGGACGGTGGCTGCCGCTCTCCAAGCCTGTTGAATTCACTCTTGGCATGCGAGTGGAAGGTGTTCCAGGACAATTTTCCTGGGTTTTGACGTAGTCCTACTTCATCCCACCTTGGAAATTCTTGCTGCTCCCCAGAGGCTCCGAGATGCAGAGAACACGGTGGCAGCTGCTGAGAAGAAGGGCAACTGTGAGTTGGTCAAGAAGCAAGAACACAGGCAGTTGACTGTGCTTGGCTAGGAGCAGCTGTTGGATTCTAGCAATTGCCTTCAGTTCGCACAGAAGCCCGCTGCTCTGCTGCTTGGTTTTTCGCCTTCAGTCAATTACACACTGCTGAAGTTGAGGCAGGCAGTTCAGCTTTGCTGCTTTTCAGCATCTCAGCTGCCCTTCTGCTCTGTGACAGCTCTCCAGGTTTCTTGCCTTCGCCAGGCTGCAACGTGCCCGCTAGTACCAAGAACTGGGCAGGAGTGGGCAGAGAGCACGGCCATCTGCCAGCAGGTTGCAGCTTGCCCAGGAAAATGCAGTGTCCTTGGAATGTGCAGCAAATCCTATTTCCTGGCAAGGTCGGGCTAAGTGAGCAGTGCTGGTACACTTTCTCCTTGAGAACTGGAGCGGAAAAGCTTTTCTCTAAGATGTAGGCGACTAGAGAGGCAGAATACGGAGCTCCGCAGCTGGCCGAAAGCAAGTGCCGCTTCCCGGCGTCTTTCGGCAAAAGCGGCGCTTCGGAGCGCACCGCTGCCGCTCCAGTGATCTGTGCGCGAAGTTGCCGCTTCTTCGCCTCCGGCAGCCGGAGATCGCGGTAGCTTGCAAGAGGCGAAGAACGAAGCCGCGAAGAAGCCGGCTTGTGTGCGAAGCTCGCAGACAGCTGCAGGACGGTGGCTGCCGCTCTCCTGCCTGTTGAATTCACTCTTGGCATGCCAATAGAAGGTGTTCCAGGACAAACTTCCTGAGTTTTTATTTTAGTTTTCATGCATCCCACCTTGGAAATTCTTGTTGCTCCCCTGAGGCTCCGAGATGCAGAGAACACGGTGGCAGCTGCTGAGAAGAAGGGCAACTGTGAGTTGGTCAAGAAGCAAGAACACAGGCAGTTGACTGTGCTTGGCTAGGAGCAGCTGTTGGATTCTAGCAATTGCCTTCAGTGCGCACAGAAGCCCGCTGCTCTGCTGCTTGGTTTTTCGCCTTCAGTCAATTACACACTGCTGAAGTTGAGGCAGGCAGTTCAGCTTTGCTGCTTTTCAGCATCTCAGCTGCCCTTCTGCTCTGTGACAGCTCTCCAGGTTTCTTGCCTTCGCCAGGCTGCAACTTGCCCGCTAGTACCAAGAACTGGGCAGGAGTGGGCAGAGAGCACGGCCATCTGCCAGCAGGTTGCAGCTTGCCCAGGAAAATGCAGTGTCCTTGGAATGTGCAGCAAATCTCATTTCCTGGCAAGGTCGGGCTAAGTGAGCAGTGCTGGTACACTTTCTCCTTGAGAACTGGAGCGGAAAAGCTTTGCGCTAAGATGTAGGCGACTAGAGAGGCAGAATACGCAGCTCCGCAGCTGGCCGAAAGCAAGTGCCGCTTCCCGGCGTCTTTCGGCAAAAGCGGCGCTTCGGAGCGCACCGCTGCCGCTCCAGTCATCTGTGCGCGAAGTTGCCGCTTCTTCGCCTCCGGCAGCCGGAGATCGCGGTAGCTCGCATAGGCGAAGAACGAAGCCGCGAAGAAGCCGGCTTGTGTGCGAAGCTCGCAGACAGCTGCAGGACGGTGGCTGCCGCTCTCCAAGCCTGTTGAATTCACTCTTGGCATGCGAGTGGAAGGTGTTCCAGGACAATTTTCCAGGGTTTTGACGTAGTCCTACTACATCCCACCTTGGAAATTCTTGCTGCTCCCCAGAGGCTCCGAGATGCAGAGAACACGGTGGCAGCTGCTGAGAAGAAGGGCAACTGTGAGTTGGTCAGGAAGCAAGAACACAGGCAGTTGACTGTGCTTGGCGAGGAGCAGCTGCTGGATTCTAGCAATTGCCTTCAGTGCGCACAGAAGCCCGCTGCTCTGCTGCTTGGTTTTTCGCCTTCAGTCAATTACACACTGCTGAAGTTGAGGCAGGCAGTTCAGCTTTGCTGCTTTTCAGCATCTCAGCTGCCCTTCTGCTCTGTGACAGCTCTCCAGGTTTCTTGCCTTCGCCAGGCTGCAACGTGCCCGCTACTACCCAGAGCTGGGCAGGAGTGGGCAGAGAGCACGGCCATCTGCCAGCAGGTTGCAGCTTGCTCAGGAAAATGCAGTGTCCTTGGAATGTGCAGCAAATCTCATTTCCTGGCAAGGTCGGGCTAAGTGAGCAGTGCTGGGACACTTTCTCCTTGAGAACTGGAGCGGAAAAGCTTTGCGCTAAGATGTAGGCGACTAGAGAGGCAGAATACGCAGCTCCGCAGCTGGCCGAAAGCAAGTGCCGCTTCCCGGCGTCTTTCGGCAAAAGCGGCGCTTCGGAGCGCACCGCTGCCGCTCCAGTCATCTGTGCGCGAAGTTGCCGCTTCTTCGCCTCCGGCAGCCGGAGATCGCGGTAGCTTGCAAGAGGCGAAGAACGAAGCCGCGAAGAAGCCGGCTTGTGTGCGAAGCTCGCAGACTGCTGCAGGACGGTGGCTGCCGCTCTCCAAGCCTGTTGAATTCACTCTTGGCATGCGAGTGGAAGGTGTTCCAGGACAATTTTCCTGGGTTTTGACGTAGTCCTACTTCATCCCACCTTGGAAATTCTTGCTGCTCCCCAGAGGCTCCGAGATGCAGAGAACACGGTGGCAGCTGCTGAGAAGAAGGGCAACTGTGAGTTGGTCAAGAAGCAAGAACACAGGCAGTTGACTGTGCTTGGCGAGGAGCAGCTGCTGGATTCTAGCAATTGCCTTCAGTGCGCACAGAAGCCCGCTGCTCTGCTGCTTGGTTTTTCGCCTTCAGTCAATTACACACTGCTGAAGTTGAGGCAGGCAGTTCAGCTTTGCTGCTTTTCAGCATCTCAGCTGCCCTTCTGCTCTGTGACAGCTCTCCAGGTTTCTTGCCTTCGCCAGGCTGCAACGTGCCCGCTAGTACCAAGAACTGGGCAGGAGTGGGCAGAGAGCACGGCCATCTGCCAGCAGGTTGCAGCTTGCCCAGGAAAATGCAGTGTCCTTGGAATGTGCAGCAAATCCTATTTCCTGGCAAGGTCGGGCTAAGTGAGCAGTGCTGGTACACTTTCTCCTTGAGAACTGGAGCGGAAAAGCTTTTCTCTAAGATGTAGGCGACTAGAGAGGCAGAATACGGAGCTCCGCAGCTGGCCGAAAGCAAGTGCCGCTTCCCGGCGTCTTTCGGCAAAAGCGGCGCTTCGGAGCGCACCGCTGCCGCTCCAGTGATCTGTGCGCGAAGTTGCCGCTTCTTCGCCTCCGGCAGCCGGAGATCGCGGTAGCTTGCAAGAGGCGAAGAACGAAGCCGCGAAGAAGCCGGCTTGTGTGCGAAGCTCGCAGACAGCTGCAGGACGGTGGCTGCCGCTCTCCTGCCTGTTGAATTCACTCTTGGCATGCCAATAGAAGGTGTTCCAGGACAAACTTCCTGAGTTTTTATTTTAGTTTTCATGCATCCCACCTTGGAAATTCTTGTTGCTCCCCTGAGGCTCCGAGATGCAGAGAACACGGTGGCAGCTGCTGAGAAGAAGGGCAACTGTGAGTTGGTCAAGAAGCAAGAACACAGGCAGTTGACTGTGCTTGGCTAGGAGCAGCTGTTGGATTCTAGCAATTGCCTTCAGTGCGCACAGAAGCCCGCTGCTCTGCTGCTTGGTTTTTCGCCTTCAGTCAATTACACACTGCTGAAGTTGAGGCAGGCAGTTCAGCTTTGCTGCTTTTCAGCATCTCAGCTGCCCTTCTGCTCTGTGACAGCTCTCCAGGTTTCTTGCCTTCGCCAGGCTGCAACGTGCCCGCTAGTACCAAGAACTGGGCAGGAGTGGGCAGAGAGCACGGCCATCTGCCAGCAGGTTGCAGCTTGCCCAGGAAAATGCAGTGTCCTTGGAATGTGCAGCAAATCTCATTTCCTGGCAAGGTCGGGCTAAGTGAGCAGTGCTGGTACACTTTCTCCTTGAGAACTGGAGCGGAAAAGCTTTTCGCTAAGATGTAGGCGACTAGAGAGGCAGAATACGCAGCTCCGCAGCTGGCCGAAAGCAAGTGCCGCTTCCCGGCGTCTTTCGGCAAAAGCGGCGCTTCGGAGCGCACCGCTGCCGCTCCAGTCATCTGTGCGCGAAGTTGCCGCTTCTTCGCCTCCGGCAGCCGGAGATCGCGGTAGCTTGCATAGGCGAAGAACGAAGCCGCGAAGAAGCCGGCTTGTGTGCGAAGCTCGCAGACAGCTGCAGGACGGTGGCTGCCGCTCTCCAAGCCTGTTGAATTCACTCTTGGCATGCGAGTGGAAGGTGTTCCAGGACAATTTTCCAGGGTTTTGACGTAGTCCTACTACATCCCACCTTGGAAATTCTTGTTGCTCCCCAGAGGCTCCGAGATGCAGAGAACACGGTGGCAGCTGCTGAGAAGAAGGGCAACTGTGAGTTGGTCAAGAAGCAAGAACACAGGCAGTTGACTGTGCTTGGCGAGGAGCAGCTGCTGGATTCTAGCAATTGCCTTCAGTGCGCACAGAAGCCCGCTGCTCTGCTGCTTGGTTTTTCGCCTTCAGTCAATTACACTCTGCTGAAGTTGAGGCAGGCAGTTCAGCTTTGCTGCTTTTCAGCATCTCAGCTGCCCTTCTGCTCTGTGACAGCTCTCCAGGTTTCTTGCCTTCGCCAGGCTGCAACGTGCCCGCTAGTACCAAGAACTGGGCAGGAGTGGGCAGAGAGCACGGCCATCTGCCAGCAGGTTGCAGCTTGCCCAGGAAAATGCAGTGTCCTTGGAATGTGCAGCAAATCCTATTTCCTGGCAAGGTCGGGCTAAGTGAGCAGTGCTGGTACACTTTCTCCTTGAGAACTGGAGCGGAAAAGCTTTTCTCTAAGATGTAGGCGACTAGAGAGGCTGAATACGGAGCTCCGCAGCTGGCCGAAAGCAAGTGCCGCTTCCCGGCGTCTTTCGGCAAAAGCGGCGCTTCGGAGCGCACCGCTGCCGCTCCAGTGATCTGTGCGCGAAGTAGGCGCTTCTTCGCCTCCGGCAGCCGGAGATCGCGGTAGCTTGCATAGGCGAAGAACGAAGCCGCGAAGAAGCCGGCTTGTGTGCGAAGCTCGCAGACAGCTGCAGGACGGTGGCTGCCGCTCTCCAAGCCTGTTGAATTCACTCTTGGCATGCGAGTGGAAGGTGTTCCAGGACAATTTTCCAGGGTTTTGACGTAGTCCTACTACATCCCACCTTGGAAATTCTTGCTGCTCCCCAGAGGCTCCGAGATGCAGAGAACACGGTGGCAGCTGCTGAGAAGAAGGGCAACTGTGAGTTGGTCAAGAAGCAAGAACACAGGCAGTTGACTGTGCTTGGCGAGGAGCAGCTGCTGGATTCTAGCAATTGCCTTCAGTGCGCACAGAAGCCCGCTGCTCTGCTGCTTGGTTTTTCGCCTTCAGTCAATTACACTCTGCTGAAGTTGAGGCAGGCAGTTCAGCTTTGCTGCTTTTCAGCATCTCAGCTGCCCTTCTGCTCTGTGACAGCTCTCCAGGTTTCTTGCCTTCGCCAGGCTGCAACGTGCCCGCTAGTACCAAGAACTGGGCAGGAGTGGGCAGAGAGCACGGCCATCTGCCAGCAGGTTGCAGCTTGCCCAGGAAAATGCAGTGTCCTTGGAATGTGCAGCAAATCCTATTTCCTGGCAAGGTCGGGCTAAGTGAGCAGTGCTGGTACACTTTCTCCTTGAGAACTGGAGCGGAAAAGCTTTTCTCTAAGATGTAGGCGACTAGAGAGGCTGAATACGGAGCTCCGCAGCTGGCCGAAAGCAAGTGCCGCTTCCCGGCGTCTTTCGGCAAAAGCGGCGCTTCGGAGCGCACCGCTGCCGCTCCAGTCATCTGTGCGCGAAGTAGCCGCTTCGTCGCCTCAGGCAGCCGGAGATCGCGGTAGCTTGCAAGGGGAGAAGAACGAAGCCGCGAAGAAGCCGGCTTGTGTGCGAAGCTCGCAGACTGCTGCAGGACGGTGGCTGCCGCTCTCCTGCCTGTTGAATTCACTCATGGCATGCCAATGGGAGGTGTTCCAGGACAACCTTCCTGAGTTTTTATTTTAGTTTTCATGCATCCCACCTTGGAAATTCTTGTTGCTCCCCAGAGGCTCCGAGATGCAGAGAACACGGTGGCAGCTGCTGAGAAGAAGGGCAACTGTGAGTTGGTCAAGAAGCAAGAACACAGGCAGTTGACTGTGCTTGGCTAGGAGCAGCTGCTGGATTCTTGCAATTGCCTTCAGTGCGCACAGAAGCCCGCTGCTCTGCTGCTTGGTTTTTCGCCTTCAGTCAATTACACACTGCTGAAGTTGAGGCAGGCAGTTCAGCTTTGCTGCTTTTCAGCATCTCAGCTGCCCTTCTGCTCTGTGACAGCTCTCCAGGTTTCTTGCCTTCGCCAGGCTGCAACGTGCCCGCTACTACCCAGAGCTGGGCAGGAGTGGGCAGAGAGCACGGCCATCTGCCAGCAGGTTGCAGCTTGCTCAGGAAAATGCAGTGTCCTTGGAATGTGCAGCAAATCTCATTTCCTGGCAAGGTCGGGCTAAGTGAGCAGTGCTGGGACACTTTCTCCTTGAGAACTGGAGCGGAAAAGCTTTTCGCTAAGATGTAGGCGACTAGAGAGGCAGAATACGGAGCTCCGCAGCTGGCCGAAAGCAAGTGCCGCTTCCCGGCGTCTTTCGGCAAAAGCGGCGCTTCGGAGCGCACCGCTGCCGCTCCAGTGATCTGTGCGCGAAGTTGCCGCTTCTTCGCCTCCGGCAGCCAGAGATCGCGGTAGCTTGCAAGAGGCGAAGAACGAAGCCGCGAAGAAGCCGGCTTGTGTGCGAAGCTCGCAGACAGCTGCAGGACGGTGGCTGCCGCTCTCCAAGCCTGTTGAATTCACTCTTGGCATGCGAGTGGAAGGTGTTCCAGGACAATTTTCCTGGGTTTTGACGTAGTCCTACTTCATCCCACCTTGGAAATTCTTGCTGCTCCCCAGAGGCTCCGAGATGCAGAGAACACGGTGGCAGCTGCTGAGAAGAAGGGCAACTGTGAGTTGGTCAAGAAGCAAGAACACAGGCAGTTGACTGTGCTTGGCGAGGAGCAGCTGCTGGATTCTAGCAATTGCCTTCAGTGCGCACAGAAGCCCGCTGCTCTGCTGCTTGGTTTTTCGCCTTCAGTCAATTACACTCTGCTGAAGTTGAGGCAGGCAGTTCAGCTTTGCTGCTTTTCAGCATCTCAGCTGCCCTTCTGCTCTGTGACAGCTCTCCAGGTTTCTTGCCTTCGCCAGGCTGCAACGTGCCCGCTACTACCCAGAGCTGGGCAGGAGTGGGCAGAGAGCACGGCCATTTGCCAGCAGGTTGCAGCTCGCCCAGGAAAATGCAGTGTCCTTGGAATGTGCAGCAAATCTCATTTCCTGGCAAGGTCGGGCTAAGTGAGCAGTGCTGGTACACTTTCTCCTTGAGAACTGGAGCGGAAAAGCTTTTCGCTAAGATGTAGGCGACTAGAGAGGCAGAATACGCAGCTCCGCAGCTGGCCGAAAGCAAGTGCCGCTTCCCGGCGTCTTTCGGCAAAAGCGGCGCTTCGGAGCGCACCGCTGCCGCTCCAGTCATCTGTGCGCGAAGTTGCCGCTTCTTCGCCTCCGGCAGCCGGAGATCGCGGTAGCTTGCATAGGCGAAGAACGAAGCCGCGAAGAAGCCGGCTTGTGTGCGAAGCTCGCAGACAGCTGCAGGACGGTGGCTGCCGCTCTCCAAGCCTGTTGAATTCACTCTTGGCATGCGAGTGGAAGGTGTTCCAGGACAATTTTCCTGGGTTTTGACGTAGTCCTACTTCATCCCACCTTGGAAATTCTTGCTGCTCCCCAGAGGCTCCGAGATGCAGAGAACACGGTGGCAGCTGCTGAGAAGAAGGGCAACTGTGAGTTGGTCAAGAAGCAAGAACACAGGCAGTTGACTGTGCTTGGCGAGGAGCAGCTGCTGGATTCTAGCAATTGCCTTCAGTGCGCACAGAAGCCCGCTGCTCTGCTGCTTGGTTTTTCGCCTTCAGTCAATTACACTCTGCTGAAGTTGAGGCAGGCAGTTCAGCTTTGCTGCTTTTCAGCATCTCAGCTGCCCTTCTGCTCTGTGACAGCTCTCCAGGTTTCTTGCCTTCGCCAGGCTGCAACGTGCCCGCTACTACCCAGAGCTGGGCAGGAGTGGGCAGAGAGCACGGCCATTTGCCAGCAGGTTGCAGCTCGCCCAGGAAAATGCAGTGTCCTTGGAATGTGCAGCAAATCTCATTTCCTGGCAAGGTCGGGCTAAGTGAGCAGTGCTGGTACACTTTCTCCTTGAGAACTGGAGCGGAAAAGCTTTTCGCTAAGATGTAGGCGACTAGAGAGGCAGAATACGCAGCTCCGCAGCTGGCCGAAAGCAAGTGCCGCTTCCCGGCGTCTTTCGGCAAAAGCGGCGCTTCGGAGCGCACCGCTGCCGCTCCAGTCATCTGTGCGCGAAGTTGCCGTTTCTTCGCCTCCGGCAGCCGGAGATCGCGGTAGCTTGCATAGGCGAAGAACGAAGCCGCGAAGAAGCCGGCTTGTGTGCGAAGCTCGCAGACAGCTGCAGGACGGTGGCTGCCGCTCTCCAAGCCTGTTGAATTCACTCTTGGCATGCGAGTGGAAGGTGTTCCAGGACAATTTTTCAGGGTTTTGACGTAGTCCTACTACATCCCACCTTGGAAATTCTTGCTGCTCCCCAGAGGCTCCGAGATGCAGAGAACACGGTGGCAGCTGCTGAGAAGAAGGGCAACTGTGAGTTGGTCAAGAAGCAAGAACACAGGCAGTTGACTGTGCTTGGCGAGGAGCAGCTGCTGGATTCTAGCAATTGCCTTCAGTGCGCACAGAAGCCCGCTGCTCTGCTGCTTGGTTTTTCGCCTTCAGTCAATTACACTCTGCTGAAGTTGAGGCAGGCAGTTCAGCTTTGCTGCTTTTCAGCATCTCAGCTGCCCTTCTGCTCTGTGACAGCTCTCCAGGTTTCTTGCCTTCGCCAGGCTGCAACGTGCCCGCTACTACTCAGAGCTGGGCAGGAGTGGGCAGAGAGCACGGCCATCTGCCAGCAGGTTGCAGCTTGCCCAGGAAAATGCAGTGTCCTTGGAATGTGCAGCAAATCTTATTTCCTGGCAAGGTCGGGCTAAGTGAGCAGTGCTGGGACACTTTCTCCTTGAGAACTGGAGCGGAAAAGCTTTTCGCTAAGATGTAGGCGACTAGAGAGGCAGAATACGCAGCTCCGCAGCTGGCCGAAAGCAAGTGCCGCTTCCCGGCGTCTTTCGGCAAAAGCGGCGCTTCGGAGCGCACCGCTGCCGCTCCAGTGATCTGTGCGCGAAGTTGCCGCTTCTTCGCCTCCGGCAGCCGGAGATCGCGGTAGCTTGCAAGAGGCGAAGAACGAAGCCGCGAAGAAGCCGGCTTGTGTGCGAAGCTCGCAGACAGCTGCAGGACGGTGGCTGCCGCTCTCCTGCCTGTTGAATTCACTCATGGCATGCCAATGGGAGGTGTTCCAGGACAACCTTCCTGAGTTTTTATTTTAGTTTTCATGCATCCCACCTTGGAAATTCTTGTTGCTCCCCAGAGGCTCCGAGATGCAGAGAACACGGTGGCAGCTGCTGAGAAGAAGGGCAACTGTGAGTTGGTCAAGAAGCAAGAACACAGGCAGTTGACTGTGCTTGGCGAGGAGCAGCTGCTGGATTCTTGCAATTGCCTTCAGTGCGCACAGAAGCCCGCTGCTCTGCTGCTTGGTTTTTCGCCTTCAGTCAATTACACACTGCTGAAGTTGAGGCAGGCAGTTCAGCTTTGCTGCTTTTCAGCATCTCAGCTGCCCTTCTGCTCTGTGACAGCTCTCCAGGTTTCTTGCCTTCGCCAGGCTGCAACGTGCCCGCTACTACCCAGAGCTGGGCAGGAGTGGGCAGAGAGCACGGCCGTCTGCCAGCAGGTTGCAGCTTGCCCAGGAAAATGCAGTGTCCTTGGAATGTGCAGCAAATCTCATTTCCTGGCAAGGTCGGGCTAAGTGAGCAGTGCTGGTACACTTTCTCCTTGAGAACTGGAGCGGAAAAGCTTTTCGCTAAGATGTAGGCGACTAGAGAGGCAGAATACGCAGCTCCGCAGCTGGCCGAAAGCAAGTGCCGCTTCCCGGCGTCTTTCGGCAAAAGCGGCGCTTCGGAGCGCACCGCTGCCGCTCCAGTCATCTGTGCGCGAAGTTGCCGCTTCTTCGCCTCCGGCAGCCGGAGATCGCGGTAGCTTGCATAGGCGAAGAACGAAGCCGCGAAGAAGCCGGCTTGTGTGCGAAGCTCGCAGACAGCTGCAGGACGGTGGCTGCCGCTCTCCAAGCCTGTTGAATTCACTCTTGGCATGCGAGTGGAAGGTGTTCCAGGACAATTTTCCAGGGTTTTGACGTAGTCCTACTACATCCCACCTTGGAAATTCTTGCTGCTCCCCAGAGGCTCCGAGATGCAGAGAACACGGTGGCAGCTGCTGAGAAGAAGGGCAACTGTGAGTTGGTCAAGAAGCAAGAACACAGGCAGTTGACTGTGCTTGGCGAGGAGCAGCTGCTGGATTCTAGCAATTGCCTTCAGTGCGCACAGAAGCCCGCTGCTCTGCTGCTTGGTTTTTCGCCTTCAGTCAATTACACACTGCTGAAGTTGAGGCAGGCAGTTCAGCTTTGCTGCTTTTCAGCATCTCAGCTGCCCTTCTGCTCTGTGACAGCTCTCCAGGTTTCTTGCCTTCGCCAGGCTGCAACGTGCCCGCTAGTACCAAGAACTGGGCAGGAGTGGGCAGAGAGCACGGCCATCTGCCAGCAGGTTGCAGCTTGCCCAGGAAAATGCAGTGTCCTTGGAATGTGCAGCAAATCCTATTTCCTGGCAAGGTCGGGCTAAGTGAGCAGTGCTGGTACACTTTCTCCTTGAGAACTGGAGCGGAAAAGCTTTTCGCTAAGATGTAGGCGACTAGAGAGGCAGAATACGCAGCTCCGCAGCTGGCCGAAAGCAAGTGCCGCTTCCCGGCGTCTTTCGGCAAAAGCGGCGCTTCGGAGCGCACCGCTGCCGCTCCAGTGATCTGTGCGCGAAGTTGCCGCTTCTTCGCCTCCGGCAGCCGGAGATCGCGGTAGCTTGCAAGAGGCGAAGAACGAAGCCGCGAAGAAGCCGGCTTGTGTGCGAAGCTCGCAGACAGCTGCAGGACGGTGGCTGCCGCTCTCCTGCCTGTTGAATTCACTCTTGGCATGCCAATAGAAGGTGTTCCAGGACAACCTTCCTGAGTTTTTATTTTAGTTTTCATGCATCCCACCTTGGAAATTCTTGTTGCTCCCCTGAGGCTCCGAGATGCAGAGAACACGGTGGCAGCTGCTGAGAAGAAGGGCAACTGTGAGTTGGTCAAGAAGCAAGAACACAGGCAGTTGACTGTGCTTGGCGAGGAGCAGCTGCTGGATTCTAGCAATTGCCTTCAGTGCGCACAGAAGCCCGCTGCTCTGCTGCTTGGTTTTTCGCCTTCAGTCAATTACACACTGCTGAAGTTGAGGCAGGCAGTTCAGCTTTGCTGCTTTTCAGCATCTCAGCTGCCCTTCTGCTCTGTGACAGCTCTCCAGGTTTCTTGCCTTCGCCAGGCTGCAACGTGCCCGCTAGTACCAAGAACTGGGCAGGAGTGGGCAGAGAGCACGGCCATCTGCCAGCAGGTTGCAGCTTGCCCAGGAAAATGCAGTGTCCTTGGAATGTGCAGCAAATCCTATTTCCTGGCAAGGTCGGGCTAAGTGAGCAGTGCTGGTACACTTTCTCCTTGAGAACTGGAGCGGAAAAGCTTTTCTCTAAGATGTAGGCGACTAGAGAGGCAGAATACGGAGCTCCGCAGCTGGCCGAAAGCAAGTGCCGCTTCCCGGCGTCTTTCGGCAAAAGCGGCGCTTCGGAGCGCACCGCTGCCGCTCCAGTCATCTGTGCGCGAAGTAGGCGCTTCTTCGCCTCCGGCAGCCGGAGATCGCGGTAGCTTGCAAGAGGCGAAGAACGAAGCCGCGAAGAAGCCGGCTTGTGTGCGAAGCTCGCAGACAGCTGCAGGACGGTGGCTGCCGCTCTCCTGCCTGTTGAATTCACTCTTGGCATGCCAATAGAAGGTGTTCCAGGACAAACTTCCTGAGTTTTTATTTTAGTTTTCATGCATCCCACCTTGGAAATTCTTGTTGCTCCCCTGAGGCTCCGAGATGCAGAGAACACGGTGGCAGCTGCTGAGAAGAAGGGCAACTGTGAGTTGGTCAAGAAGCAAGAACACAGGCAGTTGACTGTGCTTGGCTAGGAGCAGCTGTTGGATTCTAGCAATTGCCTTCAGTGCGCACAGAAGCCCGCTGCTCTGCTGCTTGGTTTTTCGCCTTCAGTCAATTACACACTGCTGAAGTTGAGGCAGGCAGTTCAGCTTTGCTGCTTTTCAGCATCTCAGCTGCCCTTCTGCTCTGTGACAGCTCTCCAGGTTTCTTGCCTTCGCCAGGCTGCAACGTGCCCGCTAGTACCAAGAACTGGGCAGGAGTGGGCAGAGAGCACGGCCATCTGCCAGCAGGTTGCAGCTTGCCCAGGAAAATGCAGTGTCCTTGGAATGTGCAGCAAATCTCATTTCCTGGCAAGGTCGGGCTAAGTGAGCAGTGCTGGTACACTTTCTCCTTGAGAACTGGAGCGGAAAAGCTTTTCGCTAAGATGTAGGCGACTAGAGAGGCAGAATACGCAGCTCCGCAGCTGGCCGAAAGCAAGTGCCGCTTCCCGGCGTCTTTCGGCAAAAGCGGCGCTTCGGAGCGCACCGCTGCCGCTCCAGTCATCTGTGCGCGAAGTTGCCGCTTCTTCGCCTCCGGCAGCCGGAGATCGCGGTAGCTTGCATAGGCGAAGAACGAAGCCGCGAAGAAGCCGGCTTGTGTGCGAAGCTCGCAGACAGCTGCAGGACGGTGGCTGCCGCTCTCCAAGCCTGTTGAATTCACTCTTGGCATGCGAGTGGAAGGTGTTCCAGGACAATTTTCCAGGGTTTTGACGTAGTCCTACTACATCCCACCTTGGAAATTCTTGCTGCTCCCCAGAGGCTCCGAGATGCAGAGAACACGGTGGCAGCTGCTGAGAAGAAGGGCAACTGTGAGTTGGTCAAGAAGCAAGAACACAGGCAGTTGACTGTGCTTGGCTAGGAGCAGCTGCTGGATTCTTGCAATTGCCTTCAGTGCGCACAGAAGCCCGCTGCTCTGCTGCTTGGTTTTTCGCCTTCAGTCAATTACACACTGCTGAAGTTGAGGCAGGCAGTTCAGCTTTGCTGCTTTTCAGCATCTCAGCTGCCCTTCTGCTCTGTGACAGCTCTCCAGGTTTCTTGCCTTCGCCAGGCTGCAACGTGCCCGCTACTACCCAGAGCTGGGCAGGAGTGGGCAGAGAGCACGGCCATCTGCCAGCAGGTTGCAGCTTGCTCAGGAAAATGCAGTGTCCTTGGAATGTGCAGCAAATCTCATTTCCTGGCAAGGTCGGGCTAAGTGAGCAGTGCTGGGACACTTTCTCCTTGAGAACTGGAGCGGAAAAGCTTTTCGCTAAGATGTAGGCGACTAGAGAGGCAGAATACGCAGCTCCGCAGCTGGCCGAAAGCAAGTGCCGCTTCCCGGCGTCTTTCGGCAAAAGCGGCGCTTCGGAGCGCACCGCTGCCGCTCCAGTCATCTGTGCGCGAAGTTGCCGCTTCTTCGCCTCCGGCAGCCAGAGATCGCGGTAGCTTGCAAGAGGCGAAGAACGAAGCCGCGAAGAAGCCGGCTTGTGTGCGAAGCTCGCAGACAGCTGCAGGACGGTGGCTGCCGCTCTCCAAGCCTGTTGAATTCACTCTTGGCATGCGAGTGGAAGGTGTTCCAGGACAATTTTCCTGGGTTTTGACGTAGTCCTACTTCATCCCACCTTGGAAATTCTTGCTGCTCCCCAGAGGCTCCGAGATGCAGAGAACACGGTGGCAGCTGCTGAGAAGAAGGGCAACTGTGAGTTGGTCAAGAAGCAAGAACACAGGCAGTTGACTGTGCTTGGCGAGGAGCAGCTGCTGGATTCTAGCAATTGCCTTCAGTGCGCACAGAAGCCCGCTGCTCTGCTGCTTGGTTTTTCGCCTTCAGTCAATTACACACTGCTGAAGTTGAGGCAGGCAGTTCAGCTTTGCTGCTTTTCAGCATCTCAGCTGCCCTTCTGCTCTGTGACAGCTCTCCAGGTTTCTTGCCTTCGCCAGGCTGCAACGTGCCCGCTACTACCCAGAGCTGGGCAGGAGTGGGCAGAGAGCACGGCCATTTGCCAGCAGGTTGCAGCTCGCCCAGGAAAATGCAGTGTCCTTGGAATGTGCAGCAAATCTCATTTCCTGGCAAGGTCGGGCTAAGTGAGCAGTGCTGGTACACTTTCTCCTTGAGAACTGGAGCGGAAAAGCTTTGCGCTAAGATGTAGGCGACTAGAGAGGCAGAATACGCAGCTCCGCAGCTGGCCGAAAGCAAGTGCCGCTTCCCGGCGTCTTTCGGCAAAAGCGGCGCTTCGGAGCGCACCGCTGCCGCTCCAGTCATCTGTGCGCGAAGTTGCCGCTTCTTCGCCTCCGGCAGCCGGAGATCGCGGTAGCTTGCATAGGCGAAGAACGAAGCCGCGAAGAAGCCGGCTTGTGTGCGAAGCTCGCAGACAGCTGCAGGACGGTGGCTGCCGCTCTCCAAGCCTGTTGAATTCACTCTTGGCATGCGAGTGGAAGGTGTTCCAGGACAATTTTTCAGGGTTTTGACGTAGTCCTACTACATCCCACCTTGGAAATTCTTGCTGCTCCCCAGAGGCTCCGAGATGCAGAGAACACGGTGGCAGCTGCTGAGAAGAAGGGCAACTGTGAGTTGGTCAAGAAGCAAGAACACAGGCAGTTGACTGTGCTTGGCGAGGAGCAGCTGCTGGATTCTAGGAATTGCCTTCAGTGCGCACAGAAGCCCGCTGCTCTGCTGCTTGGTTTTTCGCCTTCAGTCAATTACACTCTGCTGAAGTTGAGGCAGGCAGTTCAGCTTTGCTGCTTTTCAGCATCTCAGCTGCCCTTCTGCTCTGTGACAGCTCTCCAGGTTTCTTGCCTTCGCCAGGCTGCAACGTGCCCGCTACTACTCAGAGCTGGGCAGGAGTGGGCAGAGAGCACGGCCATCTGCCAGCAGGTTGCAGCTTGCCCAGGAAAATGCAGTGTCCTTGGAATGTGCAGCAAATCTTATTTCCTGGCAAGGTCGGGCTAAGTGAGCAGTGCTGGGACACTTTCTCCTTGAGAACTGGAGCGGAAAAGCTTTTCGCTAAGATGTAGGCGACTAGAGAGGCAGAATACGCAGCTCCGCAGCTGGCCGAAAGCAAGTGCCGCTTCCCGGCGTCTTTCGGCAAAAGCGGCGCTTCGGAGCGCACCGCTGCCGCTCCAGTCATCTGTGCGCGAAGTTGCCGCTTCTTCGCCTCCGGCAGCCGGAGATCGCGGTAGCTTGCAAGAGGCGAAGAACGAAGCCGCGAAGAAGCCGGCTTGTGTGCGAAGCTCGCAGACAGCTGCAGGACGGTGGCTGCCGCTCTCCTGCCTGTTGAATTCACTCATGGCATGCCAATGGAAGGTGTTCCAGGACAACCTTCCTGAGTTTTTATTTTAGTTTTCATGCATCCCACCTTGGAAATTCTTGTTGCTCCCCAGAGGCTCCGAGATGCAGAGAACACGGTGGCAGCTGCTGAGAAGAAGGGCAACTGTGAGTTGGTCAAGAAGCAAGAACACAGGCAGTTGACTGTGCTTGGCGAGGAGCAGCTGCTGGATTCTTGCAATTGCCTTCAGTGCGCACAGAAGCCCGCTGCTCTGCTGCTTGGTTTTTCGCCTTCAGTCAATTACACACTGCTGAAGTTGAGGCAGGCAGTTCAGCTTTGCTGCTTTTCAGCATCTCAGCTGCCCTTCTGCTCTGTGACAGCTCTCCAGGTTTCTTGCCTTCGCCAGGCTGCAACGTGCCCGCTACTACCCAGAGCTGGGCAGGAGTGGGCAGAGAGCACGGCCATCTGCCAGCAGGTTGCAGCTTGCTCAGGAAAATGCAGTGTCCTTGGAATGTGCAGCAAATCTCATTTCCTGGCAAGGTCGGGCTAAGTGAGCAGTGCTGGGACACTTTCTCCTTGAGAACTGGAGCGGAAAAGCTTTTCGCTAAGATGTAGGCGACTAGAGAGGCAGAATACGCAGCTCCGCAGCTGGCCGAAAGCAAGTGCCGCTTCCCGGCGTCTTTCGGCAAAAGCGGCGCTTCGGAGCGCACCGCTGCCGCTCCAGTCATCTGTGCGCGAAGTTGCCGCTTCTTCGCCTCCGGCAGCCGGAGATCGCGGTAGCTTGCAAGAGGCGAAGAACGAAGCCGCGAAGAAGCCGGCTTGTGTGCGAAGCTCGCAGACAGCTGCAGGACGGTGGCTGCCGCTCTCCTGCCTGTTGAATTCACTCTTGGCATGCCAATAGAAGGTGTTCCAGGACAAATTTCCTGAGTTTTTATTTTAGTTTTCATGCATCCCACCTTGGAAATTCTTGTTGCTCCCCTGAGGCTCCGAGATGCAGAGAACACGGTGGCAGCTGCTGAGAAGAAGGGCAACTGTGAGTTGGTCAAGAAGCAAGAACACAGGCAGTTGACTGTGCTTGGCTAGGAGCAGCTGTTGGATTCTAGCAATTGCCTTCAGTGCGCACAGAAGCCCGCTGCTCTGCTGCTTGGTTTTTCGCCTTCAGTCAATTACACATTGCTGAAGCTGAGGCAGGCAGTTCAGCTTTGCTGCTTTTCAGCATCTCAGCTGCCCTTCTGCTCTGTGACAGCTCTCCAGGTTTCTTGCCTTCGCCAGGCTGCAACGTGCCCGCTAGTACCAAGAACTGGGCAGGAGTGGGCAGAGAGCACGGCCGTCTGCCAGCAGGTTGCAGCTTGCCCAGGAAAATGCAGTGTCCTTGGAATGTGCAGCAAATCTCATTTCCTGGCAAGGTCGGGCTAAGTGAGCAGTGCTGGTACACTTTCTCCTTGAGAACTGGAGCGGAAAAGCTTTTCGCTAAGATGTAGGCGACTAGAGAGGCAGAATACGCAGCTCCGCAGCTGGCCGAAAGCAAGTGCCGCTTCCCGGCGTCTTTCGGCAAAAGCGGCGCTTCGGAGCGCACCGCTGCCGCTCCAGTCATCTGTGCGCGAAGTTGCCGCTTCTTCGCCTCCGGCAGCCGGAGATCGCGGTAGCTTGCATAGGCGAAGAACGAAGCCGCGAAGAAGCCGGCTTGTGTGCGAAGCTCGCAGACAGCTGCAGGACGGTGGCTGCCGCTCTCCAAGCCTGTTGAATTCACTCATGGCATGCGAGTGGAAGGTGTTCCAGGACAATTTTCCAGGGTTTTGACGTAGTCCTACTACATCCCACCTTGGAAATTCTTGCTGCTCCCCAGAGGCTCCGAGATGCAGAGAACACGGTGGCAGCTGCTGAGAAGAAGGGCAACTGTGAGTTGGTCAAGAAGCAAGAACACAGGCAGTTGACTGTGCTTGGCGAGGAGCAGCTGCTGGATTCTAGCAATTGCCTTCAGTGCGCACAGAAGCCCGCTGCTCTGCTGCTTGGTTTTTCGCCTTCAGTCAATTACACACTGCTGAAGTTGAGGCAGGCAGTTCAGCTTTGCTGCTTTTCAGCATCTCAGCTGCCCTTCTGCTCTGTGACAGCTCTCCAGGTTTCTTGCCTTCGCCAGGCTGCAACGTGCCCGCTAGTACCAAGAACTGGGCAGGAGTGGGCAGAGAGCACGGCCATCTGCCAGCAGGTTGCAGCTTGCCCAGGAAAATGCAGTGTCCTTGGAATGTGCAGCAAATCCTATTTCCTGGCAAGGTCGGGCTAAGTGAGCAGTGCTGGTACACTTTCTCCTTGAGAACTGGAGCGGAAAAGCTTTTCGCTAAGATGTAGGCGACTAGAGAGGCAGAATACGCAGCTCCGCAGCTGGCCGAAAGCAAGTGCCGCTTCCCGGCGTCTTTCGGCAAAAGCGGCGCTTCGGAGCGCACCGCTGCCGCTCCAGTGATCTGTGCGCGAAGTTGCCGCTTCTTCGCCTCCGGCAGCCGGAGATCGCGGTAGCTTGCAAGAGGCGAAGAACGAAGCCGCGAAGAAGCCGGCTTGTGTGCGAAGCTCGCAGACAGCTGCAGGACGGTGGCTGCCGCTCTCCTGCCTGTTGAATTCACTCTTGGCATGCCAATAGAAGGTGTTCCAGGACAAACTTCCTGAGTTTTTATTTTAGTTTTCATGCATCCCACCTTGGAAATTCTTGTTGCTCCCCTGAGGCTCCGAGATGCAGAGAACACGGTGGCAGCTGCTGAGAAGAAGGGCAACTGTGAGTTGGTCAAGAAGCAAGAACACAGGCAGTTGACTGTGCTTGGCTAGGAGCAGCTGCTGGATTCTAGCAATTGCCTTAAGTGCGCACAGAAGCCCGCTGCTCTGCTGCTTGGTTTTTCGCCTTCAGTCAATTACACACTGCTGAAGTTGAGGCAGGCAGTTCAGCTTTGCTGCTTTTCAGCATCTCAGCTGCCCTTCTGCTCTGTGACAGCTCTCCAGGTTTCTTGCCTTCGCCAGGCTGCAACGTGCCCGCTAGTACCAAGAACTGGGCAGGAGTGGGCAGAGAGCACGGCCATCTGCCAGCAGGTTGCAGCTTGCTCAGGAAAATGCAGTGTCCTTGGAATGTGCAGCAAATCTTATTTCCTGGCAAGGTCGGGCTAAGTGAGCAGTGCTGGTACACTTTCTCCTTGAGAACTGGAGCGGAAAAGCTTTTCGCTAAGATGTAGGCGACTAGAGAGGCAGAATACGCAGCTCCGCAGCTGGCCGAAAGCAAGTGCCGCTTCCCGGCGTCTTTCGGCAAAAGCGGCGCTTCGGAGCGCACCGCTGCCGCTCCAGTCATCTGTGCGCGAAGTTGCCGCTTCGTCGCCTCAGGCAGCCGGAGATCGCGGTAGCTTGCAAGAGGCGAAGAACGAAGCCGCGAAGAAGCCGGCTTGTGTGCGAAGCTCGCAGACAGCTGCAGGACGGTGGCTGCCGCTCTCCTGCCTGTTGAATTCACTCTTGGCATGCCAATAGAAGGTGTTCCAGGACAAACTTCCTGAGTTTTTATTTTAGTTTTCATGCATCCCACCTTGGAAATTCTTGTTGCTCCCCTGAGGCTCCGAGATGCAGAGAACACGGTGGCAGCTGCTGAGAAGAAGGGCAACTGTGAGTTGGTCAAGAAGCAAGAACACAGGCAGTTGACTGTGCTTGGCGAGGAGCAGCTGCTGGATTCTTGCAATTGCCTTCAGTGCGCACAGAAGCCCGCTGCTCTGCTGCTTGGTTTTTCGCCTTCAGTCAATTACACACTGCTGAAGTTGAGGCAGGCAGTTCAGCTTTGCTGCTTTTCAGCATCTCAGCTGCCCTTCTGCTCTGTGACAGCTCTCCAGGTTTCTTGCCTTCGCCAGGCTGCAACGTGCCCGCTACTACCAAGAACTGGGCAGGAGTGGGCAGAGAGCACGGCCATCTGCCAGCAGGTTGCAGCTTGCCCAGGAAAATGCAGTGTCCTTGGAATGTGCAGCAAATCTCATTTCCTGGCAAGGTCGGGCTAAGTGAGCAGTGCTGGTACACTTTCTCCTTGAGAACTGGAGCGGAAAAGCTTTTCGCTAAGATGTAGGCGACTAGAGAGGCAGAATACGCAGCTCCGCAGCTGGCCGAAAGCAAGTGCCGCTTCCCGGCGTCTTTCGGCAAAAGCGGCGCTTCGGAGCGCACCGCTGCCGCTCCAGTCATCTGTGCGCGAAGTAGCCGCTTCGTCGCCTCAGGCAGCCGGAGATCGCGGTAGCTTGCAAGAGGAGAAGAACGAAGCCGCGAAGAAGCCGGCTTGTGTGCGAAGCTCGCAGACTGCTGCAGGACGGTGGCTGCCGCTCTCCTGCCTGTTGAATTCACTCATGGCATGCCAATGGGAGGTGTTCCAGGACAACCTTCCTGAGTTTTTATTTTAGTTTTCATGCATCCCACCTTGGAAATTCTTGTTGCTCCCCAGAGGCTCCGAGATGCAGAGAACACGGTGGCAGCTGCTGAGAAGAAGGGCAACTGTGAGTTGGTCAAGAAGCAAGAACACAGGCAGTTGACTGTGCTTGGCGAGGAGCAGCTGCTGGATTCTTGCAATTGCCTTCAGTGCGCACAGAAGCCCGCTGCTCTGCTGCTTGGTTTTTCGCCTTCAGTCAATTACACTCTGCTGAAGTTGAGGCAGGCAGTTCAGCTTTGCTGCTTTTCAGCATCTCAGCTGCGCTTCTGCTCTGTGACAGCTCTCCAGGTTTCTTGCCTTCGCCAGGCTGCAACGTGCCCGCTACTACCCAGAGCTGGGCAGGAGTGGGCAGAGAGCACGGCCATTTGCCAGCAGGTTGCAGCTCGCCCAGGAAAATGCAGTGTCCTTGGAATGTGCAGCAAATCTCATTTCCTGGCAAGGTCGGGCTAAGTGAGCAGTGCTGGTACACTTTCTCCTTGAGAACTGGAGCGGAAAAGCTTTGCGCTAAGATGTAGGCGACTAGAGAGGCAGAATACGCAGCTCCGCAGCTGGCCGAAAGCAAGTGCCGCTTCCCGGCGTCTTTCGGCAAAAGCGGCGCTTCGGAGCGCACCGCTGCCGCTCCAGTCATCTGTGCGCGAAGTTGCCGCTTCTTCGCCTCCGGCAGCCGGAGATCGCGGTAGCTTGCATAGGCGAAGAACGATTCCGCGAAGAAGCCGGCTTGTGTGCGAAGCTCGCAGACAGCTGCAGGACGGTGGCTGCCGCTCTCCAAGCCTGTTGAATTCACTCTTGGCATGCGAGTGGAAGGTGTTCCAGGACAATTTTCCAGGGTTTTGACGTAGTCCTACTACATCCCACCTTGGAAATTCTTGCTGCTCCCCAGAGGCTCCGAGATGCAGAGAACACGGTGGCAGCTGCTGAGAAGAAGGGCAACTGTGAGTTGGTCAAGAAGCAAGAACACAGGCAGTTGACTGTGCTTGGCGAGGAGCAGCTGCTGGATTCTAGCAATTGCCTTCAGTGCGCACAGAAGCCCGCTGCTCTGCTGCTTGGTTTTTCGCCTTCAGTCAATTACACTCTGCTGAAGTTGAGGCAGGCAGTTCAGCTTTGCTGCTTTTCAGCATCTCAGCTGCCCTTCTGCTCTGTGACAGCTCTCCAGGTTTCTTGCCTTCGCCAGGCTGCAACGTGCCCGCTACTACTCAGAGCTGGGCAGGAGTGGGCAGAGAGCACGGCCATCTGCCAGCAGGTTGCAGCTTGCCCAGGAAAATGCAGTGTCCTTGGAATGTGCAGCAAATCTTATTTCCTGGCAAGGTCGGGCTAAGTGAGCAGTGCTGGGACACTTTCTCCTTGAGAACTGGAGCGGAAAAGCTTTGCGCTAAGATGTAGGCGACTAGAGAGGCAGAATACGGAGCTCCGCAGCTGGCCGAAAGCAAGTGCCGCTTCCCGGCGTCTTTCGGCAAAAGCGGCGCTTCGGAGCGCACCGCTGCCGCTCCAGTGATCTGTGCGCGAAGTTGCCGCTTCTTCGCCTCCGGCAGCCGGAGATCGCGGTAGCTTGCAAGAGGCGAAGAACGAAGCCGCGAAGAAGCCGGCTTGTGTGCGAAGCTCGCAGACTGCTGCAGGACGGTGGCTGCCGCTCTCCTGCCTGTTGAATTCACTCTTGGCATGCCAATAGAAGGTGTTCCAGGACAAACTTCCTGAGTTTTTATTTTAGTTTTCATGCATCCCACCTTGGAAATTCTTGTTGCTCCCCTGAGGCTCCGAGATGCAGAGAACGCGATGGCAGCTGCTGAAAAGAAGGGCAACTGTGAGTTGGTCAAGAAGCAAGAACACAGGCAGCTGCCTGTGCTTGGCAAGGAGCAACTGCTGGATTCTTGCAATTGCCTTCAGTGCGCACAGAAGCCCGCTGCTCTGCTGCTTCGTGTTTCGCCTTCAGTCAATTGCACATTGCTGAAGCTGAGGCAGGCAGTTCAGCTTTGCTGCTTTTCAGCATCTCAGCTGCTTTCTGCTCTGTGACAGCTCTCGAGGTGAAATAGAGATTTTTAGAGTTAGGTTAACAAAATGAATTAAGCATTTCTAATTTAGCTTGTAGAGTTATGTGTTGAATTTTCAACCTTTTGCTTAAGAGACCTCTGCCTAATACAAAGGGCAAAGGAAAATGCAAATTTCTGAAGCTTCTTGCATGAAGAACAATACCAGAAGAAGGAAAGAACCCTTTCCTTCTGAATTAAAATAAAGAAGCTCCTCTGTCTCCAAGCCTATCAAGACTGACAGACGTACTCAGATAAGCACCAAAGGACCAAAAGCGCACGCGCAGAGAGGAAAAGTTCAAAAGTTCAATCATGAGGAAGACCACAATCTTCAGCCTCAGGACCACCAAGAGACCCCCGTACGACCACCACAGCAAACCACGCATGCCCAGAAGGGCGTGGACTTACTTCGCATGAGAAGCGAGGACAGGCGGGGCCAGGGGTGGAATATGCATGAAAATGTTGTGCAATGTATTGCATATGGAACGTCTTTAAGAATAAAAGTGTGGGTCAGACTGAGGCTCGGGGCACAAGTTTTGGAGAGCTATCTCACTTGTGCCGGGCGCTGACATACGTACCCACTTCATAACTACCCCAGGTTATGGAGTCTATTGATTTCTTCCGCGTATCGTTTCAGTCGGGGCTTGCAAAGGTGCTTTAGGCGCGGCCCAGCTGATAGCGCAGCGGGCGCGCGGGCACAAGCCGCGGTTTGAGGAGCTGCTTTGAACGCCGCTAGCTGATAGCGCAGCTAGTGGGAGCGTGGTACAAGCTAGGAGTTACAAGCACCGCTTACAAGCATCGCTAGTTGGTAAAAAGCTTGCAAAAGTAGCCAGCGAGCCCGGCTGGGCTAAGAATTAAGTGTTTGTTATACAATAGCACTGCCCTTCAGTGTTAAAAGCTGTCACTGGTGCAGGGGGAGGGGTTGGGGAAGGCAGTCTAGGGTTGCCATGGGAAACAGCAGTTGTATGAGTTCTCCACCCCCTTTCGTAAGAGAATTGTACCCTCCCCCTGTCCTGTCAGTTGTTGTTCAAGTCTGCCCCTTAGCCTAGACTCTTCTCTGTTCCACGGTTCTTCCACCAAGAACACTCCTTTCCCTTTTCCCCACTGGTTAATGTTATATTTCCCCTCCCTTTAGCCTTCTCCCGATTGTACCCTCGAATGCTAAACCCTCCTACCCCTACGCAGTAAAAGAATCCTCACCCCGCCCTTCGGGGCTCTCGGAATCTGCCTCTCTACTGCTTCGTTGTCTCCCTGTTTGCCCCTTCTGCGACCCTTCAATCAACGAGCAGGATTTCAGCAGCCCGAGTGTCCCTCCCGTTCTTCTGGTGGACCCTCAGATGTACCAGCTACCCGAGCTTCGTGCCGAGCGGCTAAAAGCCCCCACGGCTCGGCAAGTGGGAGATCCTTTGCATTACAGGGCGAATAAAGGGGGGATGAATGTGTGTGAATGCGAGGCTGTAAGAGCCCGTCAGAAGCCCCTCATTTTCCATTCTGCCTTCCGATTGTTACAAATAAACTCGTTTTAATAGGTGGGAGTGGTGATGGGTTGTAGGTAATTGTTAAATAATGTAACCAATTGTTAATGTAATGAATTGTTAAATTGTTAATGTAGTAAGTGGTTGTGAGTTACTGTTAGTTACGAAGTTTAATATGTACCATTAGTTAAGTGTTTGTGCACAGTTGCCAACCAAGGGGGGGGAGGCCAGGTGCATCGGAGAACGACATCATCAGTCCAACCTGCTATTGGAGAAACAGATCAACCAATGGTGCCTCGAAGTTCAGGAATGATTGGCCAGAAATGCACCATCTTATAAACCAATCAAGGACCAGAAAATGAGCCAATCAACGAGAAGATCAAGAACGCACCAATCAACAGCCTCCAGAGACTTTAACAACCCCGGGCGCTGGCCACCCCGGGGTCTTTCCGCGGACTTTGTTGCCAAGGAAACACCCTGTGCCTGTGCACAGTTACTGTTGCACGTTGTTACTTTCTGGCTTGCCGCTGAGGTCTTGGGCTTATCCTGGGACCTCGTCCCCAGCTGTCTGTGATTTTAATAAACAGGCCCAAATTTTTTTTAACATATTCTGGCTTTGAATTTGCCTGTTCATAACAGATTGGGGGCTCCCCCGGGATAGCCACGCCCCAGAGGCGGTCCCGGAGAAGGACAGGTCCGGGAAGACCGGTCCAGCGTTTTTTTTTTATCGCTGCCCGAACTTGGATTTCTCTGAGACCGAAGACGGTTGCTGGCTACACCCGAGAGACGACTGAGGACCCGGCAACCCAGACTGAAAAGGCCCTTCGAGAGGGAGCGGGGCTTGCAGCGCACAGGTAGGCGTTGCGAGTGGGGCAGGCATAAGGGGGTACGCTCATGCATGGTGAGTGAGTGAGACGGGGGCTGGCACCTCAGACTCCCGAACTGACAGTGGACCTCCTAGTACCCGCGTTTTCGGACTCCCGAGAGGGGGCCGGCCGGGAACGGAGGGAAGCGATTGGAATAAATCATTGGAGTGAGTGTGGAACCCCGAGGGACCCTCCTTAGCGTGGGTGAAGGGGGAGTACCTCCTTTTCTCCTGCCCTTACCCGCGTAGGCTCCCGTTCCCCCAGGGTGGTGGGGGCTCCTAGGGGTTGCTTGAGCCAAAAAGGCGAAGGAACCGAAGGTGGTGGTTGGTTGGGATAACTTTCTGGCTTGCCAGAAAGACCTTCGGAACCGGGCCTCCCAGTACAGTGACAGGCATTGGGGCGGCTGGCTGGGAGGGGGGTGGACGGTCCCTGGACCCTTGATCCAAAAACGAAGGAACCGAAGGTGGTGGTTGGTAGGGATAACTTTCTGGCTTGCCAGAAACGTTCTGGCTTGCCAGAAAGACCTTTGGAACTGGGCCTCCTAGTACAGTGACAGGCATTGGGGCGGCTGGCTGGGAGGGGAGTGGACAAGGGGGGCGCAGGGGAGTTCCACCGGCTCAAGCAATCTGAAGGGCAGTTCCTCAAGGTGAGCGCGGGAAGTGTCCCGGGCATCTTGAGGAACTAGGACCTCTGGGGTGGGCTAAAGACTCTCAACCGGAGACCTACTGGTAGTGAGGCCACCGGTTGGGGGATTGTCCCTCCTTTGGCAGGGGGAGGGAGTAGGAGCCTGACCAGAGGGGAATAGGACCCTAGGCCAGGGGGTCTGGCCAAGGGGAAATTCCTCCTAGCACGGCGACGGGCCGGGGAGGGCAAAAGGCCGCCGGCTAGGAGAAGTCCCTCTATCCATTAGGGGTAGGAGGGAGGGTTTAGAACCTGTCAGTTAGGGATATTATTTTGTTCTAGTATATATAAGTTGTCTCGTCTATGTGTGATTTGCTCTTAATTGGAATTTTGTGGTCGATATTATCAAGTTCGTTTATTTTGTCTGTTGTTACCAATAGTGTTATTTATTGGATTATTATATTGTGTTGTTTTATTTGTTTTAACACAAAAATACCAATTTGGTATTTTGCAGTATTGTTTGTGGTATTCTGTGTAATTTTTTGCTTCAAGTGATTGAGGTGTACATTGCTTTGAGTAGAGAGTTTTTGGCGTTTTGTCAGCTTATATCTTTGGGTTAGGATTTCTGTTTGTGTCAGAGGGTATCTTGTGAGGTTGTGTTAAAGAGCCGACATTTTGTTGTTTTAGTACACAGATTTTAAGTCATTGATAGTGTGTGTGTGTGAGTGTGGGTGGCTCAGAGGAGCCATTTTAGTTGCTTTTGGGGTACTCCCCTCGAGAAGGGGAGTGGTTTGGGAGTGAGTGATAGACATTTGAAAAGACTTCCGGCTGATCAGCCATTTTGGTTTGTTTTGAGTCTTGGTTCCCACGGCATCTAATTTTCCCACGGGTCATTATTTTCGTTCCCACGGTATTCAATTTTCCCACGGGGTCTCCTATTGATTTATGTTTAAATTCTAGTTGTTCTTTTTATTGTAAATCCTTTTGGATTGTCATTCTTCTTTAAAGTTTACACAGTGACTTATTGCGAAGTTGTCTATTTAGTTAAATTGATACAAGTTGTTTATAGTTATGGGTCAGTGTGCAAGTAAGCGTATCCATAAGGGAAAAGCTAAGAAAATGAAATTGAAAGACATACCACAAGATAGTCCATTGGGGGAAATGTTAGAGAATTGGGACCATGATAAAAATTTAAAGGAATTGGATAAGATAAAAATGATACATTATTGTATTGAAATATGGCCACAAAAGAACATTCAAGAAGGACCTGTTAATTGGCCTTGGTATGGGTCAAAAGAAAAATGGTTATGTCTAGCTTTAAATAAATATGTCAATTCAAGAGAAGTACTAGACGAGGAAGAAATCAAATATGCAAACTGTTGGCTGGAAAATGAAATTTGGGATAAAAAGGTCCGAATGTATAGGGTGGGTAAAGAAATAAAAGAGGGAAAAGAAGAATTTAAGCAAAAATGGGATCCATTGGATTATCTTCCTCCTCCAGTACCCCCTCCTATCCAACCCGAACCCATTCTGGCTCCTCCAGCATCTCTCCCTGTTCAGCCTATTTCCCCTCCTATCTCTTCAGGGCCCCTCCCTACTCAACCTGTCCCCCACTCTACTCCATCAGCATCCCTTCCTGCCCAACCCGCACCTTGTCATACTCTTCTGACTTCACCGACAGTCCCCACTCCAGCAGTTTCTCCCATGCCCCTCTCCATCCCTGTCACCCTCCCTCTGCCTCCCACACAAAATCTTACACAAACTCAACAGAGTAGCTTGGAGGGGGTGGCGACTCACAACTGTGAGTGCGAAAGAGTTGTAAGACCAAAAGAGAGGATTGCAATCTCAGGTAGTCATCATTATAATACTAGATCACAAGCTGAGAGGAGCTTCCAAAAGGGGGAAGCAGGAGAAAGGTTATTACCTTTGAGAGAGGTTCCGATGGGAGGTGTCCAGGGGGGAATCGGTTTTGTAAATGCACCTTTGACGGGCTCAGAGGTGAGAAGTTTTAAGAAAGAACTTAAACCCCTATTGGAAGATCCTATAGGAGTTGCTGATCAAGTTGATCAGTTTTTAGGTTCAAGTACATATACTTGGGAGGAAATGAATTCTATTTTAGGTATTCTTTTTTCTTCAGAGGAAATGCATTTTATTCGGGTTGCAGGCATAAAAGCATGGGAGAAAGAGAATAGGGCCGGGCCGCGGGGTGAGGAGAAGATGCCTCTCACTCCACCTGATTGGAATCCAAATACGGAAGAGGGCCGTAGAAATATGAATTGTTATAGGTCTTTGGTTATTAAAGGCATCCGGGGAGCGGTCCCCCGGACTAGTAATGCAAAGTTGGCCTTTGATAGCCAGCAGGAGAAAGATGAAACCCCAAATGCCTGGTTAGATAGGCTAAGGCGAAATTTCCAATTATATTCCAGTGTGGATCCAGAGAGCACAGAAGGGAAAGTGTTGGTAAAGGTGCAATTTGTAACTAGAGCATGGCCAGATATTAGAAGGAAGTTAGAGAAGATAGAAGAATGGCAGGAAAAAGACATGAATGAATTGTTAAGGGAGGCACAGAGAGTTTATTTGAGGAGGGAGGAAGAAAAGATGAAATCGAAGGCTAGAATTATGGTTGCAATAGCTAGGGAGAGTCAGGACAGAGAAAGGGAAGAGCCGAAGGGAAGGGAAAAATCAAGGAAGGAGGAGATTCGAGGGCAGGACGCAGACTCCTGGGAGGGGAAATGTTTTTATTGTGGTGAAAAAGGTCACTTTAGGAAGGAGTGTAAGAAATGGAGAAAAGACAGGAGGCTGTACAAAGAAACGGAGATTGGAGAAAATGATGATTAGGGGTGTCAGGGGCTCTATCCCCTGGGGAAGATGGGTGAGCATAAGTTGGAGCCCTTGATAAATTTGGAAATAGGTCCCCAGGGGGAAGAATTTGAATTTTTAGTTGACACTGGGGCTGATAGGTCATGTGTTTCACGGTTCCCAAAAGGTTGTAAATTGAGTCAAAGAGTGTGTAAAGTGAGAGGTGCTAGTAATGAGCCTTTTGAAGTATCGGTAATAGAGCAAGTTGTGGTTAAAGGAAATTCAAGAGAAGGATATGTAGATTTGTTATATATGCCTAAATTGGAATGTAATTTATTAGGTAGAGACCTACAGGTACAATTAGGGGTAGGGGTAATCCCTAAAGAGGGAAAGATGGTAGCAGAGATGCTGGTTCTCAAGTCGGAGGATGAAAGTGAAATCAATAGCGAAGTCTGGGCAGAAGGGGGAGGCCGCAGCCTACTTGATATACCCCCCATAGAAGTAAAAATGAAACCAGGAACTTCACCAATTCGAGTAAAGCAATATCCTATTTCGGCCGAAGGGAAACAAGGACTAGCTCCAGTTATAAAAGAATTGATTAAAGATGGAATACTAGAACCATGCATGTCTCCCCATAACACGCCGATATTACCGGTAAAGAAATCAGATGGTACTTACCGATTAGTCCAAGATCTAAGGGAGGTGAACAAACAGACAATTTCACGGTACCCTGTAGTAACCAATCCGTATACACTTCTAAGTAAGGTACCACCGAAACATGCATGGTTCAGTGTGATAGATTTGAAAGATGCCTTCTGGGCTTGTCCTCTAGCTGAAGAAAGTAGAAGTTGGTTTGCCTTTGAGTGGCAGGATGAGGAAACAGGAAGGAAACAACAACTCCAATGGACCAGACTACCCCAAGGTTTTACAGAATCTCCAAATTTGTTTGGCCAGGCTTTGGAAGAATTGTTAAGGCAGTTTCAACCAGTGGGAGATACCCAAATTCTGCAATATGTTGATGATTTGTTGGTGTCAGGGGAACAGAGGGAACAGGTTCAAGCAACAACAGTGAAATTATTAAACTTTTTTGGGGAAAAGGGTTTAAAAGTGTCAAAAAAGAAACTCCAATTTGTAGAACAGGAAGTGAAATATTTAGGTCATCTGATTGGGAAAGGATACAAGAAATTAGAAGCTGAGCGAATTCAAGGGATCCTCTCCCTACCTGCACCGAAAACAAAAAGGGATGTAAGGAAATTGTTGGGGTTAATCGGATATTGTAAATTGTGGATTGATGGGCATACTAAACTAGTTAAGTTCCTATATGATAAATTAGTTGAAGAAGAACCTATAGATTGGAATGAGGAAGATGAACAGAAGTTACAAGAGTTGAAAGAAAAGTTAGTGACAGCACCAGTTTTAAGTTTACCCGATTTAGACAGACCCTTTGAGTTGTTTATAAATGTAGAAGAAGGTATTGCATATGGAGTATTGGTCCAAAAGTGGTGCGGAGATAGAAAACCAGTAGCTTATGTGTCCAAGCTATTAGACCCGGTAGTGAGAGGATGGCCTACATGTTTACAATCAGTGGCTGCTACTGTAGCTTTGGTAGAGGAGGGATACAAACTAACATTTGGGAGCAAAATCAAAGTGTATACACCTCATGATTTGAAAACTATATTGAGTAAGAGAGCGAGTCAGTGGATTACAGACAGCAGGCTGTTAAAATATGAATTGATGCTCACCAATATTGAGAATTTAGAATTAGCCACAACGAATGTTCAAAATCCAGCCCAATTTTTGTATGGAGAGCCACAAGAAAATTTAGAACATTGTTGTATAGAAGTCATAGATTTGCAGACCAAAGTAAGGGAAGATTTGCAAGAGCAGCCATTACCAGAAGGAGAAGTGTTGTTTGTGGATGGTTCTTCCAGGGTAAAGGAGGGGAAGAGAATGTCAGGATATGCAGTAATAGATGGTAAGAGTATGGAAATTATAGAAAAAGGGAGGCTTCCAGCAAAATGGTCTGCACAGTGTTGTGAGGTTTATGCTTTACTAAAAGGGCTGCAGTGGTTAAAGTACAAGAAAGGAACTGTTTACACTGACTCCAAATATGCCTATGGTGTAGTACATACGTTTGGTAAGATCTGGGGAGAAAGGGGGTTTATAAACTCTAAAGGCAAGACCTTAGTCCATGAAAAGCTAATCAAGGAAACATTGGAAGCTCTCAAAGACCCTTTGGAAATTGCAGTGGTACATATAAAAGGTCACCAGAAAGGAACTTCTAAAGAGGTGCAGGGCAACAATTTAGCAGACAGAGCAGCTAAAGAGGCTGCCTTAGAAAAAGAAGAGAAAATCCTGCAGTTAGTCAATCTGGGGGACAGAGATAAGAAAGAAAACCCAATTTTTAGTGAGCAAGAACAAAAAGAGTTGCTAAAACATGGGGGAATAAAAGATGAAAAAGGGAAGTGGATAATGCCAGATGGGAGACAGGTATTAAACAAAGCGCTAGCCAGGAAAATTTTGGAGAATTTGCATGCTTCAACCCACTGGGGAACACAGGCCTTGTGCGATCATTTTCTACGAACTTATGTATGCATTGGTATATTTGAAGTAGCTAAGATAATCACAAGAGATTGTATGATTTGTCAGAGAATAAATAGAAAAGTAATGAGAAAAGCCCCACTGGGTGGAAGAGAATTGGCCCAGAGACCTTTCCAAAATGTCCAAATCGATTTTACTGAACTTCCCCCAGTCCAAAGGTTTAAGTATTTATTAGTGATAATAGATCATCTGACTCATTGGGTTGAAGCATTTCCAACTACAAGAGCTACAGCAGGAGTGGTTAGTAAGATCTTACTGGAACAAGTCATACCGAGATATGGTATTGTAAACATTATTGATTCGGACAGAGGGCCACATTTCACAGCCAAGGTCCTACATCAGATAACAGAGGCTTTAGGAATGGTATGGAGACTTCACACCCCATGGAGACCTCAAAGCTCAGGAAGAGTGGAGAGAATGAACCAAACCTTAAAAATAACACTCACCAAATTGGTGGAGGAAACAAAAATGAACTGGTTAAAATGTCTTCCATTAGCACTAATGAGAATAAGAACAAAACCAAGAGCCGATATTGGCATTTCTCCTTATGAAATGATGTTTGGGTTGCCATTTCTAACTGTCTCAGACCACACGGGGACTTACGAAGAGGGAGAACAGAGTACCAAGAAGTATGTACAAGTGATTGCGAATACCTTAGAGGAATTAAGGAAAAACGGATATCTTCCCCAAAGTACCCCAATTGACTTTAAAATTCATTCGTTTCAGCCGGGAGACTGGGTTTTAATAAAGGTGTGGAAAGAACAGCCATTATCTCCCATGTGGGAGGGTCCCTTCCAGGTTCTCTTAACTACTGAAACTGCAGTAAGGACCCAAGAAAGAGGATGGACACATGTCACAAGAGTCAAAGGTCCGGTACAAGCTCCCACCGAGTGGACAGTGGTTAATACATCTGATACAAAACTGACTTTAAAGAGAAAACCTCAAGAGAAGTGAAATAAGAAGAAGAGCAGGGTTTTAATCTATTATGAACTGTTCAGATGTTATTAATTGTTACCTATTATTTAAATAATTATTCTAACTTGTTATTAGTATAAAAAGTTAAAATTGTTTGTATTGAAGTATTTATTATAACTCACGTCAAATTTCTGGTATTTTTTTTATTGCAGATCCCAAAGAATAGAGCATCCTCCCACTCATTTAGTAATCAGGCCCTAAAAAGAAATACTCAGGTCAATACAAGGAGGGAAGTAAGTCACTGCAGGAGGAGGTAACGGTAAGATCATATTACAAGGGGCAAGACCGGGTCAGGATACACTCTTGCCACAAAGCAGATACACCATAGGCCTTCCCAAAGAGGGGGTAAAAATATGGAGGTTGGGAGAGTGCCCTGTACCGGACCCTTGTTGCTGTTAGCACTGCTAACAGTAATAAACATCCAGGGAAGTCCGATGGACCCCTGTGATAAATGTTACTATCCACTTTATGCAGGAGACTCTCGGAGTGCCGTCCTAAGAATTCATACAAATCCGAGTCCCAACTGTATTGACTTTTTACAATTAACAACATGTGTAGAGGACGGTACAACCTATTGGCTCTCCGAAAATATAGGAAATCATAAACAAAAACTGTTGGGAGAATGCCCTACCAGGGAAAAATGGATATGTTTGGAGAAGAAGCCAGAGAAAAAGGAGAAAGCAAAAGAGGTTCACGAACCTGACTTTATAAAGGAAAAGGAAGTAAAAGGGGTAATAAGGAAAGAAGCAGGACTCAAGATTCTAGGTGGGAAAAATCTGTTTTTAGACCTAGTTGAAAAAATAAGTCATGAATTTAATATAACTAATTGTTGGATTTGTGGAGACACTAGAACAGCAGAAATCTGGCCGTGGGAAGGAATTGCACTGAGTCCAAAAGAGATCTTAAGGTTAATGAGGAATAAGATGAGAATCCAAAGGTCATCACCTGTGCAAGATAAAAGGAATGACGAAGAAGTATGGAATTTAAAATCTGAGGTAATCGGGGAAGAATGTCTGTGGAGGAAGGGATCTTCTAAGTTCATTTCATATGTGGGTGAGTTATCCTGTAAACGATATCTAGTTACCAACGACACCCACCAATGGTGGATTCCTGGGGCTCCTCACCTCTATTGGTCTAGAAAACAAAAACGGGGATGTTCTTATATTCAAAAGGAAAAACTATATGAATGTATTACCACAGATCCCAACCCTTTCCATGATGATCCCCAAATGTACAAGTTTTGGAGTAAAAATGGGATCACTTCTGTAGAACATCATAAATTCTGGAGAGCTCCAAATGAGTTATTTTGGCTTTGTGGTAGAATGGCATATGTAATGTTGCCTAAAGATTGGACAGGAAGTTGTACACTAGGTATTATAAAACCTTCTTTCTTTTTACTGCCCAGAGACGAAAGTCAACATCTAGGAATTCCCTTATATGATGAATTAAAACGTAAAAGAAGAGACTTAATTGGTGGTTCTCAAAAGTGGGGGGAAGAAGAGTGGCCTCCAGAAAGAATAATCGAGACATATGGCCCTGCCACTTGGGCCCAAGACGGGTCGTGGGGATACCGAACTCCCATTTATATGTTAAATAGAATTATTAGATTACAGGCAGTGTTGGAAATCATAACCAATGAAACAGCCATGGTTTTAGATCTAATCTCTACCCAAAACCGCCAAATGAGAACGGCTATCTACCAAAATCGATTAGCATTGGATTACTTATTGGCAGAAGAAGGGGGGGTCTGTGGTAAATTTAATTCATCAGAGTGTTGTATTGAAATTGATGATTATGGAGATCTTATCAAAAACATTACAACCAGGATTAGGAAATTGGCACATGTCCCAGTCCAGAGATGGAGCCCTCTAATAAAATTAAATTGGTGGGATAACCTCTTGGGGGGAGAATGGTGGAAGAAGGTTTTATTGATTGCAGGAAGTGCCTTAATAAGTCTTATTCTACTTCCTTGTTTAATACCTTGTCTAATTCGGTTGATAACTAACATTGTGCAGAATTCCTTAGAAAGCTTAAGCAAAGAGAAGTTCGAGAAGATCATGATCATACAAGAAAATAAACTGGGAGAGAACTCTGAAACTGCTAAGAAGACCTATGAAAAGTACCAGAAATTAAGAAGAATTTACCAAGTTTATGATACTCCTGTTTAAATTAAAGGCTTGATGCGGGCTAAAGCCCGATCAAAGATTTAGAGGGGGGAGTTGTTACAAATAAACTCGTTTTAATAGGTGGGAGTGGTGATGGGTTGTAGGTAATTGTTAAATAATGTAACCAATTGTTAATGTAATGAATTGTTAAATTGTTAATGTAGTAAGTGGTTGTGAGTTACTGTTAGTTACGAAGTTTAATATGTACCATTAGTTAAGTGTTTGTGCACAGTTGCCAACCAAGGGGGGGGAGGCCAGGTGCATCGGAGAACGACATCATCAGTCCAACCTGCTATTGGAGAAACAGATCAACCAATGGTGCCTCGAAGTTCAGGAATGATTGGCCAGAAATGCACCATCTTATAAACCAATCAAGGACCAGAAAATGAGCCAATCAACGAGAAGATCAAGAACGCACCAATCAACAGCCTCCAGAGACTTTAACAACCCCGGGCGCTGGCCACCCCGGGGTCTTTCCGCGGACTTTGTTGCCAAGGAAACACCCTGTGCCTGTGCACAGTTACTGTTGCACGTTGTTACTTTCTGGCTTGCCGCTGAGGTCTTGGGCTTATCCTGGGACCTCGTCCCCAGCTGTCTGTGATTTTAATAAACAGGCCCAAATTTTTTTTAACATATTCTGGCTTTGAATTTGCCTGCTCATAACACGATTGCCACAAGAAAGAATCCCTTCCCCCACTGTAGTTCCAGCTTAGAACAGGACACAGCACAGGTGGGACCACTGAACCGTCATGCTGGCTGTTCCCAACAAGGCCTGGTAAGAACTTGGCAAGGAGTTGGCAAGGACTTGGCAAAGACCTGACATGGAGCCAGCACGGGACAGCCTGATGCGCGGCCTGCTTCTAATCTCCGTTCTTAAGCCCAATGAACTTTTGGGGTGACTCTCGCGGTCCTTCACTGAAGACCCCTCATCTGCCTCGTTACCACTGTGACAAAGAAAGAATGAGAACCCTCCTCCCAAGGACTGAGACTGAGACCCCTGCTATAGGGAGGAGGGGAAATTGGTGGTCTGACCACTAATGACATGACCTGTTTCCCTTCAGTGATTCAAATGGACTTATTCTTCATTGGATTCGTCTTGCTTTGGTGGTTTCTGTGGACTCACCCGTTCCCTCGGGGCAATTACAATGGACTTTCATTATTACACTTGTTCCCCCCCTCTCTCCTCTGTGGACTATAATTGGAGCCCCGAGTCGACCAGAACTTCGAAGACTCCCCCGACACGACAGACGGATCCCCATCGTCCGGAGCACTGAGGATCTCGCCTGTGTTGGTAGCTATTCCCATAGCCCTGTTCTCTCTCTAACCTTTTATCTCCTTTCAGATCCCCACTATCGCGTTTACTGTTTTGGCCCCTACTAAAGGTGCATTTGTTGTGATTAACTGATAGTCCCTTGTTGTTTGCCTTTGTTGCACTTTTGGGATGGGTGAAAAGAACCATCACGACACCCCGCAAGAAACGGATCGTGACATTAAAATTGGCGTCACGGACAGGATTTCTGTCTAGACAGAAGGGTTGCAGCTGAAAAGGCACCCATACTGTCTTTGGCAATTCATAAAGGATCCCTTAGTGCAAAGGGCGGGACACTGTTGTTTTGTTGTTGTTGTGTGTATGTGGTCTGGGAAGGAAGGGACAACTTGAAGCAACTAAGCAGAGCCTCCCAGGCAGATTATTGTCCTTTCACCCAGCCAGGGAAGCGAAGGGCGACACAGCGAGGGCTGTGTAGTTTTGTGGAACTTAAGTTTGTAGCTCCCTGTCGTGGTTTTGGTCCCTTCCCAAAATGAGTGACAATCTTAGCCTTGAAATTAAAGCTGAATTTTATGCACTACTAGCCAAACACAATGCCAAACCTTCTACAGAAGGAGAAAAATGGGCACAGAGTAATTGGTTGAACTTAGAAAATGTTATTGATAGAGTGTGTTCATTACAACATGAAACAAAATTCAAACTGGGCAAAAATAAAACTATCTTCTGCTCAGTTTTGGGAGCTTGTCTTATGGCAGCTATAGAAAATGGCTTCCAGCGAAGAAGTGAGGAACATGCTATAATAGACTCCCTTCAAAATCTAGTTGAAATTTTGCAAAAACAGTTCTATGAAGCAAAAAAATGTGATCTATGCATTGCGAGCTGCCTTAACAGAGGAACATATTAACAAATCCCATCATGCTGATTCCTCTACAGAGCTTGAGGAGAAGGAAACTCCTCACATTAAACAAATCTATCCTCATCAAGAACTTGAAGCAGCAAGTAATTGTGGGGAACATTGCTGCCATCACTTGAGACCCTTGATTAAAACAGAGTAGAACTATCTCAGTGATGATGATCTGGAACCTCACATCACAACCAAACGCATACCATCACAACTAAACACGGCCACCGAGCTAGCTAAGCTTAAAAGGGAATACGGACAGCCTCCACATGAATCAGAAACAGAATATGTTTTCCGGGTGTCCCTCACTGGTGGTGATCAAATTCAATTCACTGAACAGGAAGCCAGTGGGTATTGGGGACATGGTGTCTTCTTAACAACAGGAGAGAAAGGTGACACATGGTCCCTGACACAGCGTGCAGCTTTTTGGGCCGGGGGAACAAGCCCCTTGGAAAGGGGAGATCCCATAGCTAGAATTAGTACCCCCGACCAGCTCTTGGAAAATGTGCACAAAGCTGCTTGCCTGCAAATGACTCACAAAAAGAAATGAATTCCTGGCTTTGAATCCCTGATGCAATTACCTGTGAAGCCCAAGATAATGACCCCTTGAATTTGTGGGCTTCCAGAATCACTCAAACCTACAGCAATTCTCCTTCCAAAAACGATAGCAGCTGTATCTCCTGTAGAAAGACCAGACAGATTTCCTAGTCACTGGAACGACCCATTTGTTCCCCTTTATGACTTGTTGAGGAAAGGGGTGAAATGGGATTGGAGTCTTTCTCAGGAGTCAGCATTGCAATTGCTGATTTTTGAAGCAACAGCTCATCAAGCACTGGGCCCTATCCATCCTACAGATCCTTTCCAGGTGGAATGGGCATTTGCCTCCTCAGGGCTGTCAGTACACATATGGCAGCGGGGTCCTGAGGCTCCGACAAGACCTGTTGGTTTTGATTCCCGTGGTTCCAAAGATGCTGAGAAAAGATACACTACCTGGGAAAAAGGATTGTTGATGGTTATCTTAGCTTTCCTAGAAGTAGAAAAAATTGCACAAAAACAACCAATTGTATTGAGAGGCCCCTTCAAGGTTATTAAGACAGTCACTAGTGGGAGTCCCCCTCCTGACGGGGTGGCCCAGAGGGCCTCAGTGAGAAAGTGGTATGCTCAGGTTGAACATTACTGTAACTTCTTCTCAATGACAGAAGGAGCTGTAAAAACTTTAGCAATCCAAGAAACTGAGAGCTTGGACAAACCTGCCTCTGTAATCAAAGTAACCCCTCCTTTCTGCCCCGAACAATCAGCAAACTCTTGGTTTACTGATGCTTTTGCTAAAGGGGAAGGAAAAGTATGGAAATCTAGGGCAGAAGCCCTCCACTTTTCCTCTGGTGAGCAAATGATTACAGAGGGAGAAGGTAGTACACACAGTGGGGAGCTGATAGCTGTCTGGAGTGTTTTTCAACGAGAAGCACAGAATTCCTCTTTGGTCTGCATCTACACTGACTCCTATGCTCTGTACCAAATGATCCTAATAATCCAGCTCATGACCCTGGCCAACCTGTTCTGGTGGACCTCTCTTACTATAGGACTAGTAGCACTTGTGCTAAAACCCCCTCTGAAGAAATATGCATGGGAATCCTCTGGTGCTCTAGGGAAAGAGCATTGGACAAATACATGCTGGATAATTCCATCATTCTAACTTTTCTGCCTCTCGGCGGCAGAATTCTGTTGTGTTTACTTTCTCAGAAGAACTCCGAGGGACATGAAGACCACCTAATCCATGATAAAACTGGTCATACTTTTCTGCATCCTACCGCAACCCCATGGCCAGAAAGCAGCTGAGTGACCGTGGTCTGAACTAATTGTGGTAGCATGCAGAAAAAGTGAAAGGATCTCTTGAAGCACAAAAAGGTTTGTACGCAGCCAAGCATACAGGATTGTTGGCACAATTTCACATGAACACAAACTGTAGAAGTAGTTTGGTTTTGGTCCAAAAATACTGAAGCACTTTTTTTTTGTTTTGTTTTGTTTTTGTTTTTGTTTTTGTTTTTTAAGTTGAAAGTATTGATTCAAATACTGGAGTAGGACTTGATGTTAATGTTGTGACACCTACCACCCAACCACTGGTTACACTTAGCCCGAAAATTTTTGAAATTGGACCATATAGAATCAGGAAAACTGGCCAACAACAGATATTGTTTAATCTGTTATGGTCTCTTAAACAAGTCAAATTGCTGATGCAAAACAATATCTGAGAAATACAACCAGCTTGTTCACCCTTTTTGCAGACCTCTTTTCAGGCTTGGACAACCTGGCTGCGACAGTGGAAGCCTCCTAAAAACCGCGTGCCAAGAGACATAACTGGTCTTGTGGGAACAGGATTGGGAATCCTAAATAGTATTGATTCAGAAGTATGAATGAATAAATTGGCTTCCACAACTAAAGATTTAACCAAAATACAACAACCACTGCAATCGTCCTTATCAGCCTTGGGAACACATCAGTGGTTGCTATCAAACATTCTAGCAAATTGGGAAAAGATAAATGTAAATAATAGCAAATTGATCATTGATGCACTTAATGCCGCACAAAGCAACGTTTCCTTAGCTCTTAGCCGTATCCAGGCTCAATGATGGATGCAGTCAGTTGCTGCCTCAATTATAAGAGAAGGTGAAGAAGGCACTTTTCCCACTGAAATTAGGAAAATAGTCTGGGACAGTGCCACTGACTTTGAAAGAGATTTCCAATCCTGGTGGAATTTAGTGAATTTTACCTATGACCCTAACACAAACACAGCCACAGCATTTGCGTTGACCATAAGAAATGCCTGGGTGCATTTGATATTCCCTATCATTGCACTAGGATTAAATCATGATGGACCCACTTTCTATCCTTCTGAACATAGAGAATGGGCCCGTCAAATTGATGACAAATGGCAAACTGTCAATTTAGAGTCCTGTACCATCTGAGAACAACTAGGGTTTATCTGTGAAGGTAATGCAATTGTAGCTCAAGATATTTGTCTGGAGACAGAACAAAATAACTGTCATTTTGATATTCATCCTAACGAGACTTCTGAAACAGTCCTTGTATCTACAGACAATGGGTGTGCCTGCTTCAGAACCGCTTGGGATACTGTGTTTATAGAAAGTACAGTAGTAGCTACTAAAAATCATTCAAATTTTTGTGCTTGCAACTTTACTAAAATTGCAGGATGTGATTTTTCTTTTGTAGCTCCAGTTACTTCACATGAACTTTTAGAATCCAATCTCACGTTGATTCACAAGCTACTGCCTACTGCCATTGGGATGAACCTTTCTCTGGTCAAGCAATTATTACTTCATCAAGATCTAATAGAGATCCTAGGAAAAATCAAGGGGAATGGACAGAAAACTCTGGTAACTGTTCATCATCATGTGCAAGAAATACATCGTGTTGTAGAAAGGGTGAAAAGTGATGCCGAGCACAAGTGGTGGGATACCCTTTTCGGGTGGTCACCCACCGCCACCGGTATCCTGAAGAAATTGTGTCATCCCGTTGTTGTTCTTCTGATTTTAGTTATGATTGGTTTTGTTTTATCAGTAATCTTGCTTATTGTAAATTGGAGAATGATGAAACGATGAACAAAATTAACATCTATAATTAATGCACACCACTTGGCCGACATCCTTTACACTAGAGATGTTCCCAGGACAGTAGACACAAGAAGATGATAAGGTTAGAAGATATGTTTTACATCATTTTCTTTTATGATTTGTTCTAATCGCTGTTTTAATTATTTTTGTTTATTGTTTATAAAATTGTACTGAGTAATATCGATTATACTAGGTTTATTACTTTACTGTTTAATATTGATGATACTGGTTTATTATTTGATCAATTTATTGTTTAATTGATTCATATTGATTATTATTTAAATAACTATTATTGATTTACTAATTGTATTTTGCTTATTGTTTAATTATAATTTGTTGTGATTACTAATATGTTGTGATTGTTTTAGTTTTCCCGTTTTCTCTTTCTTTCCCTTTTCCTCTTCTCTTTTCCCTGGGACCTGCTGCCAACACTTGACGAGTCCTGAAGACTGCACGACGACACCATGGAATCCTGCTGATGAAGATCTTTCGAGGGCAATCGTCAGTCACGGGGTGGTGTAAGAGCCCGTCAGAAGCCCCTCATTTTCCATTCTGCCTTCCGATTGCCACAAGAAAGAATCCCTTCCCCCACTGTAGTTCCGGCTTAGAACAGGACACAGCGCAGGTGGGACCACTGAACCGTCATGCTGGCTGTTCCCAACTAGGCCTGGTAAGAACTTGGCAAGGAGTTGGCAAGGACTTGGCAAAGACCTGACATGGAGCCAGCACGGGACAGCCTGATGCGCGGCCTGCTTCTAATCTCCGTTCTTAAGCCCAATGAACTTTTGGGGTGACTCTCACGGTCCTTCATTGAAGACCCCTCATCTGCCTCGTTACCACTGTGACAAAGAAAGAATGAGAACCCTCCTCCCAAGGACTGAGACTGAGACCCCTGCTATAGGGAGGAGGGGAAATTGGTGGTCTGACCACTAATGACATGACCTGTTTCCCTTCAGTGATTCAAATGGACTTATTCTTCATTGGATTCGTCTTGCTTTGGTGGTTTCTGTGGACTCACCCGTTCCCTCGGGGCGATTACAATGGACTTTCATTATTACACTTGTTCCCCCCCCTCTCTCCTCTGTGGACTATAATTGGAGCCCCAAGTCGACCAGAACTTCGAAGACTCCCCCGACACGACAGACGGATCCCCATCGTCCGGAGCACTGAGGATCTCGCCTGTGTTGGTAGCTATTCCCATATCCCTGTTCTCTCTCTAACCTTTTATCTCCTTTCAGATCCCCACTATCGCGTTTACTGTTTTGGCCCCTACTAAAGGTGCATTTGTTGTGATTAACTGATAGTCCCTTGTTGTTTGCCTTTGTTGCACTTTTGGGATGGGTGAAAAGAACCATCACGACACCCCGCAAGAAACGGATCGTGACATTAAAATTGGCGTCACGGACAGGATTTCTGTCTAGACAGAAGGGTTGCAGCTGAAAAGGCACCCATACTGTCTTTGGCAATTCATAAAGGATCCCTTAGTGCAAAGGGCGGGACACTGTTGTTTTGTTGTTGTTGTGTGTATGTGGTCTGGGAAGGAAGGGACAACTTGAAGCAACTAAGCAGAGCCTCCCAGGCAGATTATTGTCCTTTCACCCAGCCAGGGAAGCGAAGGGCGACACAGCGAGGGCTGTGTAGTTTTGTGGAACTTAAGTTTGTAGCTCCCTGTCGTGGTTTTGGTCCCTTCCCAAAATGAGTGACAATCTTAGCCTTGAAATTAAAGCTGAATTTTATGCACTACTAGCCAAACACAATGCCAAACCTTCTACAGAAGGAGAAAAATGGGCACAGAGTAATTGGTTGAACTTAGAAAATGTTATTGATAGAGTGTGTTCATTACAACATGAAACAAAATTCAAACTGGGCAAAAATAAAACTATCTTCTGCTCAGTTTTGGGAGCTTGTCTTATGGCAGCTATAGAAAATGGCTTCCAGCGAAGAAGTGAGGAACATGCTATAATAGACTCCCTTCAAAATCTAGTTGAAATTTTGCAAAAACAGTTCTATGAAGCAAAAAAATGTGATCTATGCATTGCGAGCTGCCTTAACAGAGGAACATATTAACAAATCACATCATGCTGATTCCTCTACAGAGCTTGAGGAGAAGGAAACTCCTCACATTAAACAAATCTATCCTCATCAAGAACTTGAAGCAGCAAGTAATTGTGGGGAACATTGCTGCCATCACTTGAGACCCTTGATTAAAACAGAGTAGAACTATCTCAGTGATGATGATCTGGAACCTCACATCACAACCAAACGCATACCATCACAACTAAACACGGCCACCGAGCTAGCTAAGCTTAAAAGGGAATACGGACAGCCTCCACATGAATCAGAAACAGAATATGTTTTCCGGGTGTCCCTCACTGGTGGTGATCAAATTCAATTCACTGAACAGGAAGCCAGTGGGTATTGGGGACATGGTGTCTTCTTAACAACAGGAGAGAAAGGTGACACATGGTCCCTGACACAGCGTGCAGCTTTTTGGGCCGGGGGAACAAGCCCCTTGGAAAGGGGAGATCCCATAGCTAGAATTAGTACCCCCGACCAGCTCTTGGAAAATGTGCACAAAGCTGCTTGCCTGCAAATGACTCACAAAAAGAAATGAATTCCTGGCTTTGAATCCCTGATGCAATTACCTGTGAAGCCCAAGATAATGACCCCTTGAATTTGTGGGCTTCCAGAATCACTCAAACCTACAGCAATTCTCCTTCCAAAAACGATAGCAGCTGTATCTCCTGTAGAAAGACCAGACAGATTTCCTAGTCACTGGAACGACCCATTTGTTCCCCTTTATGACTTGTTGAGGAAAGGGGTGAAATGGGATTGGAGTCTTTCTCAGGAGTCAGCATTGCAATTGCTGATTTTTGAAGCAACAGCTCATCAAGCACTGGGCCCTATCCATCCTACAGATCCTTTCCAGGTGGAATGGGCATTTGCCTCCTCAGGGCTGTCAGTACACATATGGCAGCGGGGTCCTGAGACTCCGACAAGACCTGTTGGTTTTGATTCCCGTGGTTCCAAAGATGCTGAGAAAAGATACACTACCTGGGAAAAAGGATTGTTGATGGTTATCTTAGCTTTCCTAGAAGTAGAAAAAATTGCACAAAAACAACCAATTGTATTGAGAGGCCCCTTCAAGGTTATTAAGACAGTCACTAGTGGGAGTCCCCCTCCTGACGGGGTGGCCCAGAGGGCCTCAGTGAGAAAGTGGTATGCTCAGGTTGAACATTACTGTAACTTCTTCTCAATGACAGAAGGAGCTGTAAAAACTTTAGCAATCCAAGAAACTGAGAGCTTGGACAAACCTGCCTCTGTAATCAAAGTAACCCCTCCTTTCTGCCCCGAACAATCAGCAAACTCTTGGTTTACTGATGCTTTTGCTAAAGGGGAAGGAAAAGTATGGAAATCTAGGGCAGAAGCCCTCCACTTTTCCTCTGGTGAGCAAATGATTACAGAGGGAGAAGGTAGTACACACAGTGGGGAGCTGATAGCTGTCTGGAGTATTTTTCAACGAGAAGCACAGAATTCCTCTTTGGTCTGCATCTACACTGACTCCTATGCTCTGTACCAAATGATCCTAATAATCCAGCTCATGACCCTGGCCAACCTGTTCTGGTGGACCTCTCTTACTATAGGACTAGTAGCACTTGTGCTAAAACCCCCTCTGAAGAAATATGCATGGGAATCCTCTGGTGCTCTAGGGAAAGAGCATTGGACAAATACATGCTGGATAATTCCATCATTCTAACTTTTCTGCCTCTCGGCGGCAGAATTCTGTTGTGTTTACTTTCTCAGAAGAACTCCGAGGGACATGAAGACCACCTAATCCATGATAAAACTGGTCATACTTTTCTGCATCCTACCGCAACCCCATGGCCAGAAAGCAGCTGAGTGACCGTGGTCTGAACTAATTGTGGTAGCATGCAGAAAAAGTGAAAGGATCTCTTGAAGCACAAAAAGGTTTGTACGCAGCCAAGCATACAGGATTGTTGGCACAATTTCACATGAACACAAACTGTAGAAGTAGTTTGGTTTTGGTCCAAAAATACTGAAGCACTTTTTTTTTGTTTTGTTTTGTTTTGTTTTTTGTTTTTGTTTTTGTTTTTTAAGTTGAAAGTATTGATTCAAATACTGGAGTAGGACTTGATGTTAATGTTGTGACACCTACCACCCAACCACTGGTTACACTTAGCCCGAAAATTTTTGAAATTGGACCATGTAGAATCAGGAAAACTGGCCAACAACAGATATTGTTTAATCTGTTATGGTCTCTTAAACAAGTCAAATTGCTGATGCAAAACAATATCTGAGAAATACAACCAGCTTGTTCACCCTTTTTGCAGACCTCTTTTCAGGCTTGGACAACCTGGCTGCAACAGTGGAAGCCTCCTAAAAACCGCGTGCCAAGAGACATAACTGGTCTTGTGGGAACAGGATTGGGAATCCTAAATAGTATTGATTCAGAAGTATGAATGAATAAATTGGCTTCCACAACTAAAGATTTAACCAAAATACAACAACCACTGCAATCGTCCTTATCAGCCTTGGGAACACATCAGTGGTTGCTATCAAACATTCTAGCAAATTGGGAAAAGATAAATGTAAATAATAGCAAATTGATCATTGATGCACTTAATGCCGCACAAAGCAACGTTTCCTTAGCTCTTAGCCGTATCCAGGCTCAATGATGGATGCAGTCAGTTGCTGCCTCAATTATAAGAGAAGGTGAAGAAGGCACTTTTCCCACTGAAATTAGGAAAATAGTCTGGGACAGTGCCACTGACTTTGAAAGAGATTTCCAATCCTGGTGGAATTTAGTGAATTTTACCTATGACCCTAACACAAACACAGCCACAGCATTTGCGTTGACCATAAGAAATGCCTGGGTGCATTTGATATTCCCTATCATTGCACTAGGATTAAATCATGATGGACCCACTTTCTATCCTTCTGAACATAGAGAATGGGCCCGTCAAATTGATGACAAATGGCAAACTGTCAATTTAGAGTCCTGTACCATCTGAGAACAACTAGGGTTTATCTGTGAAGGTAATGCAATTGTAGCTCAAGATATTTGTCTGGAGACAGAACAAAATAGCTGTCATTTTGATATTCATCCTAACGAGACTTCTGAAACAGTCCTTGTATCTACAGACAATGGGTGTGCCTGCTTCAGAACCGCTTGGGATACTGTGTTTATAGAAAGTACAGTAGTAGCTACTAAAAATCATTCAAATTTTTGTGCTTGCAACTTTACTAAAATTGCAGGATGTGATTTTTCTTTTGTAGCTCCAGTTACTTCACATGAACTTTTAGAATCCAATCTCACGTTGATTCACAAGCTACTGCCTACTCCCATTGGGATGAACCTTTCTCTGGTCAAGCAATTATTACTTCATCAAGATCTAATAGAGATCCTAGGAAAAATCAAGGGGAATGGACAGAAAACTCTGGTAACTGTTCATCATCATGTGCAAGAAATACATCGTGTTGTAGAAAGGGTGAAAAGTGATGCCGAGCACAAGTGGTGGGATACCCTTTTCGGGTGGTCACCCACCGCCACCGGTATCCTGAAGAAATTGTGTCATCCCATTGTTGTTCTTCTGATTTTAGTTATGATTGGTTTTGTTTTATCAGTAATCTTGCTTATTGTAAATTGGAGAATGATGAAACGATGAACAAAATTAACATCTATAATTAATGCACACCACTTGGCCGACATCCTTTACACTAGAGATGTTCCCAGGACAGTAGACACAAGAAGATGATAAGGTTAGAAGATATGTTTTACATCATTTTCTTTTATGATTTGTTCTAATCGCTGTTTTAATTATTTTTGTTTATTGTTTATAAAATTGTACTGAGTAATATCGATTATACTAGGTTTATTACTTTACTGTTTAATATTGATGATACTGGTTTATTATTTGATCAATTTATTGTTTAATTGATTCATATTGATTATTATTTAAATAACTATTATTGATTTACTAATTGTATTTTGCTTATTGTTTAATTATAATTTGTTGTGATTACTAATATGTTGTGATTGTTTTAGTTTTCCCGTTTTCTCTTTCTTTCCCTTTTCCTCTTCTCTTTTCCCTGGGACCTGCTGCCAACACTTGACGAGTCCTGAAGACTGCACGACGACACCATGGAATCCTGCTGATGAAGATCTTTCGAGGGCAATCGTCAGTCACGGGGTGGTGTAAGAGCCCGTCAGAAGCCCCTCATTTTCCATTCTGCCTTCCGATTGCCACAAGAAAGAATCCCTTCCCCCACTGTAGTTCCGGCTTAGAACAGGACACAGCGCAGGTGGGACCACTGAACCGTCATGCTGGCTGTTCCCAACTAGGCCTGGTAAGAACTTGGCAAGGAGTTGGCAAGGACTTGGCAAAGACCTGACATGGAGCCAGCACGGGACAGCCTGATGCGCGGCCTGCTTCTAATCTCCGTTCTTAAGCCCAATGAACTTTTGGGGTGACTCTCACGGTCCTTCATTGAAGACCCCTCATCTGCCTCGTTACCACTGTGACAAAGAAAGAATGAGAACCCTCCTCCCAAGGACTGAGACTGAGACCCCTGCTATAGGGAGGAGGGGAAATTGGTGGTCTGACCACTAATGACATGACCTGTTTCCCTTCAGTGATTCAAATGGACTTATTCTTCATTGGATTCGTCTTGCTTTGGTGGTTTCTGTGGACTCACCCGTTCCCTCGGGGCGATTACAATGGACTTTCATTATTACACTTGTTCCCCCCCTCTCTCCTCTGTGGACTATAATTGGAGCCCCGAGTCGACCAGAACTTCGAAGACTCCCCCGACACGACAGACGGATCCCCATCGTCCGCAGCACTGAGGATCTCGCCTGTGTTGGTAGCTATTCCCATATCCCTGTTCTCTCTCTAACCTTTTATCTCCTTTCAGATCCCCACTATCGCGTTTACTGTTTTGGCCCCTACTAAAGGTGCATTTGTTGTGATTAACTGATAGTCCCTTGTTGTTTGCCTTTGTTGCACTTTTGGGATGGGTGAAAAGAACCATCACGACACCCCGCAAGAAACGGATCGTGACATTAAAATTGGCGTCACGGACAGGATTTCTGTCTAGACAGAAGGGTTGCAGCTGAAAAGGCACCCATACTGTCTTTGGCAATTCATAAAGGATCCCTTAGTGCAAAGGGCGGGACACTGTTGTTTTGTTGTTGTTGTGTGTATGTGGTCTGGGAAGGAAGGGACAACTTGAAGCAACTAAGCAGAGCCTCCCAGGCAGATTATTGTCCTTTCACCCAGCCAGGGAAGCGAAGGGCGACACAGCGAGGGCTGTGTAGTTTTGTGGAACTTAAGTTTGTAGCTCCCTGTCGTGGTTTTGGTCCCTTCACAAAATGAGTGACAATCTTAGCCTTGAAATTAAAGCTGAATTTTATGCACTACTAGCCAAACACAATGCCAAACCTTCTACAGAAGGAGAAAAATGGGCACAGAGTAATTGGTTGAACTTAGAAAATGTTATTGATAGAGTGTGTTCATTACAACATGAAACAAAATTCAAACTGGGCAAAAATAAAACTATCTTCTGCTCAGTTTTGGGAGCTTGTCTTATGGCAGCTATAGAAAATGGCTTCCAGCGAAGAAGTGAGGAACATGCTATAATAGACTCCCTTCAAAATCTAGTTGAAATTTTGCAAAAACAGTTCTATGAAGCAAAAAAATGTGATCTATGCATTGCGAGCTGCCTTAACAGAGGAACATATTAACAAATCCCATCATGCTGATTCCTCTACAGAGCTTGAGGAGAAGGAAACTCCTCACATTAAACAAATCTATCCTCATCAAGAACTTGAAGCAGCAAGTAATTGTGGGGAACATTGCTGCCATCACTTGAGACCCTTGATTAAAACAGAGTAGAACTATCTCAGTGATGATGATCTGGAACCTCACATCACAACCAAACGCATACCATCACAACTAAACACGGCCACCGAGCTAGCTAAGCTTAAAAGGGAATACGGACAGCCTCCACATGAATCAGAAACAGAATATGTTTTCCGGGTGTCCCTCACTGGTGGTGATCAAATTCAATTCACTGAACAGGAAGCCAGTGGGTATTGGGGACATGGTGTCTTCTTAACAACAGGAGAGAAAGGTGACACATGGTCCCTGACACAGCGTGCAGCTTTTTGGGCCGGGGGAACAAGCCCCTTGGAAAGGGGAGATCCCATAGCTAGAATTAGTACCCCCGACCAGCTCTTGGAAAATGTGCACAAAGCTGCTTGCCTGCAAATGACTCACAAAAAGAAATGAATTCCTGGCTTTGAATCCCTGATGCAATTACCTGTGAAGCCCAAGATAATGACCCCTTGAATTTGTGGGCTTCCAGAATCACTCAAACCTACAGCAATTCTCCTTCCAAAAACGATAGCAGCTGTATCTCCTGTAGAAAGACCAGACAGATTTCCTAGTCACTGGAACGACCCATTTGTTCCCCTTTATGACTTGTTGAGGAAAGGGGTGAAATGGGATTGGAGTCTTTCTCAGGAGTCAGCATTGCAATTGCTGATTTTTGAAGCAACAGCTCATCAAGCACTGGGCCCTATCCATCCTACAGATCCTTTCCAGGTGGAATGGGCATTTGCCTCCTCAGGGCTGTCAGTACACATATGGCAGCGGGGTCCTGAGGCTCCGACAAGACCTGTTGGTTTTGATTCCCGTGGTTCCAAAGATGCTGAGAAAAGATACACTACCTGGGAAAAAGGATTGTTGATGGTTATCTTAGCTTTCCTAGAAGTAGAAAAAATTGCACAAAAACAACCAATTGTATTGAGAGGCCCCTTCAAGGTTATTAAGACAGTCACTAGTGGGAGTCCCCCTCCTGACGGGGTGGCCCAGAGGGCCTCAGTGAGAAAGTGGTATGCTCAGGTTGAACATTACTGTAACTTCTTCTCAATGACAGAAGGAGCTGTAAAAACTTTAGCAATCCAAGAAACTGAGAGCTTGGACAAACCTGCCTCTGTAATCAAAGTAACCCCTCCTTTCTGCCCCGAACAATCAGCAAACTCTTGGTTTACTGATGCTTTTGCTAAAGGGGAAGGAAAAGGATGGAAATCTAGGGCAGAAGCCCTCCACTTTTCCTCTGGTGAGCAAATGATTACAGAGGGAGAAGGTAGTACACACAGTGGGGAGCTGATAGCTGTCTGGAGTATTTTTCAACGAGAAGCACAGAATTCCTCTTTGGTCTGCATCTACACTGACTCCTATGCTCTGTACCAAATGATCCTAATAATCCAGCTCATGACCCTGGCCAACCTGTTCTGGTGGACCTCTCTTACTATAGGACTAGTAGCACTTGTGCTAAAACCCCCTCTGAAGAAATATGCATGGGAATCCTCTGGTGCTCTAGGGAAAGAGCATTGGACAAATACATGCTGGATAATTCCATCATTCTAACTTTTCTGCCTCTCGGCGGCAGAATTCTGTTGTGTTTACTTTTTCAGAAGAACTCCGAGGGACATGAAGACCACCTAATCCATGATAAAACTGGTCATACTTTTCTGCATCCTACCGCAACCCCATGGCCAGAAAGCAGCTGAGTGACCGTGGTCTGAACTAATTGTGGTAGCATGCAGAAAAAGTGAAAGGATCTCTTGAAGCACAAAAAGGTTTGTACGCAGCCAAGCATACAGGATTGTTGGCACAATTTCACATGAACACAAACTGTAGAAGTAGTTTGGTTTTGGTCCAAAAATACTGAAGCACTTTTTTTTTTGTTTTGTTTTGTTTTTGTTTTTGTTTTTGTTTTTTAAGTTGAAAGTATTGATTCAAATACTGGAGTAGGACTTGATGTTAATGTTGTGACACCTACCACCCAACCACTGGTTACACTTAGCCCGAAAATTTTTGAAATTGGACCATGTATAATCAGGAAAACTGGCCAACAACAGATATTGTTTAATCTGTTATGGTCTCTTAAACAAGTCAAATTGCTGATGCAAAACAATATCTGAGAAATACAACCAGCTTGTTCACCCTTTTTGCAGACCTCTTTTCAGGCTTGGACAACCTGGCTGCGACAGTGGAAGCCTCCTAAAAACCGCGTGCCAAGAGACATAACTGGTCTTGTGGGAACAGGATTGGGAATCCTAAATAGTATTGATTCAGAAGTATGAATGAATAAATTGGCTTCCACAACTAAAGATTTAACCAAAATACAACAACCACTGCAATCGTCCTTATCAGCCTTGGGAACACATCAGTGGTTGCTATCAAACATTCTAGCAAATTGGGAAAAGATAAATGTAAATAATAGCAAATTGATCATTGATGCACTTAATGCCGCACAAAGCAACGTTTCCTTAGCTCTTAGCCGTATCCAGGCTCAATGATGGATGCAGTCAGTTGCTGCCTCAATTATAAGAGAAGGTGAAGAAGGCACTTTTCCCACTGAAATTAGGAAAATAGTCTGGGACAGTGCCACTGACTTTGAAAGAGATTTCCAATCCTGGTGGAATTTAGTGAATTTTACCTATGACCCTAACACAAACACAGCCACAGCATTTGCGTTGACCATAAGAAATGCCTGGGTGCATTTGATATTCCCTATCATTGCACTAGGATTAAATCATGATGGACCCACTTTCTATCCTTCTGAACATAGAGAATGGGCCCGTCAAATTGATGACAAATGGCAAACTGTCAATTTAGAGTCCTGTACCATCTGAGAACAACTAGGGTTTATCTGTGAAGGTAATGCAATTGTAGCTCAAGATATTTGTCTGGAGACAGAACAAAATAACTGTCATTTTGATATTCATCCTAACGAGACTTCTGAAACAGTCCTTGTATCTACAGACAATGGGTGTGCCTGCTTCAGAACCGCTTGGGATACTGTGTTTATAGAAAGTACAGTAGTAGCTACTAAAAATCATTCAAATTTTTGTGCTTGCAACTTTACTAAAATTGCAGGATGTGATTTTTCTTTTGTAGCTCCAGTTACTTCACATGAACTTTTAGAATCCAATCTCACGTTGATTCACAAGCTACTGCCTACTGCCATTGGGATGAACCTTTCTCTGGTCAAGCAATTATTACTTCATCAAGATCTAATAGAGATCCTAGGAAAAATCAAGGGGAATGGACAGAAAACTCTGGTAACTGTTCATCATCATGTGCAAGAAATACATCGTGTTGTAGAAAGGGTGAAAAGTGATGCCGAGCACAAGTGGTGGGATACCCTTTTCGGGTGGTCACCCACCGCCACCGGTATCCTGAAGAAATTGTGTCATCCCGTTGTTGTTCTTCTGATTTTAGTTATGATTGGTTTTGTTTTATCAGTAATCTTGCTTATTGTAAATTGGAGAATGATGAAACGATGAACAAAATTAACATCTATAATTAATGCACACCACTTGGCCGACATCCTTTACACTAGAGATGTTCCCAGGACAGTAGACACAAGAAGATGATAAGGTTAGAAGATATGTTTTACATCATTTTCTTTTATGATTTGTTCTAATCGCTGTTTTAATTATTTTTGTTTATTGTTTATAAAATTGTACTGAGTAATATCGATTATACTAGGTTTATTACTTTACTGTTTAATATTGATGATACTGGTTTATTATTTGATCAATTTATTGTTTAATTGATTCATATTGATTATTATTTAAATAACTATTATTGATTTACTAATTGTATTTTGCTTATTGTTTAATTATAATTTGTTGTGATTACTAATATGTTGTGATTGTTTTAGTTTTCCCGTTTTCTCTTTCTTTCCCTTTTCCTCTTCTCTTTTCCCTGGGACCTGCTGCCAACACTTGACGAGTCCTGAAGACTGCACGACGACACCATGGAATCCTGCTGATGAAGATCTTTCGAGGGCAATCGTCAGTCACGGGGTGGTGTAAGAGCCCGTCAGAAGCCCCTCATTTTCCATTCTGCCTTCCGATTGCCACAAGAAAGAATCCCTTCCCCCACTGTAGTTCCGGCTTAGAACAGGACACAGCACAGGTGGGACCACTGAACCGTCATGCTGGCTGTTCCCAACAAGGCCTGGTAAGAACTTGGCAAGGAGTTGGCAAGGACTTGGCAAAGACCTGACATGGAGCCAGCACGGGACAGCCTGATGCGCGGCCTGCTTCTAATCTCCGTTCTTAAGCCCAATGAACTTTTGGGGTGACTCTCGCGGTCCTTCACTGAAGACCCCTCATCTGCCTCGTTACCACTGTGACAAAGAAAGAATGAGAACCCTCCTCCCAAGGACTGAGACTGAGACCCCTGCTATAGGGAGGAGGGGAAATTGGTGGTCTGACCACTAATGACATGACCTGTTTCCCTTCAGTGATTCAAATGGACTTATTCTTCATTGGATTCGTCTTGCTTTGGTGGTTTCTGTGGACTCACCCGTTCCCTCGGGGCGATTACAATGGACTTTCATTATTACACTTGTTCCCCCCCTCTCTCCTCTGTGGACTATAATTGGAGCCCCGAGTCGACCAGAACTTCGAAGACTCCCCCGACACGACAGACGGATCCCCATCGTCCGGAGCACTGAGGATCTCGCCTGTGTTGGTAGCTATTCCCATATCCCTGTTCTCTCTCTAACCTTTTATCTCCTTTCAGATCCCCACTATCGCGTTTACTGTTTTGGCCCCTACTAAAGGTGCATTTGTTGTGATTAACTGATAGTCCCTTGTTGTTTGCCTTTGTTGCACTTTTGGGATGGGTGAAAAGAACCATCACGACACCCCGCAAGAAGCGGATCGTGACAGAGGCGGGCTGGTTACCCCAGGCCTGCTAAGCGAGAGCGGCAGTCTCCCATGCTGCGTTTCCGTCTTTTTCGCGAGAAAAGCGGCCAGTAAAGAGACGAAGCGAGTAATAAAAAGAGTGAGAGAACCCCCCTGGGACTGGGTCCCAGAGAAAGAGTGGGACCCCTTGGGGGGGGGGGGGGGGGGAGTAAAATGTAATTTATTAGAAAAAAAAATGAATTAAAAGGTAAAAAGAGGGTTTTCTTGGCATAATCTATTGGGGAAAAATAAAAGGTAAAATGTGTAGGAGGGGCCCCTAAAAATTCTGCTGGATTGAGGGATAAGAATGCCCGAGAACATCCAAGATCAAACCTGCTGGATTGAGGGATTAATATTCCAAGAGCATCCAGGGTTGATTCAAACCTGCTGGATTGAGGGATTAATGTTCCAAGAGCATCCAGGGTTGATTCAAACCTGCTGGATTGAGGGATTAATGTTCCAAGAGCATCCAGGGTTAAGTCAAACCTGCTGGGTTGAGGGATTAACATTCCAAGAGCACCCAGAATTAAGTTTGCTGGGTTGTTGAGAGCACCCAAGATTGAGTAAAAATTTTGCCAGTTTGAAGAGAAGTCTGACAGGATCTAGAGTTGGGAACCACACAGCTAGATTGAGGGGTATCCAAGAACACTGGGACTAGCCAGGGACACCTACAAGTGTAATAGGTGTGTTGAAAAAGAAAAGGTACCTTGTTGTTGTGGTTGTTTTGTTATGTGTAAGAGTAAGTAAAATAAAATTAAGTGAATGTAGACGAAGGAAAGTATATGTATGCATCCTGCCCTGTTAAGCAGCCTCACTGTGCTTCCCTGCTGTCACCGACAAACACAAGTTACGAACCCTCAGAACTGAAAAAGTTCCATCAAATATTGCTTCCATTGATGACCATGATATTGTCTATAATACCTTGTTCCAACTTATGTTATGTAAGTGTTAATACCCCTATCCTACCAGTTGGTAAACCTGATGGGTCATACCGGTTAGTACAGGATCTGCGGGCCATAAACAAGGTCACTGAGGATCTGTATCCTGTGGTGGCCAATCCCTACACGTTATTAACTTGCTTAACCCCCGAGCTAACTTGGTTTACCGTTTTAGATTTAAAAGATGCCTTCTTTTGCCTTCCTATCCACGAAGCCAGAAAATTTTTGCATTTGAATGGGAAAATCCTAAGAGCGGGCCAAGAACTCAACTGACATGGACCAGACTCCCACAAGGATTCAAAAACTCACCCACTTTGTTTGGAGAACAACTTGCAAAAGAATTAGAGACCTGAGAAGCCCCTCCAGAGGAAGGGAAGTTGCTAGAGTACGTAGATGACATCCTGATAGCCACACGGACAAGGGAAGCATGCACGGCCTGGACGATAAGCCTCTTGAACTTTTTGGGGCTCCAAGGGTACCGAGTATCAAAGAAAAAAGCCCAAGTAGTAAAACAGAAAGTAACTTATCTGGGTTAGGAAGTCAGTGCTAGACAACGTACCTTGGGCCAAAGCCGGAAGGAGGCAATATGCCAGACCCCAAAACCTCAGACGGTAAAGGAACTACGAACTTTCCTGAGGATGACAGGGTGGTGCAGGTTATGGATCTATAACTATGGACTGTTTGTTAAGCCCTTCTATGAACTGATTGCAACTGAAAGCAGGAACATCCAAGAGACAAAGGAAGCTACGCAAGCTTTCAACCAGCTGAAAAAAGCCCTCATGTCAGCTCCAGCCCTGAGATTGCCGGACGTGAGTAAGCCTTTCCTTTTATTCTCCCATGAGAAGCAAGGAATCGCCTTAGGAATACTAGCACAGGACCTGGGCCCATATCGGAGAGCAGTGGCTTACTTCTCTAAGCAATTGGATACAGCAGCTAAAGGGTGGCCTGGGTGCCTCAGAGCTGTTGCAGCAGTCATCCTGAACATCCAAGAGGCACACAAATTCACCCTAGGCCAGAAAAGAACTGTGCTAGTGTCTCACACAGTGTCTGCAGTGCTAGAGGTAAAAGGTGGGCATTGGCTTTCCCCACAACGGCTCCTGAGATACCAAGCTATCATAGCGGAGCAAGATGATGTAGAGATAGTAGTGGCTAACATTGTCAATCCAGCCTCCTTCCTCAGTAGAAACCAAGGGGAACCAGTGGAACATGACTGCCTGGAGACCATTGAAGCCACCTACTCCAGCTGCCCTGACTCGAAGGACACCCCTCTCGAGAATGCAGAAGTCTCGTTTACTGATGGAAGCAGTTATATCATCAGTGGAAAACGGCACGCCGGCTAGGCAGTTCCAACGTGCAAGGAAGTAATATCATCTGGGCCCCTGCCAACAAATACCTCTGCACAGAAGGCCGAGATAATTGCTCTAACTCGGGCCCTAGAATTGGCAAGAGGGAAAGAAATAAACATATACACGGACTCGAAGTATGCATTTGGAGTAGTGCATGCTCACAGAGCCATTTAGAAAGAGAGAGGACTGCTGAAGTCTCAAGGGAAAAATATTAAAGATGCATCAGAAGTACTGCGACTTCTAGCAGCAGTCCAGTTGCCAGAGAAAGTAGCGATCATGCACATTAAGGCACATCAGAAGATCAACTCCGAATTGGAAGAAGGAAACGAGCTGGCAGATAGGGAAGCAAAAGAAGCAGCAAGACGGGCAAATTTCCCCTAAAGGTAAGCCAAGATACAACAAACCAGAAAAAAAATTAATCTATGAGCAAAAAGGAGACTATAACCAAGAGGGATGGGCCACCATAGAAGGAAAATTAGTTCTACCCTCCTATTTATGATGGTCCCTAATAAAGGAAGAACACCAGAAAACCATTGGGGTATTGATGCTCTAGCATAACTAGACATTTACAACTCGACAATGTGACCTTTGCCTCCAAACCAACCCCAAAAATACTCCCAAACCAAAGCTTAGCCAGATTAGGAAGGGTCATGGGCCGGAGCAGCAATGGCAGATTGATTGTACAGAATTGCCAAGAAAAGGGGGGTATAAGTTTTTCCTGGTGCTAACAGATACCTTTTCAGGATGGCCAGAAGCATTCCCCACCAGGACTTCTAAAGCTCAAGAAGTAACTAAGGTATTGGTACAAGAAAACATACCACGCTTTAGAGTCCTGGCCACAATCTCCTCAAATAGAGGACCACATTTTATTGTAAAATTCGTGCAACAAGTTAGCCAATACTTGAACATAGACTGAGAACTTCGCACCCCATATAACCCACAATCAAGTGGTCAGGTAAAAAAAATGAATCATTTGATCAAACAACAAATTGTACAATTGGGACAAGAAGCTAATTTGTCATGGACTCAATCCCTCCCATTAGCACTACTGCAGATCCGAACCAAACCCAAGACTAAAGAAAAGCTAAACCACTTTGAATTGCTTTATGAAAAACCATATGGGGTGCGAAAGAGAATGTCTACCCAAGACATGTCACTAACCTCCTGTATGTTAAGTCTCTTAACTTGGTGTATCCAGCACCAATCACTAGCTAATAAACACAAGTCATAACTAGTGAAATACACTGTTTAGAAGACTTTATGTCACCCAATTATAATCCTATTAATTTTAGTTACTGTAAGTTTAATGATGTCTACTTTAACACTCATGTAGAATTCGAGGATGTTAAAACACATGGCCAGTCTGACATCACTCTCTAGAACTCCTAGAATCTTACTGAAAGAGGACGGTCATGATAGTAGATCAGAATTTAAATCAAGACCCCTGTAGTAAAAGAATTTAATCTATTTTAAGAAAAGGGGGGACTGAAGCAGAGATTTTTAGAGTTAGGTTAACAAAATGAATGAAGCATTTCTAATTTAGCTTGTAGAGTTATGTGTTGAATTTTCAACCTTTTACTTAAGAAACCTCTGCCTAGTACAAAGGGCATAGGAAAATGCAAATTTCTGAAGCTTCTTGCATAGAGAACAATACCAGAAGAAGGAAAGAACCCAGATAAAGAAGCTCCTCTGTCTCCAAGCCTATCAAGACTGACAGACGTACTCAGATAAGCACCAAAGGACCAAAAGCGCACGCGCAGAGAGGAAAAGTTCAAAAGTTCAATCATGAGGAAGACCACAATCTTCAGCCTCAGGACCACCAAGAGACCCCCGTACGACCACCACAGCAAACCAGGCATGCCCAGAAGGGCGTGGACTTACTTCGCATGAGAAGCGAGGACAGGCGGGGCCAGGGGTGGAATATGCATGAAAATGTTGTGCAATGTATTGCATATGGAACGCCTTTAAGAATAAAAGTGTGGGTCAGACTGAGGCTCGGGGCACAAGTTTTGGAGAGCTATCTCACTTGTGCCGGGCGCTGACATACGTACCCACTTCATAACTACCCCAGGTTATGGAGTCTATTGATTTCTTCCGCGTATCGTTTCAGAGGTTTCTTGCCTTCGCCAGGCTGCAACGTGCCCGCTAGTACCAAGAACTGGGCAGGAGTGGGCAGAGAGCACGGCCATCTGCCAGCAGGTTGCAGCTTGCCCAGGAAAATGCAGTGTCCTTGGAATGTGCAGCAAATCTTATTTCCTGGCAAGGTCGGGCTAAGTGAGCAGTGCTGGGACACTTTCTCCTTGAGAACTGGAGCGGAAAAGCTTTTCGCTAAGATGTAGGCGACTCGAGAGGCAGAATACGGAGCTCCGGAGCTGGCCGAAAGCAAGTGCCGCTTCCCGGCGTCTTTCGGCAAAAGCGGCGCTTCGGAGCGCACCGCTGCCGCTCCAGTCATCTGTGCGCGAAGTTGCCGCTTCGTCGCCTCCGGCAGCCGGAGATCGCGGTAGCTTGCAAGAGGCGAAGAACGAAGCCGCGAAGAAGCCGGCTTGTGTGCGAAGCTCGCAGACTGCTGCAGGACGGTGGCTGCCGCTCTCCTGCCTGTTGAATTCACTCATGGCATGCCAATGGGAGGTGTTCCAGGACAACCTTCCTGAGTTTTTATTTTAGTTTTCATGCATCCCACCTTGGAAATTCTTGTTGCTCCCCAGAGGCTCCGAGATGCAGAGAACACGGTGGCAGCTGCTGAGAAGAAGGGCAACTGTGAGTTGGTCAAGAAGCAAGAACACAGGCAGTTGACTGTGCTTGGCGAGGAGCAGCTGCTGGATTCTTGCAATTGCCTTCAGTGCGCACAGAAGCCCGCTGCTCTGCTGCTTCGTGTTTCGCCTTCAGTCAATTACACACTGCTGAAGTTGAGGCAGGCAGTTCAGCTTTGCTGCTTTTCAGCATCTCAGCTGCCCTTCTGCTCTGTGACAGCTCTCCAGGTTTCTTGCCTTCGCCAGGCTGCAACGTGCCCGCTACTACCCAGAGCTGGGCAGGAGTGGGCAGAGAGCACGGCCATCTGCCAGCAGGTTGCAGCTTGCCCAGGAAAATGCAGTGTCCTTGGAATGTGCAGCAAATCTTATTTCCTGGCAAGGTCCGGCTAAGTGAGCAGTGCTGGGACACTTTCTCCTTGAGAACTGGAGCGGAAAAGCTTTTCGCTAAGATGTAGGCGACTAGAGAGGCAGAATACGCAGCTCCGCAGCTGGCCGAAAGCAAGTGCCGCTTCCCGGCGTCTTTCGGCAAAAGCGGCGCTTCGGAGCGCACCGCTGCCGCTCCAGTGATCTGTGCGCGAAGTAGGCGCTTCTTCGCCTCCGGCAGCCGGAGATCGCGGTAGCTTGCAAGAGGCGAAGAACGAAGCAGGCGAAGAAGCTGGCTTGTGTGCGAAGCTCGCAGACTGCTGCAGGACGGTGGCTGCCGCTCTCCAAGCCTGTTGAATTCACTCTTGGCATGCGAGTGGAAGGTGTTCCAGGACAATTTTCCTGGGTTTTGACGTAGTCCTACTTCATCCCGCCTTGGAAATTCTTGCTGCTCCCCAGAGGCTCCGAGATGCAGAGAACACGGTGGCAGCTGTTGAGAAGAAGGGCAACTGTGAGTTGGTCAAGAAGCAAGAACACAGGCAGTTGACTGTGCTTGGCGAGGAGCAGCTGCTGGATTCTAGCAATTGCCTTCAGTGCGCACAGAAGCCCGCTGCTCTGCTGCTTGGTTTTTCGCCTTCAGTCAATTACACACTGCTGAAGCTGAGGCAGGCAGTTCAGCTTTGCTGCTTTTCAGCATCTCAGCTGCCCTTCTGCTCTGTGACAGCTCTCCAGGTTTCTTGCCTTCGCCAGGCTGCAACGTGCCCGCTAGTACCAAGAACTGGGCAGGAGTGGGCAGAGAGCACGGCCATCTGCCAGCAGGTTGCAGCTTGCCCAGGAAAATGCAGTGTCCTTGGAATGTGCAGCAAATCCTATTTCCTGGCAAGGTCGGGCTAAGTGAGCAGTGCTGGGACACTTTCTCCTTGAGAACTGGAGCGGAAAAGCTTTTCGCTAAGATGTAGGCGACTAGAGAGGCAGAATACGCAGCTCCGCAGCTGGCCGAAAGCAAGTGCCGCTTCCCGGCGTCTTTCGGCAAAAGCGGCGCTTCGGAGCGCACCGCTGCCGCTCCAGTCATCTGTGCGCGAAGTTGCCGCTTCTTCGCCTCCGGCAGCCGGAGATCGCGGTAGCTTGCAAGAGGCGAAGAACGAAGCCGCGAAGAAGCCGGCTTGTGTGCGAAGCTCGCAGACAGCTGCAGGACGGTGGCTGCCGCTCTCCTGCCTGTTGAATTCACTCTTGGCATGCCAATAGAAGGTGTTCCAGGACAAACTTCCTGAGTTTTTATTTTAGTTTTCATGCATCCCACCTTGGAAATTCTTGTTGCTCCCCTGAGGCTCCGAGATGCAGAGAACACGGTGGCAGCTGCTGAGAAGAAGGGCAACTGTGAGTTGGTCAAGAAGCAAGAACACAGGCAGTTGACTGTGCTTGGCTAGGAGCAGCTGCTGGATTCTAGCAATTGCCTTAAGTGCGCACAGAAGCCCGCTGCTCTGCTGCTTGGTTTTTCGCCTTCAGTCAATTACACACTGCTGAAGTTGAGGCAGGCAGTTCAGCTTTGCTGCTTTTCAGCATCTCAGCTGCCCTTCTGCTCTGTGACAGCTCTCCAGGTTTCTTGCCTTCGCCAGGCTGCAACGTGCCCGCTAGTACCAAGAACTGGGCAGGAGTGGGCAGAGAGCACGGCCATCTGCCAGCAGGTTGCAGCTTGCCCAGGAAAATGCAGTGTCCTTGGAATGTGCAGCAAATCCTATTTCCTGGCAAGGTCGGGCTAAGTGAGCAGTGCTGGTACACTTTCTCCTTGAGAACTGGAGCGGAAAAGCTTTTCGCTAAGATGTAGGCGACTAGAGAGGCAGAATACGGAGCTCCGGAGCTGGCCGAAAGCAAGTGCCGCTTCCCGGCGTCTTTCGGCAAAAGCGGCGCTTCGGAGCGCACCGCTGCCGCTCCAGTCATCTGTGCGCGAAGTTGCCGCTTCTTCGCCTCCGGCAGCCGGAGATCGCGGTAGCTTGCAAGAGGCGAAGAACGAAGCAGGCGAAGAAGCCGGCTTGTGTGCGAAGCTCGCAGACTGCTGCAGGACGGTGGCTGCCGCTCTCCTGCCTGTTGAATTCACTCATGGCATGCCAATGGGAGGTGTTCCAGGACAACCTTCCTGAGTTTTTATTTTAGTTTTCATGCATCCCACCTTGGAAATTCTTGTTGCTCCCCAGAGGCTCCGAGATGCAGAGAACACGGTGGCAGCTGCTGAGAAGAAGGGCAACTGTGAGTTGGTCAAGAAGCAAGAACACAGGCAGTTGACTGTGCTTGGCGAGGAGCAGCTGCTGGATTCTAGCAATTGCCTTCAGTGCGCACAGAAGCCCGCTGCTCTGCTGCTTGGTTTTTCGCCTTCAGTCAATTACACACTGCTGAAGTTGAGGCAGGCAGTTCAGCTTTGCTGCTTTTCAGCATCTCAGCTGCCCTTCTGCTCTGTGACAGCTCTCCAGGTTTCTTGCCTTCGCCAGGCTGCAACGTGCCCGCTAGTACCAAGAACTGGGCAGGAGTGGGCAGAGAGCACGGCCATCTGCCAGCAGGTTGCAGCTTGCCCAGGAAAATGCAGTGTCCTTGGAATGTGCAGCAAATCCTATTTCCTGGCAAGGTCGGGCTAAGTGAGCAGTGCTGGGACACTTTCTCCTTGAGAACTGGAGCGGAAAAGCTTTGCGCTAAGATGTAGGCGACTAGAGAGGCAGAATACGCAGCTCCGCAGCTGGCCGAAAGCAAGTGCCGCTTCCCGGCGTCTTTCGGCAAAAGCGGCGCTTCGGAGCGCACCGCTGCCGCTCCAGTCATCTGTGCGCGAAGTTGCCGCTTCTTCGCCTCCGGCAGCCGGAGATCGCGGTAGCTTGCAAGAGGCGAAGAACGAAGCCGCGAAGAAGCCGGCTTGTGTGCGAAGCTCGCAGACTGCTGCAGGACGGTGGCTGCCGCTCTCCTGCCTGTTGAATTCACTCTTGGCATGCCAATAGAAGGTGTTCCAGGACAAACTTCCTGAGTTTTTATTTTAGTTTTCATGCATCCCACCTTGGAAATTCTTGTTGCTCCCCTGAGGCTCCGAGATGCAGAGAACACGGTGGCAGCTGCTGAGAAGAAGGGCAACTGTGAGTTGGTCAAGAAGCAAGAACACAGGCAGTTGACTGTGCTTGGCTAGGAGCAGCTGCTGGATTCTAGCAATTGCCTTCAGTGCGCACAGAAGCCCGCTGCTCTGCTGCTTGGTTTTTCGCCTTCAGTCAATTACACACTGCTGAAGTTGAGGCAGGCAGTTCAGCTTTGCTGCTTTTCAGCATCTCAGCTGCCCTTCTGCTCTGTGACAGCTCTCCAGGTTTCTTGCCTTCGCCAGGCTGCAACGTGCCCGCTAGTACCAAGAACTGGGCAGGAGTGGGCAGAGAGCACGGCCATCTGCCAGCAGGTTGCAGCTTGCCCAGGAAAATGCAGTGTCCTTGGAATGTGCAGCAAATCCTATTTCCTGGCAAGGTCGGGCTAAGTGAGCAGTGCTGGGACACTTTCTCCTTGAGAACTGGAGCGGAAAAGCTTTGCGCTAAGATGTAGGCGACTAGAGAGGCAGAATACGGAGCTCCGCAGCTGGCCGAAAGCAAGTGCCGCTTCCCGGCGTCTTTCGGCAAAAGCGGCGCTTCGGAGCGCACCGCTGCCGCTCCAGTCATCTGTGCGCGAAGTTGCCGCTTCTTCGCCTCCGGCAGCCGGAGATCGCGGTAGCTTGCAAGAGGCGAAGAACGAAGCCGCGAAGAAGCCGGCTTGTGTGCGAAGCTCGCAGACAGCTGCAGGACGGTGGCTGCCGCTCTCCTGCCTGTTGAATTCACTCTTGGCATGCCAATGGAAGGTGTTCCAGGACAAACTTCCTGAGTTTTTATTTTAGTTTTCATGCATCCCACCTTGGAAATTCTTGTTGCTCCCCAGAGGCTCCGAGATGCAGAGAACACGGTGGCAGCTGCTGAGAAGAAGGGCAACTGTGAGTTGGTCAAGAAGCAAGAACACAGGCAGTTGACTGTGCTTGGCTAGGAGCAGCTGCTGGATTCTAGCAATTGCCTTAAGTGCGCACAGAAGCCCGCTGCTCTGCTGCTTGGTTTTTCGCCTTCAGTCAATTACACTCTGCTGAAGTTGAGGCAGGCAGTTCAGCTTTGCTGCTTTTCAGCATCTCAGCTGCCCTTCTGCTCTGTGACAGCTCTCCAGGTTTCTTGCCTTCGCCAGGCTGCAACGTGCCCGCTAGTACCAAGAACTGGGCAGGAGTGGGCAGAGAGCACGGCCATCTGCCAGCAGGTTGCAGCTTGCCCAGGAAAATGCAGTGTCCTTGGAATGTGCAGCAAATCCTATTTCCTGGCAAGGTCGGGCTAAGTGAGCAGTGCTGGGACACTTTCTCCTTGAGAACTGGAGCGGAAAAGCTTTTCGCTAAGATGTAGGCGACTAGAGAGGCAGAATACGGAGCTCCGCAGCTGGCCGAAAGCAAGTGCCGCTTCCCGGCGTCTTTCGGCAAAAGCGGCGCTTCGGAGCGCACCGCTGCCGCTCCAGTGATCTGTGCGCGAAGTAGCCGCTTCGTCGCCTCAGGCAGCCGGAGATCGCGGTAGCTTGCAAGAGGAGAAGAACGAAGCCGCGAAGAAGCCGGCTTGTGTGCGAAGCTCGCAGACTGCTGCAGGACGGTGGCTGCCGCTCTCCTGCCTGTTGAATTCACTCATGGCATGCCAATGGGAGGTGTTCCAGGACAACCTTCCTGAGTTTTTATTTTAGTTTTCATGCATCCCACCTTGGAAATTCTTGTTGCTCCCCAGAGGCTCCGAGATGCAGAGAACACGGTGGCAGCTGCTGAGAAGAAGGGCAACTGTGAGTTGGTCAAGAAGCAAGAACACAGGCAGTTGACTGTGCTTGGCGAGGAGCAGCTGCTGGATTCTTGCAATTGCCTTCAGTGCGCACAGAAGCCCGCTGCTCTGCTGCTTGGTTTTTCGCCTTCAGTCAATTACACACTGCTGAAGTTGAGGCAGGCAGTTCAGCTTTGCTGCTTTTCAGCATCTCAGCTGCCCTTCTGCTCTGTGACAGCTCTCCAGGTTTCTTGCCTTCGCCAGGCTTCAACGTGCCCGCTACTACCCAGAGCTGGGCAGGAGTGGGCAGAGAGCACGGCCATTTGCCAGCAGGTTGCAGCTCGCCCAGGAAAATGCAGTGTCCTTGGAATGTGCAGCAAATCTCATTTCCTGGCAAGGTCGGGCTAAGTGAGCAGTGCTGGTACACTTTCTCCTTGAGAACTGGAGCGGAAAAGCTTTTCGCTAAGATGTAGGCGACTAGAGAGGCAGAATACGGAGCTCCGCAGCTGGCCGAAAGCAAGTGCCGCTTCCCGGCGTCTTTCGGCAAAAGCGGCGCTTCGGAGCGCACCGCTGCCGCTCCAATCATCTGTGCGCGAAGTTGCCGCTTCTTCGCCTCCGGCAGCCGGAGATCGCGGTAGCTTGCATAGGCGAAGAACGAAGCCGCGAAGAAGCCGGCTTGTGTGCGAAGCTCGCAGACAGCTGCAGGACGGTGGCTGCCGCTCTCCAAGCCTGTTGAATTCACTCTTGGCATGCGAGTGGAAGGTGTTCCAGGACAATTTTCCAGGGTTTTGACGTAGTCCTACTACATCCCACCTTGGAAATTCTTGCTGCTCCCCAGAGGCTCCGAGATGCAGAGAACACGGTGGCAGCTGCTGAGAAGAAGGGCAACTGTGAGTTGGTCAAGAAGCAAGAACACAGGCAGTTGACTGTGCTTGGCGAGGAGCAGCTGCTGGATTCTAGCAATTGCCTTCAGTGCGCACAGAAGCCCGCTGCTCTGCTGCTTGGTTTTTCGCCTTCAGTCAATTACACTCTGCTGAAGTTGAGGCAGGCAGTTCAGCTTTGCTGCTTTTCAGCATCTCAGCTGCCCTTCTGCTCTGTGACAGCTCTCCAGGTTTCTTGCCTTCGCCAGGCTGCAACGTGCCCGCTACTACTCAGAGCTGGGCAGGAGTGGGCAGGGAGCACGGCCATCTGCCAGCAGGTTGCAGCTTGCCCAGGAAAATGCAGTGTCCTTGGAATGTGCAGCAAATCTTATTTCCTGGCAAGGTCGGGCTAAGTGAGCAGTGCTGGGACACTTTCTCCTTGAGAACTGGAGCGGAAAAGCTTTGCGCTAAGATGTAGGCGACTAGAGAGGCAGAATACGGAGCTCCGGAGCTGGCCGAAAGCAAGTGCCGCTTCCCGGCGTCTTTCGGCAAAAGCGGCGCTTCGGAGCGCACCGCTGCCGCTCCAGTCATCTGTGCGCGAAGTTGCCGCTTCTTCGCCTCCGGCAGCCGGAGATCGCGGTAGCTTGCAAGAGGCGAAGAACGAAGCCGCGAAGAAGCCGGCTTGTGTGCGAAGCTCGCAGACTGCTGCAGGACGGTGGCTGCCGCTCTCCTGCCTCTTGAATTCACTCTTGGCATGCCAATAGAAGGTGTTCCAGGACAAACTTCCTGAGTTTTTATTTTAGTTTACATGCATCCCACCTTGGAAATTCTTGTTGCTCCCCAGAGGCTCCGAGATGCAGAGAACACGATGGCAGCTGCTGAAAAGAAGGGCAACTGTGAGTTGGTCAAGAAGCAAGAACACAGGCAGCTGCCTGTGCTTGGCAAGGAGCAGCTGCTGGATTCTAGCAATTGCCTTCAGTGCGCACAGAAGCCCGCTGCTCTGCTGCTTGGTTTTTCGCCTTCAGTCAATTGCACATTGCTGAAGCTGAGGCAGGCAGTTCAGCTTTGCTGCTTTTCAGCATCTCAGCTGCTTTCTGCTCTGTGACAGCTCTCGAGGTGAAATAGAGATTTTTAGAGTTAGGTTAACAAAATGAATTAAGCATTTCTAATTTAGCTTGTAGAGTTATGTGTTGAATTTTCAACCTTTTGCTTAAGAAACCTCTGCCTAATACAAAGGGCAAAGGAAAATGCAAATTTCTGAAGCTTCTTGCATGAAGAACAATACCAGAAGAAGGAAAGAACCCTTTCCTTCTGAATTAAAATAAAGAAGCTCCTCTGTCTCCAAGCCTATCAAGACTGACAGACGTACTCAGATAAGCACCAAAGGACCAAAAGCGCACGCGCAGAGAGGAAAAGTTCAAAAGTTCAATCATGAGGAAGACCACAATCTTCAGCCTCAGGACCACCAAGAGACCCCCGTACGACCACCACAGCAAACCAGGCATGCCCAGAAGGGCGTGGACTTACTTCGCATGAGAAGCGAGGACAGGCGGGGCCAGGGGTGGAATATGCATGAAAATGTTGTGCAATGTATTGCATATGGAACGCCTTTAAGAATAAAAGTGTGGGTCAGACTGAGGCTCGGGGCACAAGTTTTGGAGAGCTATCTCACTTGTGCCGGGCGCTGACATACGTACCCACTTCATAACTACCCCAGGTTATGGAGTCTATTGATTTCTTCCGCGTATCGTTTCAGTCGGGGCTTGCAAAGGTGCTTTAGGCGCGGCCCAGCTGATAGCGCAGCGGGCGCGCGGGCACAAGCCGCGGTTTGAGGAGCTGCTTTGAACGCCGCTAGCTGATAGCGCAGCTAGTGGGAGCGTGGTACAAGCTAGGAGTTACAAGCACCGCTTACAAGCATCGCTAGTTGGTAAAAAGCTTGCAAAAGTAGCCAGCGAGCCCGGCTGGGCTAAGAATTAAGTGTTTGTTATACAATAGCACTGCCCTTCAGTGTTAAAAGCTGTCACTGGTGCAGGGGGAGGGGTTGGGGAAGGCAGTCTAGGGTTGCCATGGGAAACAGCAGTTGTATGAGTTCTCCACCCCCTTTCGTAAGAGAATTGTACCCTCCCCCTGTCCTGTCAGTTGTTGTTCAAGTCTGCCCCTTAGCCTAGAATCTTCTCTGTTCCACGGTTCTTCCACCAAGAACACTCCTTTCCCTTTTCCCCACTGGTTAATGTTATATTTCCCCTCCCTTTAGCCTTCTCCCGATTGTACCCTCGAATGCTAAACCCTCCTACCCCTACGCAGTAAAAGAATCCTCACCCTGCCCTTCGGGGCTCTCGGAATCTGCCTCTCTACTGCTTCGTTGTCTCCCTGTTTGCCCCTTCTGCGACCCTTCAATCAACGAGCAGGATTTCAGCAGCCCGAGTGTCCCTCCCGTTCTTCTGGTGGACCCTCAGATGTACCAGCTACCCGAGCTTCGTGCTGAGCGGCTAAAAGCCCCCACGGCTCGGCAAGTGGGAGATCCTTTGCATTACAGGGCGAATAAAGGGGGGATGAATGTGTGTGAATGCGAGGCTGTAAGAGCCCGTCAGAAGCCCCTCATTTTCCATTCTGCCTTCCGATTGCCACAAGAAAGAATCCCTTCCCCCACTGTAGTTCCGGCTTAGAACAGGACACAGCACAGGTGGGACCACTGAACCGTCATGCTGGCTGTTCCCAACAAGGCCTGGTAAGAACTTGGCAAGGAGTTGGCAAGGACTTGGCAAAGACCTGACATGGAGCCAGCACGGGATAGCCTGATGCGCGGCCTGCTTCTAATCTCCGTTCTTAAGCCCAATGAACTTTTGGGGTGACTCTCGCGGTCCTTCACTGAAGACCCCTCATCTGCCTCGTTACCACTGTGACAAAGAAAGAATGAGAACCCTCCTCCCAAGGACTGAGACTGAGACCCCTGCTATAGGGAGGAGGGGAAATTGGTGGTCTGACCACTAATGACATGACCTGTTTCCCTTCAGTGATTCAAATGGACTTATTCTTCATTGGATTCGTCTTGCTTTGGTGGTTTCTGTGGACTCACCCGTTCCCTCGGGGCGATTACAATGGACTTTCATTATTACACTTGTTCCCCCCCTCTCTCCTCTGTGGACTATAATTGGAGCCCCGAGTCGGCCAGAACTTCGAAGACTCCCCCGACACGACAGACGGATCCCCATCGTCCGGAGCACTGAGGATCTCGCCTGTGTTGGTAGCTATTCCCATATCCCTGTTCTCTCTCTAACCTTTTATCTCCTTTCAGATCCCCACTATCGCGTTTACTGTTTTGGCCCCTACTAAAGGTGCATTTGTTGTGATTAACTGATAGTCCCTTGTTGTTTGCCTTTGTTGCACTTTTGGGATGGGTGAAAAGAACCATCACGACACCCCGCAAGAAACGGATCGTGACATTAAAATTGGCGTCACGGACAGGATTTCTGTCTAGACAGAAGGGTTGCAGCTGAAAAGGCACCCATACTGTCTTTGGCAATTCATAAAGGATCCCTTAGTGCAAAGGGCGGGACACTGTTGTTTTGTTGTTGTTGTGTGTATGTGGTCTGGGAAGGAAGGGACAACTTGAAGCAACTAAGCAGAGCCTCCCAGGCAGATTATTGTCCTTTCACCCAGCCAGGGAAGCGAAGGGCGACACAGCGAGGGCTGTGTAGTTTTGTGGAACTTAAGTTTGTAGCTCCCTGTCGTGGTTTTGGTCCCTTCCCAAAATGAGTGACAATCTTAGCCTTGAAATTAAAGCTGAATTTTATGCACTACTAGCCAAACACAATGCCAAACCTTCTACAGAAGGAGAAAAATGGGCACAGAGTAATTGGTTGAACTTAGAAAATGTTATTGATAGAGTGTGTTCATTACAACATGAAACAAAATTCAAACTGGGCAAAAATAAAACTATCTTCTGCTCAGTTTTGGGAGCTTGTCTTATGGCAGCTATAGAAAATGGCTTCCAGCGAAGAAGTGAGGAACATGCTATAATAGACTCCCTTCAAAATCTAGTTGAAATTTTGCAAAAACAGTTCTATGAAGCAAAAAAATGTGATCTATGCATTGCGAGCTGCCTTAACAGAGGAACATATTAACAAATCCCATCATGCTGATTCCTCTACAGAGCTTGAGGAGAAGGAAACTCCTCACATTAAACAAATCTATCCTCATCAAGAACTTGAAGCAGCAAGTAATTGTGGGGAACATTGCTGCCATCACTTGAGACCCTTGATTAAAACAGAGTAGAACTATCTCAGTGATGATGATCTGGAACCTCACATCACAACCAAACGCATACCATCACAACTAAACACGGCCACCGAGCTAGCTAAGCTTAAAAGGGAATACGGACAGCCTCCACATGAATCAGAAACAGAATATGTTTTCCGGGTGTCCCTCACTGGTGGTGATCAAATTCAATTCACTGAACAGGAAGCCAGTGGGTATTGGGGACATGGTGTCTTCTTAACAACAGGAGAGAAAGGTGACACATGGTCCCTGACACAGCGTGCAGCTTTTTGGGCCGGGGGAACAAGCCCCTTGGAAAGGGGAGATCCCATAGCTAGAATTAGTACCCCCGACCAGCTCTTGGAAAATGTGCACAAAGCTGCTTGCCTGCAAATGACTCACAAAAAGAAATGAATTCCTGGCTTTGAATCCCTGATGCAATTACCTGTGAAGCCCAAGATAATGACCCCTTGAATTTGTGGGCTTCCAGAATCACTCAAACCTACAGCAATTCTCCTTCCAAAAACGATAGCAGCTGTATCTCCTGTAGAAAGACCAGACAGATTTCCTAGTCACTGGAACGACCCATTTGTTCCCCTTTATGACTTGTTGAGGAAAGGGGTGAAATGGGATTGGAGTCTTTCTCAGGAGTCAGCATTGCAATTGCTGATTTTTGAAGCAACAGCTCATCAAGCACTGGGCCCTATCCATCCTACAGATCCTTTCCAGGTGGAATGGGCATTTGCCTCCTCAGGGCTGTCAGTACACATATGGCAGCGGGGTCCTGAGGCTCCGACAAGACCTGTTGGTTTTGATTCCCGTGGTTCCAAAGATGCTGAGAAAAGATACACTACCTGGGAAAAAGGATTGTTGATGGTTATCTTAGCTTTCCTAGAAGTAGAAAAAATTGCACAAAAACAACCAATTGTATTGAGAGGCCCCTTCAAGGTTATTAAGACAGTCACTAGTGGGAGTCCCCCTCCTGACGGGGTGGCCCAGAGGGCCTCAGTGAGAAAGTGGTATGCTCAGGTTGAACATTACTGTAACTTCTTCTCAATGACAGAAGGAGCTGTAAAAACTTTAGCAATCCAAGAAACTGAGAGCTTGGACAAACCTGCCTCTGTAATCAAAGTAACCCCTCCTTTCTGCCCCGAACAATCAGCAAACTCTTGGTTTACTGATGCTTTTGCTAAAGGGGAAGGAAAAGTATGGAAATCTAGGGCAGAAGCCCTCCACTTTTCCTCTGGTGAGCAAATGATTACAGAGGGAGAAGGTAGTACACACAGTGGGGAGCTGATAGCTGTCTGGAGTATTTTTCAACGAGAAGCACAGAATTCCTCTTTGGTCTGCATCTACACTGACTCCTATGCTCTGTACCAAATGATCCTAATAATCCAGCTCATGACCCTGGCCAACCTGTTCTGGTGGACCTCTCTTACTATAGGACTAGTAGCACTTGTGCTAAAACCCCCTCTGAAGAAATATGCATGGGAATCCTCTGGTGCTCTAGGGAAAGAGCATTGGACAAATACATGCTGGAGAATTCCATCATTCTAACTTTTCTGCCTCTCGGCGGCAGAATTCTGTTGTGTTTACTTTCTCAGAAGAACTCCGAGGGACATGAAGACCACCTAATCCATGATAAAACTGGTCATACTTTTCTGCATCCTACCGCAACCCCATGGCCAGAAAGCAGCTGAGTGACCGTGGTCTGAACTAATTGTGGTAGCATGCAGAAAAAGTGAAAGGATCTCTTGAAGCACAAAAAGGTTTGTACGCAGCCAAGCATACAGGATTGTTGGCACAATTTCACATGAACACAAACTGTAGAAGTAGTTTGGTTTTGGTCCAAAAATACTGAAGCACTTTTTTTTTGTTTTGTTTTGTTTTGTTTTTTGTTTTTGTTTTTGTTTTTTAAGTTGAAAGTATTGATTCAAATACTGGAGTAGGACTTGATGTTAATGTTGTGACACCTACCACCCAACCACTGGTTACACTTAGCCCGAAAATTTTTGAAATTGGACCATGTAGAATCAGGAAAACTGGCCAACAACAGATATTGTTTAATCTGTTATGGTCTCTTAAACAAGTCAAATTGCTGATGCAAAACAATATCTGAGAAATACAACCAGCTTGTTCACCCTTTTTGCAGACCTCTTTTCAGGCTTGGACAACCTGGCTGCGACAGTGGAAGCCTCCTAAAAACCGCGTGCCAAGAGACATAACTGGTCTTGTGGGAACAGGATTGGGAATCCTAAATAGTATTGATTCAGAAGTATGAATGAATAAATTGGCTTCCACAACTAAAGATTTAACCAAAATACAACAACCACTGCAATCGTCCTTATCAGCCTTGGGAACACATCAGTGGTTGCTATCAAACATTCTAGCAAATTGGGAAAAGATAAATGTAAATAATAGCAAATTGATCATTGATGCACTTAATGCCGCACAAAGCAACGTTTCCTTAGCTCTTAGCCGTATCCAGGCTCAATGATGGATGCAGTCAGTTGCTGCCTCAATTATAAGAGAAGGTGAAGAAGGCACTTTTCCCACTGAAATTAGGAAAATAGTCTGGGACAGTGCCACTGACTTTGAAAGAGATTTCCAATCCTGGTGGAATTTAGTGAATTTTACCTATGACCCTAACACAAGCACAGCCACAGCATTTGCGTTGACCATAAGAAATGCCTGGGTGCATTTGATATTCCCTATCATTGCACTAGGATTAAATCATGATGGACCCACTTTCTATCCTTCTGAACATAGAGAATGGGCCCGTCAAATTGATGACAAATGGCAAACTGTCAATTTAGAGTCCTGTACCATCTGAGAACAACTAGGGTTTATCTGTGAAGGTAATGCAATTGTAGCTCAAGATATTTGTCTGGAGACAGAACAAAATAGCTGTCATTTTGATATTCATCCTAACGAGACTTCTGAAACAGTCCTTGTATCTACAGACAATGGGTGTGCCTGCTTCAGAACCGCTTGGGATACTGTGTTTATAGAAAGTACAGTAGTAGCTACTAAAAATCATTCAAATTTTTGTGCTTGCAACTTTACTAAAATTGCAGGATGTGATTTTTCTTTTGTAGCTCCAGTTACTTCACATGAACTTTTAGAATCCAATCTCACGTTGATTCACAAGCTACTGCCTACTCCCATTGGGATGAACCTTTCTCTGGTCAAGCAATTATTACTTCATCAAGATCTAATAGAGATCCTAGGAAAAATCAAGGGGAATGGACAGAAAACTCTGGTAACTGTTCATCATCATGTGCAAGAAATACATCGTGTTGTAGAAAGGGTGAAAAGTGATGCCGAGCACAAGTGGTGGGATACCCTTTTCGGGTGGTCACCCACCGCCACCGGTATCCTGAAGAAATTGTGTCATCCCATTGTTGTTCTTCTGATTTTAGTTATGATTGGTTTTGTTTTATCAGTAATCTTGCTTATTGTAAATTGGAGAATGATGAAACGATTAACAAAATTAACATCTATAATTAATGCACACCACTTGGCCGACATCCTTTACACTAGAGATGTTCCCAGGACAGTAGACACAAGAAGATGATAAGGTTAGAAGATATGTTTTACATCATTTTCTTTTATGATTTGTTCTAATCGCTGTTTTAATTATTTTTGTTTATTGTTTATAAAATTGTACTGAGTAATATCGATTATACTAGGTTTATTACTTTACTGTTTAATATTGATGATACTGGTTTATTATTTGATCAATTTATTGTTTAATTGATTCATATTGATTATTATTTAAATAACTATTATTGATTTACTAATTGTATTTTGCTTATTGTTTAATTATAATTTGTTGTGATTACTAATATGTTGTGATTGTTTTAGTTTTCCCGTTTTCTCTTTCTTTCCCTTTTCCTCTTCTCTTTTCCCTGGGACCTGCTGCCAACACTTGACGAGTCCTGAAGACTGCACGACGACACCATGGAATCCTGCTGATGAAGATCTTTCGAGGGCAATCGTCAGTCACGGGGTGGTGTAAGAGCCCGTCAGAAGCCCCTCATTTTCCATTCTGCCTTCCGATTGCCACAAGAAAGAATCCCTTCCCCCACTGTAGTTCCGGCTTAGAACAGGACACAGCACAGGTGGGACCACTGAACCGTCATGCTGGCTGTTCCCAACTAGGCCTGGTAAGAACTTGGCAAGGAGTTGGCAAGGACTTGGCAAAGACCTGACATGGAGCCAGCACGGGACAGCCTGATGCGCGGCCTGCTTCTAATCTCCGTTCTTAAGCCCAATGAACTTTTGGGGTGACTCTCGCGGTCCTTCACTGAAGACCCCTCATCTGCCTCGTTACCACTGTGACAAAGAAAGAATGAGAACCCTCCTCCCAAGGACTGAGACTGAGACCCCTGCTATAGGGAGGAGGGGAAATTGGTGGTCTGACCACTAATGACATGACCTGTTTCCCTTCAGTGATTCAAATGGACTTATTCTTCATTGGATTCGTCTTGCTTTGGTGGTTTCTGTGGACTCACCCGTTCCCTCGGGGCGATTACAATGGACTTTCATTATTACACTTGTTCCCCCCCTCTCTCCTCTGTGGACTATAATTGGAGCCCCGAGTCGACCAGAACTTTGAAGACTCCCCCGACAAGAGAGACGGATCCCCATCGTCCGGAGCACTGAGGATCTCGCCTGTGTTGGTAGCTATTCCCATATCCCTGTTCTCTCTCTAACCTTTTATCTCCTTTCAGATCCCCACTATCGCGTTTACTGTTTTGGCCCCTACTAAAGGTGCATTTGTTGTGATTAACTGATAGTCCCTTGTTGTTTGCCTTTGTTGCACTTTTGGGATGGGTGAAAAGAACCATCACGACACCCCGCAAGAAACGGATCGTGACATTAAAATTGGCGTCACGGACAGGATTTCTGTCTAGACAGAAGGGTTGCAGCTGAAAAGGCACCCATACTGTCTTTGGCAATTCATAAAGGATCCCTTAGTGCAAAGGGCGGGACACTGTTGTTTTGTTGTTGTTGTGTGTATGTGGTCTGGGAAGGAAGGGACAACTTGAAGCAACTAAGCAGAGCCTCCCAGGCAGATGATTGTCCTTTCACCCAGCCAGGGAAGCGAAGGGCGACACAGCGAGGGCTGTGTAGTTTTGTGGAACTTAAGTTTGTAGCTCCCTGTCGTGGTTTTGGTCCCTTCACAAAATGAGTGACAATCTTAGCCTTGAAATTAAAGCTGAATTTTATGCACTACTAGCCAAACACAATGCCAAACCTTCTACAGAAGGAGAAAAATGGGCACAGAGTAATTGGTTGAACTTAGAAAATGTTATTGATAGAGTGTGTTCATTACAACATGAAACAAAATTCAAACTGGGCAAAAATAAAACTATCTTCTGCTCAGTTTTGGGAGCTTGTCTTATGGCAGCTATAGAAAATGGCTTCCAGCGAAGAAGTGAGGAACATGCTATAATAGACTCCCTTCAAAATCTAGTTGAAATTTTGCAAAAACAGTTCTATGAAGCAAAAAAATGTGATCTATGCATTGCGAGCTGCCTTAACAGAGGAACATATTAACAAATCCCATCATGCTGATTCCTCTACAGAGCTTGAGGAGAAGGAAACTCCTCACATTAAACAAATCTATCCTCATCAAGAACTTGAAGCAGCAAGTAATTGTGGGGAACATTGCTGCCATCACTTGAGACCCTTGATTAAAACAGAGTAGAACTATCTCAGTGATGATGATCTGGAACCTCACATCACAACCAAACGCATACCATCACAACTAAACACGGCCACCGAGCTAGCTAAGCTTAAAAGGGAATACGGACAGCCTCCACATGAATCAGAAACAGAATATGTTTTCCGGGTGTCCCTCACTGGTGGTGATCAAATTCAATTCACTGAACAGGAAGCCAGTGGGTATTGGGGACATGGTGTCTTCTTAACAACAGGAGAGAAAGGTGACACATGGTCCCTGACACAGCGTGCAGCTTTTTGGGCCGGGGGAACAAGCCCCTTGGAAAGGGGAGATCCCATAGCTAGAATTAGTACCCCCGACCAGCTCTTGGAAAATGTGCACAAAGCTGCTTGCCTGCAAATGACTCACAAAAAGAAATGAATTCCTGGCTTTGAATCCCTGATGCAATTACCTGTGAAGCCCAAGATAATGACCCCTTGAATTTGTGGGCTTCCAGAATCACTCAAACCTACAGCAATTCTCCTTCCAAAAACGATAGCAGCTGTATCTCCTGTAGAAAGACCAGACAGATTTCCTAGTCACTGGAACGACCCATTTGTTCCCCTTTATGACTTGTTGAGGAAAGGGGTGAAATGGGATTGGAGTCTTTCTCAGGAGTCAGCATTGCAATTGCTGATTTTTGAAGCAACAGCTCATCAAGCACTGGGCCCTATCCATCCTACAGATCCTTTCCAGGTGGAATGGGCATTTGCCTCCTCAGGGCTGTCAGTACACATATGGCAGCGGGGTCCTGAGGCTCCGACAAGACCTGTTGGTTTTGATTCCCGTGGTTCCAAAGATGCTGAGAAAAGATACACTACCTGGGAAAAAGGATTGTTGATGGTTATCTTAGCTTTCCTAGAAGTAGAAAAAATTGCACAAAAACAACCAATTGTATTGAGAGGCCCCTTCAAGGTTATTAAGACAGTCACTAGTGGGAGTCCCCCTCCTGACGGGGTGGCCCAGAGGGCCTCAGTGAGAAAGTGGTATGCTCAGGTTGAACATTACTGTAACTTCTTCTCAATGACAGAAGGAGCTGTAAAAACTTTAGCAATCCAAGAAACTGAGAGCTTGGACAAACCTGCCTCTGTAATCAAAGTAACCCCTCCTTTCTGCCCCGAACAATCAGCAAACTCTTGGTTTACTGATGCTTTTGCTAAAGGGGAAGGAAAAGGATGGAAATCTAGGGCAGAAGCCCTCCACTTTTCCTCTGGTGAGCAAATGATTACAGAGGGAGAAGGTAGTACACACAGTGGGGAGCTGATAGCTGTCTGGAGTATTTTTCAACGAGAAGCACAGAATTCCTCTTTGGTCTGCATCTACACTGACTCCTATGCTCTGTACCAAATGATCCTAATAATCCAGCTCATGACCCTGGCCAACCTGTTCTGGTGGACCTCTCTTACTATAGGACTAGTAGCACTTGTGCTAAAACCCCCTCTGAAGAAATATGCATGGGAATCCTCTGGTGCTCTAGGGAAAGAGCATTGGACAAATACATGCTGGAGAATTCCATCATTCTAACTTTTCTGCCTCTCGGCGGCAGAATTCTGTTGTGTTTACTTTCTCAGAAGAACTCCGAGGGACATGAAGACCACCTAATCCATGATAAAACTGGTCATACTTTTCTGCATCCTACTGCAACCCCATGGCCAGAAAGCAGCTGAGTGACCGTGGTCTGAACTAATTGTGGTAGCATGCAGAAAAAGTGAAAGGATCTCTTGAAGCACAAAAAGGTTTGTACGCAGCCAAGCATACAGGATTGTTGGCACAATTTCACATGAACACAAACTGTAGAAGTAGTTTGGTTTTGGTCCAAAAATACTGAAGCACTTTTTTTTTTGTTTTGTTTTGTTTTTGTTTTTGTTTTTGTTTTTTAAGTTGAAAGTATTGATTCAAATACTGGAGTAGGACTTGATGTTAATGTTGTGACACCTACCACCCAACCACTGGTTACACTTAGCCCGAAAATTTTTGAAATTGGACCATGTAGAATCAGGAAAACTGGCCAACAACAGATATTGTTTAATCTGTTATGGTCTCTTAAACAAGTCAAATTGCTGATGCAAAACAATATCTGAGAAATACAACCAGCTTGTTCACCCTTTTTGCAGACCTCTTTTCAGGCTTGGACAACCTGGCTGCGACAGTGGAAGCCTCCTAAAAACCGCGTGCCAAGAGACATAACTGGTCTTGTGGGAACAGGATTGGGAATCCTAAATAGTATTGATTCAGAAGTATGAATGAATAAATTGGCTTCCACAACTAAAGATTTAACCAAAATACAACAACCACTGCAATCGTCCTTATCAGCCTTGGGAACACATCAGTGGTTGCTATCAAACATTCTAGCAAATTGGGAAAAGATAAATGTAAATAATAGCAAATTGATCATTGATGCACTTAATGCCGCACAAAGCAACGTTTCCTTAGCTCTTAGCCGTATCCAGGCTCAATGATGGATGCAGTCAGTTGCTGCCTCAATTATAAGAGAAGGTGAAGAAGGCACTTTTCCCACTGAAATTAGGAAAATAGTCTGGGACAGTGCCACTGACTTTGAAAGAGATTTCCAATCCTGGTGGAATTTAGTGAATTTTACCTATGACCCTAACACAAGCACAGCCACAGCATTTGCGTTGACCATAAGAAATGCCTGGGTGCATTTGATATTCCCTATCATTGCACTAGGATTAAATCATGATGGACCCACTTTCTATCCTTCTGAACATAGAGAATGGGCCCGTCAAATTGATGACAAATGGCAAACTGTCAATTTAGAGTCCTGTACCATCTGAGAACAACTAGGGTTTATCTGTGAAGGTAATGCAATTGTAGCTCAAGATATTTGTCTGGAGACAGAACAAAATAGCTGTCATTTTGATATTCATCCTAACGAGACTTCTGAAACAGTCCTTGTATCTACAGACAATGGGTGTGCCTGCTTCAGAACCGCTTGGGATACTGTGTTTATAGAAAGTACAGTAGTAGCTACTAAAAATCATTCAAATTTTTGTGCTTGCAACTTTACTAAAATTGCAGGATGTGATTTTTCTTTTGTAGCTCCAGTTACTTCACATGAACTTTTAGAATCCAATCTCACGTTGATTCACAAGCTACTGCCTACTCCCATTGGGATGAACCTTTCTCTGGTCAAGCAATTATTACTTCATCAAGATCTAATAGAGATCCTAGGAAAAATCAAGGGGAATGGACAGAAAACTCTGGTAACTGTTCATCATCATGTGCAAGAAATACATCGTGTTGTAGAAAGGGTGAAAAGTGATGCCGAGCACAAGTGGTGGGATACCCTTTTCGGGTGGTCACCCACCGCCACCGGTATCCTGAAGAAATTGTGTCATCCCATTGTTGTTCTTCTGATTTTAGTTATGATTGGTTTTGTTTTATCAGTAATCTTGCTTATTGTAAATTGGAGAATGATGAAACGATGAACAAAATTAACATCTATAATTAATGCACACCACTTGGCCGACATCCTTTACACTAGAGATGTTCCCAGGACAGTAGACACAAGAAGATGATAAGGTTAGAAGATATGTTTTACATCATTTTCTTTTATGATTTGTTCTAATCGCTGTTTTAATTATTTTTGTTTATTGTTTATAAAATTGTACTGAGTAATATCGATTATACTAGGTTTATTACTTTACTGTTTAATATTGATGATACTGGTTTATTATTTGATCAATTTATTGTTTAATTGATTCATATTGATTATTATTTAAATAACTATTATTGATTTACTAATTGTATTTTGCTTATTGTTTAATTATAATTTGTTGTGATTACTAATATGTTGTGATTGTTTTAGTTTTCCCGTTTTCTCTTTCTTTCCCTTTTCCTCTTCTCTTTTCCCTGGGACCTGCTGCCAACACTTGACGAGTCCTGAAGACTCCACGACGACACCATGGAATCCTGCTGATGAAGATCTTTCGAGGGCAATCGTCAGTCACGGGGTGGTGTAAGAGCCCGTCAGAAGCCCCTCATTTTCCATTCTGCCTTCCGATTGCCACAAGAAAGAATCCCTTCCCCCACTGTAGTTCCGGCTTAGAACAGGACACAGCACAGGTGGGACCACTGAACCGTCATGCTGGCTGTTCCCAACTAGGCCTGGTAAGAACTTGGCAAGGAGTTGGCAAGGAGTTGGCAAAGACCTGACATGGAGCCAGCACGGGACAGCCTGATGCGCGGCCTGCTTCTAATCTCCGTTCTTAAGCCCAATGAACTTTTGGGGTGACTCTCGCGGTCCTTCACTGAAGACCCCTCATCTGCCTCGTTACCACTGTGACAAAGAAAGAATGAGAACCCTCCTCCCAAGGACTGAGACTGAGACCCCTGCTATAGGGAGGAGGGGAAATTGGTGGTCTGACCACTAATGACATGACCTGTTTCCCTTCAGTGATTCAAATGGACTTATTCTTCATTGGATTCGTCTTGCTTTGGTGGTTTCTGTGGACTCACCCGTTCCCTCGGGGCGATTACAATGGACTTTCATTATTACACTTGTTCCCCCCCTCTCTCCTCTGTGGACTATAATTGGAGCCCCGAGTCGACCAGAACTTCGAAGACTCCCCCGACACGACAGACGGATCCCCATCGTCCGGAGCACTGAGGATCTCGCCTGTGTTGGTAGCTATTCCCATATCCCTGTTCTCTCTCTAACCTTTTATCTCCTTTCAGATCCCCACTATCGCGTTTACTGTTTTGGCCCCTACTAAAGGTGCATTTGTTGTGATTAACTGATAGTCCCTTGTTGTTTGCCTTTGTTGCACTTTTGGGATGGGTGAAAAGAACCATCACGACACCCCGCAAGAAACGGATCGTGACATTAAAATTGGCGTCACGGACAGGATTTCTGTCTAGACAGAAGGGTTGCAGCTGAAAAGGCACCCATACTGTCTTTGGCAATTCATAAAGGATCCCTTAGTGCAAAGGGCGGGACACTGTTGTTTTGTTGTTGTTGTGTGTATGTGGTCTGGGAAGGAAGGGACAACTTGAAGCAACTAAGCAGAGCCTCCCAGGCAGATTATTGTCCTTTCACCCAGCCAGGGAAGCGAAGGGCGACACAGCGAGGGCTGTGTAGTTTTGTGGAACTTAAGTTTGTAGCTCCCTGTCGTGGTTTTGGTCCCTTCACAAAATGAGTGACAATCTTAGCCTTGAAATTAAAGCTGAATTTTATGCACTACTAGCCAAACACAATGCCAAACCTTCTACAGAAGGAGAAAAATGGGCACAGAGTAATTGGTTGAACTTAGAAAATGTTATTGATAGAGTGTGTTCATTACAACATGAAACAAAATTCAAACTGGGCAAAAATAAAACTATCTTCTGCTCAGTTTTGGGAGCTTGTCTTATGGCAGCTATAGAAAATGGCTTCGAGCGAAGAAGTGAGGAACATGCTATAATAGACTCCCTTCAAAATCTAGTTGAAATTTTGCAAAAACAGTTCTATGAAGCAAAAAAATGTGATCTATGCATTGCGAGCTGCCTTAACAGAGGAACATATTAACAAATCCCATCATGCTGATTCCTCTACAGAGCTTGAGGAGAAGGAAACTCCTCACATTAAACAAATCTATCCTCATCAAGAACTTGAAACAGCAAGTAATTGTGGGGAACATTGCTGCCATCACTTGAGACCCTTGATTAAAACAGAGTAGAACTATCTCAGTGATGATGATCTGGAACCTCACATCACAACCAAACGCATACCATCACAACTAAACACGGCCACCGAGCTAGCTAAGCTTAAAAGGGAATACGGACAGCCTCCACATGAATCAGAAACAGAATATGTTTTCCGGGTGTCCCTCACTGGTGGTGATCAAATTCAATTCACTGAACAGGAAGCCAGTGGGTATTGGGGACATGGTGTCTTCTTAACAACAGGAGAGAAAGGTGACACATGGTCCCTGACACAGCGTGCAGCTTTTTGGGCCGGGGGAACAAGCCCCTTGGAAAGGGGAGATCCCATAGCTAGAATTAGTACCCCCGACCAGCTCTTGGAAAATGTGCACAAAGCTGCTTGCCTGCAAATGACTCACAAAAAGAAATGAATTCCTGGCTTTGAATCCCTGATGCAATTACCTGTGAAGCCCAAGATAATGACCCCTTGAATTTGTGGGCTTCCAGAATCACTCAAACCTACAGCAATTCTCCTTCCAAAAACGATAGCAGCTGTATCTCCTGTAGAAAGACCAGACAGATTTCCTAGTCACTGGAACGACCCATTTGTTCCCCTTTATGACTTGTTGAGGAAAGGGGTGAAATGGGATTGGAGTCTTTCTCAGGAGTCAGCATTGCAATTGCTGATTTTTGAAGCAACAGCTCATCAAGCACTGGGCCCTATCCATCCTACAGATCCTTTCCAGGTGGAATGGGCATTTGCCTCCTCAGGGCTGTCAGTACACATATGGCAGCGGGGTCCTGAGGCTCCGACAAGACCTGTTGGTTTTGATTCCCGTGGTTCCAAAGATGCTGAGAAAAGATACACTACCTGGGAAAAAGGATTGTTGATGGTTATCTTAGCTTTCCTAGAAGTAGAAAAAATTGCACAAAAACAACCAATTGTATTGAGAGGCCCCTTCAAGGTTATTAAGACAGTCACTAGTGGGAGTCCCCCTCCTGACGGGGTGGCCCAGAGGGCCTCAGTGAGAAAGTGGTATGCTCAGGTTGAACATTACTGTAACTTCTTCTCAATGACAGAAGGAGCTGTAAAAACTTTAGCAATCCAAGAAACTGAGAGCTTGGACAAACCTGCCTCTGTAATCAAAGTAACCCCTCCTTTCTGCCCCGAACAATCAGCAAACTCTTGGTTTACTGATGCTTTTGCTAAAGGGGAAGGAAAAGGATGGAAATCTAGGGCAGAAGCCCTCCACTTTTCCTCTGGTGAGCAAATGATTACAGAGGGAGAAGGTAGTACACACAGTGGGGAGCTGATAGCTGTCTGGAGTATTTTTCAACGAGAAGCACAGAATTCCTCTTTGGTCTGCATCTACACTGACTCCTATGCTCTGTACCAAATGATCCTAATAATCCAGCTCATGACCCTGGCCAACCTGTTCTGGTGGACCTCTCTTACTATAGGACTAGTAGCACTTGTGCTAAAACCCCCTCTGAAGAAATATGCATGGGAATCCTCTGGTGCTCTAGGGAAAGAGCATTGGACAAATACATGCTGGAGAATTCCATCATTCTAACTTTTCTGCCTCTCGGCGGCAGAATTCTGTTGTGTTTACTTTCTCAGAAGAACTCCGAGGGACATGAAGACCACCTAATCCATGATAAAACTGGTCATACTTTTCTGCATCCTACCGCAACCCCATGGCCAGAAAGCAGCTGAGTGACCGTGGTCTGAACTAATTGTGGTAGCATGCAGAAAAAGTGAAAGGATCTCTTGAAGCACAAAAAGGTTTGTACGCAGCCAAGCATACAGGATTGTTGGCACAATTTCACATGAACACAAACTGTAGAAGTAGTTTGGTTTTGGTCCAAAAATACTGAAGCACTTTTTTTTTTGTTTTGTTTTGTTTTTGTTTTTGTTTTTGTTTTTTAAGTTGAAAGTATTGATTCAAATACTGGAGTAGGACTTGATGTTAATGTTGTGACACCTACCACCCAACCACTGGTTACACTTAGCCCGAAAATTTTTGAAATTGGACCATGTATAATCAGGAAAACTGGCCAACAACAGATATTGTTTAATCTGTTATGGTCTCTTAAACAAGTCAAATTGCTGATGCAAAACAATATCTGAGAAATACAACCAGCTTGTTCACCCTTTTTGCAGACCTCTTTTCAGGCTTGGACAACCTGGCTGCGACAGTGGAAGCCTCCTAAAAACCGCGTGCCAAGAGACATAACTGGTCTTGTGGGAACAGGATTGGGAATCCTAAATAGTATTGATTCAGAAGTATGAATGAATAAATTGGCTTCCACAACTAAAGATTTAACCAAAATACAACAACCACTGCAATCGTCCTTATCAGCCTTGGGAACACATCAGTGGTTGCTATCAAACATTCTAGCAAATTGGGAAAAGATAAATGTAAATAATAGCAAATTGATCATTGATGCACTTAATGCCGCACAAAGCAACGTTTCCTTAGCTCTTAGCCGTATCCAGGCTCAATGATGGATGCAGTCAGTTGCTGCCTCAATTATAAGAGAAGGTGAAGAAGGCACTTTTCCCACTGAAATTAGGAAAATAGTCTGGGACAGTGCCACTGACTTTGAAAGAGATTTCCAATCCTGGTGGAATTTAGTGAATTTTACCTATGACCCTAACACAAGCACAGCCACAGCATTTGCGTTGACCATAAGAAATGCCTGGGTGCATTTGATATTCCCTATCATTGCACTAGGATTAAATCATGATGGACCCACTTTCTATCCTTCTGAACATAGAGAATGGGCCCGTCAAATTGATGACAAATGGCAAACTGTCAATTTAGAGTCCTGTACCATCTGAGAACAACTAGGGTTTATCTGTGAAGGTAATGCAATTGTAGCTCAAGATATTTGTCTGGAGACAGAACAAAATAGCTGTCATTTTGATATTCATCCTAACGAGACTTCTGAAACAGTCCTTGTATCTACAGACAATGGGTGTGCCTGCTTCAGAACCGCTTGGGATACTGTGTTTATAGAAAGTACAGTAGTAGCTACTAAAAATCATTCAAATTTTTGTGCTTGCAACTTTACTAAAATTGCAGGATGTGATTTTTCTTTTGTAGCTCCAGTTACTTCACATGAACTTTTAGAATCCAATCTCACGTTGATTCACAAGCTACTGCCTACTCCCATTGGGATGAACCTTTCTCTGGTCAAGCAATTATTACTTCATCAAGATCTAATAGAGATCCTAGGAAAAATCAAGGGGAATGGACAGAAAACTCTGGTAACTGTTCATCATCATGTGCAAGAAATACATCGTGTTGTAGAAAGGGTGAAAAGTGATGCCGAGCACAAGTGGTGGGATACCCTTTTCGGGTGGTCACCCACCGCCACCGGTATCCTGAAGAAATTGTGTCATCCCATTGTTGTTCTTCTGATTTTAGTTATGATTGGTTTTGTTTTATCAGTAATCTTGCTTATTGTAAATTGGAGAATGATGAAACGATGAACAAAATTAACATCTATAATTAATGCACACCACTTGGCCGACATCCTTTACACTAGAGATGTTCCCAGGACAGTAGACACAAGAAGATGATAAGGTTAGAAGATATGTTTTACATCATTTTCTTTTATGATTTGTTCTAATCGCTGTTTTAATTATTTTTGTTTATTGTTTATAAAATTGTACTGAGTAATATCGATTATACTAGGTTTATTACTTTACTGTTTAATATTGATGATACTGGTTTATTATTTGATCAATTTATTGTTTAATTGATTCATATTGATTATTATTTAAATAACTATTATTGATTTACTAATTGTATTTTGCTTATTGTTTAATTATAATTTGTTGTGATTACTAATATGTTGTGATTGTTTTAGTTTTCCCGTTTTCTCTTTCTTTCCCTTTTCCTCTTCTCTTTTCCCTGGGACCTGCTGCCAACACTTGACGAGTCCTGAAGACTCCACGACGACACCATGGAATCCTGCTGATGAAGATCTTTCGAGGGCAATCGTCAGTCACGGGGTGGTGTAAGAGCCCGTCAGAAGCCCCTCATTTTCCATTCTGCCTTCCGATTGCCACAAGAAAGAATCCCTTCCCCCACTGTAGTTCCGGCTTAGAACAGGACACAGCACAGGTGGGACCACTGAACCGTCATGCTGGCTGTTCCCAACTAGGCCTGGTAAGAACTTGGCAAGGAGTTGGCAAGGACTTGGCAAAGACCTGACATGGAGCCAGCACGGGACAGCCTGATGCGCGGCCTGCTTCTAATCTCCGTTCTTAAGCCCAATGAACTTTTGGGGTGACTCTCGCGGTCCTTCACTGAAGACCCCTCATCTGCCTCGTTACCACTGTGACAAAGAAAGAATGAGAACCCTCCTCCCAAGGACTGAGACTGAGACCCCTGCTATAGGGAGGAGGGGAAATTGGTGGTCTGACCACTAATGACATGACCTGTTTCCCTTCAGTGATTCAAATGGACTTATTCTTCATTGGATTCGTCTTGCTTTGGTGGTTTCTGTGGACTCACCCGTTCCCTCGGGGCGATTACAATGGACTTTCATTATTACACTTGTTCCCCCCCTCTCTCCTCTGTGGACTATAATTGGAGCCCCGAGTCGACCAGAACTTCGAAGACTCCCCCGACACGACAGACGGATCCCCATCGTCCGGAGCACTGAGGATCTCGCCTGTGTTGGTAGCTATTCCCATATCCCTGTTCTCTCTCTAACCTTTTATCTCCTTTCAGATCCCCACTATCGCGTTTACTGTTTTGGCCCCTACTAAAGGTGCATTTGTTGTGATTAACTGATAGTCCCTTGTTGTTTGCCTTTGTTGCACTTTTGGGATGGGTGAAAAGAACCATCACGACACCCCGCAAGAAACGGATCGTGACATTAAAATTGGCGTCACGGACAGGATTTCTGTCTAGACAGAAGGGTTGCAGCTGAAAAGGCACCCATACTGTCTTTGGCAATTCATAAAGGATCCCTTAGTGCAAAGGGCGGGACACTGTTGTTTTGTTGTTGTTGTGTGTATGTGGTCTGGGAAGGAAGGGACAACTTGAAGCAACTAAGCAGAGCCTCCCAGGCAGATTATTGTCCTTTCACCCAGCCAGGGAAGCGAAGGGCGACACAGCGAGGGCTGTGTAGTTTTGTGGAACTTAAGTTTGTAGCTCCCTGTCGTGGTTTTGGTCCCTTCACAAAATGAGTGACAATCTTAGCCTTGAAATTAAAGCTGAATTTTATGCACTACTAGCCAAACACAATGCCAAACCTTCTACAGAAGGAGAAAAATGGGCACAGAGTAATTGGTTGAACTTAGAAAATGTTATTGATAGAGTGTGTTCATTACAACATGAAACAAAATTCAAACTGGGCAAAAATAAAACTATCTTCTGCTCAGTTTTGGGAGCTTGTCTTATGGCAGCTATAGAAAATGGCTTCCAGCGAAGAAGTGAGGAACATGCTATAATAGACTCCCTTCAAAATCTAGTTGAAATTTTGCAAAAACAGTTCTATGAAGCAAAAAAATGTGATCTATGCATTGCGAGCTGCCTTAACAGAGGAACATATTAACAAATCCCATCATGCTGATTCCTCTACAGAGCTTGAGGAGAAGGAAACTCCTCACATTAAACAAATCTATCCTCATCAAGAACTTGAAGCAGCAAGTAATTGTGGGGAACATTGCTGCCATCACTTGAGACCCTTGATTAAAACAGAGTAGAACTATCTCAGTGATGATGATCTGGAACCTCACATCACAACCAAACGCATACCATCACAACTAAACACGGCCACCGAGCTAGCTAAGCTTAAAAGGGAATACGGACAGCCTCCACATGAATCAGAAACAGAATATGTTTTCCGGGTGTCCCTCACTGGTGGTGATCAAATTCAATTCACTGAACAGGAAGCCAGTGGGTATTGGGGACATGGTGTCTTCTTAACAACAGGAGAGAAAGGTGACACATGGTCCCTGACACAGCGTGCAGCTTTTTGGGCCGGGGGAACAAGCCCCTTGGAAAGGGGAGATCCCATAGCTAGAATTAGTACCCCCGACCAGCTCTTGGAAAATGTGCACAAAGCTGCTTGCCTGCAAATGACTCACAAAAAGAAATGAATTCCTGGCTTTGAATCCCTGATGCAATTACCTGTGAAGCCCAAGATAATGACCCCTTGAATTTGTGGGCTTCCAGAATCACTCAAACCTACAGCAATTCTCCTTCCAAAAACGATAGCAGCTGTATCTCCTGTAGAAAGACCAGACAGATTTCCTAGTCACTGGAACGACCCATTTGTTCCCCTTTATGACTTGTTGAGGAAAGGGGTGAAATGGGATTGGAGTCTTTCTCAGGAGTCAGCATTGCAATTGCTGATTTTTGAAGCAACAGCTCATCAAGCACTGGGCCCTATCCATCCTACAGATCCTTTCCAGGTGGAATGGGCATTTGCCTCCTCAGGGCTGTCAGTACACATATGGCAGCGGGGTCCTGAGGCTCCGACAAGACCTGTTGGTTTTGATTCCCGTGGTTCCAAAGATGCTGAGAAAAGATACACTACCTGGGAAAAAGGATTGTTGATGGTTATCTTAGCTTTCCTAGAAGTAGAAAAAATTGCACAAAAACAACCAATTGTATTGAGAGGCCCCTTCAAGGTTATTAAGACAGTCACTAGTGGGAGTCCCCCTCCTGACGGGGTGGCCCAGAGGGCCTCAGTGAGAAAGTGGTATGCTCAGGTTGAACATTACTGTAACTTCTTCTCAATGACAGAAGGAGCTGTAAAAACTTTAGCAATCCAAGAAACTGAGAGCTTGGACAAACCTGCCTCTGTAATCAAAGTAACCCCTCCTTTCTGCCCCGAACAATCAGCAAACTCTTGGTTTACTGATGCTTTTGCTAAAGGGGAAGGAAAAGGATGGAAATCTAGGGCAGAAGCCCTCCACTTTTCCTCTGGTGAGCAAATGATTACAGAGGGAGAAGGTAGTACACACAGTGGGGAGCTGATAGCTGTCTGGAGTATTTTTCAACGAGAAGCACAGAATTCCTCTTTGGTCTGCATCTACACTGACTCCTATGCTCTGTACCAAATGATCCTAATAATCCAGCTCATGACCCTGGCCAACCTGTTCTGGTGGACCTCTCTTACTATAGGACTAGTAGCACTTGTGCTAAAACCCCCTCTGAAGAAATATGCATGGGAATCCTCTGGTGCTCTAGGGAAAGAGCATTGGACAAATACATGCTGGATAATTCCATCATTCTAACTTTTCTGCCTCTCGGCGGCAGAATTCTGTTGTGTTTACTTTCTCAGAAGAACTCCGAGGGACATGAAGACCACCTAATCCATGATAAAACTGGTCATACTTTTCTGCATCCTACCGCAACCCCATGGCCAGAAAGCAGCTGAGTGACCGTGGTCTGAACTAATTGTGGTAGCATGCAGAAAAAGTGAAAGGATCTCTTGAAGCACAAAAAGGTTTGTACGCAGCCAAGCATACAGGATTGTTGGCACAATTTCACATGAACACAAACTGTAGAAGTAGTTTGGTTTTGGTCCAAAAATACTGAAGCACTTTTTTTTTGTTTTGTTTTGTTTTTGTTTTTGTTTTTGTTTTTGTTTTTTAAGTTGAAAGTATTGATTCAAATACTGGAGTAGGACTTGATGTTAATGTTGTGACACCTACCACCCAACCACTGGTTACACTTAGCCCGAAAATTTTTGAAATTGGACCATGTAGAATCAGGAAAACTGGCCAACAACAGATATTGTTTAATCTGTTATGGTCTCTTAAACAAGTCAAATTGCTGATGCAAAACAATATCTGAGAAATACAACCAGCTTGTTCACCCTTTTTGCAGACCTCTTTTCAGGCTTGGACAACCTGGCTGCGACAGTGGAAGCCTCCTAAAAACCGCGTGCCAAGAGACATAACTGGTCTTGTGGGAACAGGATTGGGAATCCTAAATAGTATTGATTCAGAAGTATGAATGAATAAATTGGCTTCCACAACTAAAGATTTAACCAAAATACAACAACCACTGCAATCGTCCTTATCAGCCTTGGGAACACATCAGTGGTTGCTATCAAACATTCTAGCAAATTGGGAAAAGATAAATGTAAATAATAGCAAATTGATCATTGATGCACTTAATGCCGCACAAAGCAACGTTTCCTTAGCTCTTAGCCGTATCCAGGCTCAATGATGGATGCAGTCAGTTGCTGCCTCAATTATAAGAGAAGGTGAAGAAGGCACTTTTCCCACTGAAATTAGGAAAATAGTCTGGGACAGTGCCACTGACTTTGAAAGAGATTTCCAATCCTGGTGGAATTTAGTGAATTTTACCTATGACCCTAACACAAACACAGCCACAGCATTTGCGTTGACCATAAGAAATGCCTGGGTGCATTTGATATTCCCTATCATTGCACTAGGATTAAATCATGATGGACCCACTTTCTATCCTTCTGAACATAGAGAATGGGCCCGTCAAATTGATGACAAATGGCAAACTGTCAATTTAGAGTCCTGTACCATCTGAGAACAACTAGGGTTTATCTGTGAAGGTAATGCAATTGTAGCTCAAGATATTTGTCTGGAGACAGAACAAAATAGCTGTCATTTTGATATTCATCCTAACGAGACTTCTGAAACAGTCCTTGTATCTACAGACAATGGGTGTGCCTGCTTCAGAACCGCTTGGGATACTGTGTTTATAGAAAGTACAGTAGTAGCTACTAAAAATCATTCCAATTTTTGTGCTTGCAACTTTACTAAAATTGCAGGATGTGATTTTTCTTTTGTAGCTCCAGTTACTTCACATGAACTTTTAGAATCCAATCTCACGTTGATTCACAAGCTACTGCCTACTCCCATTGGGATGAACCTTTCTCTGGTCAAGCAATTATTACTTCATCAAGATCTAATAGAGATCCTAGGAAAAATCAAGGGGAATGGACAGAAAACTCTGGTAACTGTTCATCATCATGTGCAAGAAATACATCGTGTTGTAGAAAGGGTGAAAAGTGATGCCGAGCACAAGTGGTGGGATACCCTTTTCGGGTGGTCACCCACCGCCACCGGTATCCTGAAGAAATTGTGTCATCCCATTGTTGTTCTTCTGATTTTAGTTATGATTGGTTTTGTTTTATCAGTAATCTTGCTTATTGTAAATTGGAGAATGATGAAACGATGAACAAAATTAACATCTATAATTAATGCACACCACTTGGCCGACATCCTTTACACTAGAGATGTTCCCAGGACAGTAGACACAAGAAGATGATAAGGTTAGAAGATATGTTTTACATCATTTTCTTTTATGATTTGTTCTAATCGCTGTTTTAATTATTTTTGTTTATTGTTTATAAAATTGTACTGAGTAATATCGATTATACTAGGTTTATTACTTTACTGTTTAATATTGATGATACTGGTTTATTATTTGATCAATTTATTGTTTAATTGATTCATATTGATTATTATTTAAATAACTATTATTGATTTACTAATTGTATTTTGCTTATTGTTTAATTATAATTTGTTGTGATTACTAATATGTTGTGATTGTTTTAGTTTTCCCGTTTTCTCTTTCTTTCCCTTTTCCTCTTCTCTTTTCCCTGGGACCTGCTGCCAACACTTGACGAGTCCTGAAGACTCCACGACGACACCATGGAATCCTGCTGATGAAGATCTTTCGAGGGCAATCGTCAGTCACGGGGTGGTGTAAGAGCCCGTCAGAAGCCCCTCATTTTCCATTCTGCCTTCCGATTGCCACAAGAAAGAATCCCTTCCCCCACTGTAGTTCCGGCTTAGAACAGGACACAGCGCAGGTGGGACCACTGAACCGTCATGCTGGCTGTTCCCAACAAGGCCTGGTAAGAACTTGGCAAGGAGTTGGCAAGGACTTGGCAAAGACCTGACATGGAGCCAGCACGGGACAGCCTGATGCGCGGCCTGCTTCTAATCTCCGTTCTTAAGCCCAATGAACTTTTGGGGTGACTCTCGCGGTCCTTCACTGAAGACCCCTCATCTGCCTCGTTACCACTGTGACAAAGAAAGAATGAGAACCCTCCTCCCAAGGACTGAGACTGAGACCCCTGCTATAGGGAGGAGGGGAAATTGGTGGTCTGACCACTAATGACATGACCTGTTTCCCTTCAGTGATTCAAATGGACTTATTCTTCATTGGATTCGTCTTGCTTTGGTGGTTTCTGTGGACTCACCCGTTCCCTCGGGGCGATTACAATGGACTTTCATTATTACACTTGTTCCCCCCCTCTCTCCTCTGTGGACTATAATTGGAGCCCCGAGTCGACCAGAACTTTGAAGACTCCCCCGACACGACAGACGGATCCCCATCGTCCGGAGCACTGAGGATCTCGCCTGTGTTGGTAGCTATTCCCATATCCCTCTTCTCTCTCTAACCTTTTATCTCCTTTCAGATCCCCACTATCGCGTTTACTGTTTTGGCCCCTACTAAAGGTGCATTTGTTGTGATTAACTGATAGTCCCTTGTTGTTTGCCTTTGTTGCACTTTTGGGATGGGTGAAAAGAACCATCACGACACCCCGCAAGAAGCGGATCGTGACAGAGGCGGGCTGGTTACCCCAGACCTGCTAAGCGAGAGCGGCAGTCTCCCATGCTGCGTTTCCGTCTTTTTCGCGAGAAAAGCGGCCAGTAAAGAGACGAAGCGAGTAATAAAAAGAGTGAGAGAACCCCCCTGGGACTGGGTCTCAGAGAAAGAGTGGGACCCCTTGGGGGGGGGGGGGGGGAGTAAAATGTAATTTATTAGAAAAAAAAATGAATTAAAAGGTAAAAAGAGGGTTTTCTTGGCATAATCTATTGGGGAAAAATAAAAGGTAAAATGTGTAGGAGGGGCCCCTAAAAATTCTGCTGGATTGAGGGATAAGAATGCCCGAGAACATCCAAGATCAAACCTGCTGGATTGAGGGATTAATATTCCAAGAGCATCCAGGGTTGATTCAAACCTGCTGGATTGAGGGATTAATGTTCCAAGAGCATCCAGGGTTGATTCAAACTTGCTGGATTGAGGGATTAATGTTCCAAGAGCATCCAGGGTTAAGTCAAACCTGCTGGGTTGAGGGATTAACATTCCAAGAGCACACAGAATTAAGTTTGCTGGGTTGTTGAGGGCACCCAAGATTGAGTAAAAATTTTGCCAGTTTGAAGAGAAGCCTGACAGGATCTAGAGTTGGGAACCACACAGCTAGATTGAGGGGTATCCAAGAACACTGGGACTAGCCAGGGACACCTACAAGTGTAATAGGTGTGTTGAAAAAGAAAAGGTACCTTGTTGTTGTGGTTGTTTTGTTATGTGTAAGAGTAAGTAAAATAAAGTTAAGTGAATGTAGACGAAGGAAAGTATATGTATGCATCCTGCCCTGTTAAGCAGCCTCACTGTGCTTCCCTGCTGTCACCGACAAACACAAGTTACGAACCCTCAGAACTGAAAAAGTTCCATCAAATATTGCTTCCATTGATGACCATGATATTGTCTATAATACCTTGTTCCAACTTATGTTATGTAAGTGTTAATACCCCTATCCTACCAGTTGGTAAACCTGATGGGTCATACCGGTTAGTACAGGATCTGCGGGCCATAAACAAGGTCACTGAGGATCTGTATCCTGTGGTGGCCAATCCCTACACGTTATTAACTTGCTTAACCCCCGAGCTAACTTGGTTTACCGTTTTAGATTTAAAAGATGCCTTCTTTTGCCTTCCTATCCACGAAGCCAGAAAATTTTTGCATTTGAATGGGAAAATCCTAAGAGCGGGCCAAGAACTCAACTGACATGGACCAGACTCCCACAAGGATTCAAAAACTCACCCACTTTGTTTGGAGAACAACTTGCAAAAGAATTAGAGACCTGAGAAGCCCCTCCAGAGGAAGGGAAGTTGCTAGAGTACGTAGATGACATCCTGATAGCCACACGGACAAGGGAAGCATGCACGGCCTGGACGATAAGCCTCTTGAACTTTTTGGGGCTCCAAGGGTACCGAGTATCAAAGAAAAAAGCCCAAGTAGTAAAACAGAAAGTAACTTATCTGGGTTAGGAAGTCAGTGCTAGACAACGTACCTTGGGCCAAAGCCGGAAGGAGGCAATATGCCAGACCCCAAAACCTCAGACGGTAAAGGAACTACGAACTTTCCTGAGGATGACAGGGTGGTGCAGGTTATGGATCTATAACTATGGACTGTTTGTTAAGCCCTTCTATGAACTGATTGCAATTGAAAGCAGGAACATCCAAGAGACAAAGGAAGCTACGCAAGCTTTCAACCAGCTGAAAAAAGCCCTCATGTCAGCTCCAGCCCTGAGATTGCCGGACGTGAGTAAGCCTTTCCTTTTATTCTCCCATGAGAAGCAAGGAATCGCCTTAGGAATACTAGCACAGGACCTGGGCCCATATCGGAGAGCAGTGGCTTACTTCTCTAAGCAATTGGATACAGCAGCTAAAGGGTGGCCTGGGTGCCTCAGAGCTGTTGCAGCAGTCGTCCTGAACATCCAAGAGGCACACAAATTCACCCTAGGCCAGAAAAGAACTGTGCTAGTGTCTCACACAGTGTCTGCAGTGCTAGAGGTAAAAGGTGGGCATTGGCTTTCCCCACAACGGCTCCTGAGATACCAAGCTATCATAGCGGAGCAAGATGATGTAGAGATAGTAGTGGCTAACATTGTCAATCCAGCCTCCTTCCTCAGTAGAAACCAAGGGGAACCAGTGGAACATGACTGCCTGGAGACCATTGAAGCCACCTACTCCAGCTGCCCTGACTCGAAGGACACCCCTCTCGAGAATGCAGAAGTCTCGTTTACTGATGGAAGCAGTTATATCATCAGTGGAAAACGGCACGCCGGCTAGGCAGTTCCAACGTGCAAGGAAGTAATATCATCTGGGCCCCTGCCAACAAATACCTGTGCACAGAAGGCCGAGATAATTGCTCTAACTCGGGCCCTAGAATTGGCAAGAGGGAAAGAAATAAACATATACACGGACTCGAAGTATGCATTTGGAGTAGTGCATGCTCACAGAGCCATTTAGAAAGAGAGAGGACTGCTGAAGTCTCAAGGGAAAAATATTAAAGATGCATCAGAAGTACTGCGACTTCTAGCAGCAGTCCAGTTGCCAGAGAAAGTAGCGATCATGCACATTAAGGCACATCAGAAGATCAACTCCGAATTGGAAGAAGGAAACGAGCTGGCAGATAGGGAAGCAAAAGAAGCAGCAAGACGGGCAAATTTCCCCTAAAGGTAAGCCAAGATACAACAAACTAGAAAAAAAATTAATCTATGAGCAAAAAGGAGACTATAACCAAGAGGGATGGGCCACCATAGAAGGAAAATTAGTTCTACCCTCCTATTTATGATGGTCCCTAATAAAGGAAGAACACCAGAAAACCATTGGGGTATTGATGCTCTAGCATAACTAGACATTTACAACTCGACAATGTGACCTTTGCCTCCAGACCAACCCCAAAAATACTCCCAAACCAAAGCTTAGCCAGATTAGGAAGGGTCATGGGCCGGAGCAGCAATGGCAGATTGATTGTACAGAATTGCCAAGAAAAGGGGGGTATAAGTTTTTCCTGGTGCTAACAGATACCTTTTCAGGATGGCCAGAAGCATTCCCCACCAGGACTTCTAAAGCTCAAGAAGTAACTAAGGTATTGGTACAAGAAAACATACCACGCTTTAGAGTCCTGGCCACAATCTCCTCAAATAGAGGACCACATTTTATTGTAAAATTCGTGCAACAAGTTAGCCAATACTTGAACATAGACTGAGAACTTCGCACCCCATATAACCCACAATCAAGTGGTCAGGTAAAAAAAATGAATCATTTGATCAAACAACAAATTGTACAATTGGGACAAGAAGCTAATTTGTCATGGACTCAATCCCTCCCATTAGCACTACTGCAGATCCGAACCAAACCCAAGACTAAAGAAAAGCTAAACCACTTTGAATTGCTTTATGAAAAACCATATGGGGTGCGAAAGAGAATGTCTACCCAAGACATGTCACTAACCTCCTGTATGTTAAGTCTCTTAACTTGGTGTATCCAGCACCAATCACTAGCTAATAAACACAAGTCATAACTAGTGAAATACACTGTTTAGAAGACTTTATGTCACCCAATTATAATCCTATTAATTTTAGTTACTGTAAGTTTAATGATGTCTACTTTAACACTCATGTAGAATTCGAGGATGTTAAAACACATGGCCAGTCTGACATCACTCTCTAGAACTCCTAGAATCTTACTGAAAGAGGACGGTCATGATAGTAGATCAGAATTTAAATCAAGACCCCTGTAGTAAAAGAATTTAATCTATTTTAAGAAAAGGGGGGACTGAAGCAGAGATTTTTAGAGTTAGGTTAACAAAATGAATGAAGCATTTCTAATTTAGCTTGTAGAGTTATCTGTTGAATTTTCAACCTTTTACTTAAGAAACCTCTGCCTAGTACAAAGGGCATAGGAAAATGCAAATTTCTGAAGCTTCTTGCATAGAGAACAATACCAGAAGAAGGAAAGAACCCAGATAAAGAAGCTCCTCTGTCTCCAAGCCTATCAAGACTGACAGACGTACTCAGATAAGCACCAAAGGACCAAAAGCGCACGCGCAGAGAGGAAAAGTTCAAAAGTTCAATCATGAGGAAGACCACAATCTTCAGCCTCAGGACCACCAAGAGACCCCCGTACGACCACCACAGCAAACCACGCATGCCCAGAAGGGCGTGGACTTACTTCGCATGAGAAGCGAGGACAGGCGGGGCCAGGGGTGGAATATGCATGAAAATGTTGTGCAATGTATTGCATATGGAACGTCTTTAAGAATAAAAGTGTGGGTCAGACTGAGGCTCGGGGCACAAGTTTTGGAGAGCTATCTCACTTGTGCCGGGCGCTGACATACGTACCCACTTCATAACTACCCCAGGTTATGGAGTCTATTTATTTCTTCCGCGTATCGTTTCAGAGGTTTCTTGCCTTCGCCAGGCTGCAACGTGCCCGCTAGTACCAAGAACTGGGCAGGAGTGGGCAGAGAGCACGGCCATCTGCCAGCAGGTTGCAGCTTGCCCAGGAAAATGCAGTGTCCTTGGAATGTGCAGCAAATCTTATTTCCTGGCAAGGTCGGGCTAAGTGAGCAGTGCTGGTACACTTTCTCCTTGAGAACTGGAGCGGAAAAGCTTTTCGCTAAGATGTAGGCGACTCGAGAGGCAGAATACGGAGCTCCGCAGCTGGCCGAAAGCAAGTGCCGCTTGCCGGCGTCTTTCGGCAAAAGCGGCGCTTCGGAGCGCACCGCTGCCGCTCCAGTGATCTGTGCGCGAAGTTGCCGCTTCTTCGCCTCCGGCAGCCGGAGATCGCGGTAGCTTGCAAGAGGCGAAGAACGAAGCCGCGAAGAAGCCGGCTTGTGTGCGAAGCTCGCAGACTGCTGCAGGACGGTGGCTGCCGCTCTCCTGCCTCTTGAATTCACTCTTGGCATGCCAATGGGAGGTGTTCCAGGACAACCTTCCTGAGTTTTTATTTTAGTTTTCATGCATCCCACCTTGGAAATTCTTGTTGCTCCCCAGAGGCTCCGAGATGCAGAGAACACGGTGGCAGCTGCTGAGAAGAAGGGCAACTGTGAGTTGGTCAAGAAGCAAGAACACAGGCAGTTGACTGTGCTTGGCTAGGAGCAGCTGCTGGATTCTAGCAATTGCCTTCAGTGCGCACAGAAGCCCGCTGCTCTGCTGCTTGGTTTTTCGCCTTCAGTCAATTACACACTGCTGAAGTTGAGGCAGGCAGTTCAGCTTTGCTGCTTTGCAGCATCTCAGCTGCCCTTCTGCTCTGTGACAGCTCTCCAGGTTTCTTGCCTTCGCCAGGCTGCAACGTGCCCGCTAGTACCAAGAACTGGGCAGGAGTGGGCAGAGAGCACGGCCATCTGCCAGCAGGTTGCAGCTTGCCCAGGAAAATGCAGTGTCCTTGGAATGTGCAGCAAATCCTATTTCCTGGAAAGGTCGGGCTAAGTGAGCAGTGCAGGGACACTTTCTCCTTGAGAACTGGAGCGGAAAAGCTTTGCGCTAAGATGTAGGCGACTAGAGAGGCAGAATACGGAGCTCCGCAGCTGGCCGAAAGCAAGTGCCGCTTCCCGGCGTCTTTCGGCAGAAGCGGCGCTTCGGAGCGCACCGCTGCCGCTCCAGTGATCTGTGCGCGAAGTTGCCGCTTCTTCGCCTCCGGCAGCCGGAGATCGCGGTAGCTTGCAAGAGGCGAAGAACGAAGCCGCGAAGAAGCCGGCTTGTGTGCGAAGCTCGCAGATTGCTGCAGGACGGTGGCTGCCGCTCTCCTGCCTCTTGAATTCACTCTTGGCATGCCAATGGGAGGTGTTCCAGGACAACCTTCCTGAGTTTTTATTTTAGTTTTCATGCATCCCACCTTGGAAATTCTTGTTGCTCCCCAGAGGCTCCGAGATGCAGAGAACACGGTGGCAGCTGCTGAGAAGAAGGGCAACTGTGAGTTGGTCAAGAAGCAAGAACACAGGCAGTTGACTGTGCTTGGCGAGGAGCAGCTGCTGGATTCTTGCAATTGCCTTCAGTGCGCACAGAAGCCCGCTGCTCTGCTGCTTGGTTTTTCGCCTTCAGTCAATTGCACATTGCTGAAGCTGAGGCAGGCAGTTCAGCTTTGCTGCTTTTCAGCATCTCAGCTGCTTTCTGCTCTGTGACAGCTCTCGAGGTGAAATAGAGATTTTTAGAGTTAGGTTAACAAAATGAATGAAGCATTTCTAATTTAGCTTGTAGAGTTATGTGTTGATTTTTCAACCTTTTGCTTAAGAAACCTCTGCCTAATACAAAGGGCAAAGGAAAATGCAAATTTCTGAAGCTTCTTGCATGAAGAACAATACCAGAAGAAGGAAAGAACCCTTTCCTTCTGAATTAAAATAATGAAGCTCCTCTGTCTCCAAGCCTATCAAGACTGACAGACGTACTCAGATAAGCACCAAAGGACCAAAAGCGCACGCGCAGAGAGGAAAAGTTCAAAAGTTCAATCATGAGGAAGACCACAATCTTCAGCCTCAGGACCACCAAGAGACCCCCGTACGACCACCACAGCAAACCACGCATGCCCAGAAGGGCGTGGACTTACTTCGCATGAGAAGCGAGGACAGGCGGGGCCAGGGGTGGAATATGCATGAAAAAGTTGTGCAATGTATTGCATATGGAACGTCTTTAAGAATAAAAGTGTGGGTCAGACTGAGGCTCGGGGCACAAGTTTTGGAGAGCTATCTCACTTGTGCCGGGCGCTGACATACGTACCCACTTCATAACTACCCCAGGTTATGGAGTCTATTGATTTCTTCCGCGTATCGTTTCAGTCGGGGCTTGCAAAGGTGCTTTAGGCGCGGCCCAGCTGATAGCGCAGCGGGCGCGCGGGCACAAGCCGCGGTTTGAGGAGCTGCTTTGAACGCCGCTAGCTGATAGCGCAGCTAGTGGGAGCGTGGTACAAGCTAGGAGTTACAAGCACCGCTTACAAGCATCGCTAGTTGGTAAAAAGCTTGCAAAAGTAGCCAGCGAGCCCGGCTGGGCTAAGAATTAAGTGTTTGTTATACAATAGCACTGCCCTTCAGTGTTAAAAGCTGTCACTGGTGCAGGGGGAGGGGTTGGGGAAGGCAGTCTAGGGTTGCCATGGGAAACAGCAGTTGTATGAGTTCTCCACCCCCTTTCGTAAGAGAATTGTACCCTCCCCCTGTCCTGTCAGTTGTTGTTCAAGTCTGCCCCTTAGCCTAGAATCTTCTCTGTTCCACGGTTCTTCCACCAAGAACACTCCTTTCCCTTTTCCCCACTGGTTAATGTTATATTTCCCCTCCCTTTAGCCTTCTCCCGATTGTACCCTCGAATGCTAAACCCTCCTACCCCTACGCAGTAAAAGAATCCTCACCCCGCCCTTCGGGGCTCTCGGAATCTGCCTCTCTACTGCTTCGTTGTCTCCCTGTTTGCCCCTTCTGCGACCCTTCAATCAACGAGCAGGATTTCAGCAGCCCGAGTGTCCCTCCCGTTCTTCTGGTGGACCCTCAGATGTACCAGCTACCCGAGCTTCGTGCCGAGCGGCTAAAAGCCCCCACGGCTCGGCAACTGGGAGATCCTTTGCATTACAGGGCGAATAAAGGGGGGATGAATGTGTGTGAATGCGAGGCTGTAAGAGCCCGTCAGAAGCCCCTCATTTTCCATTCTGCCTTCCGATTGCCACAAGAAAGAATCCCTTCCCCCACTGTAGTTCCGGCTTAGAACAGGACACAGCACAGGTGGGACCACTGAACCGTCATGCTGGCTGTTCCCAACAAGGCCTGGTAAGAACTTGGCAAGGAGTTGGTAAGAACTTGGCAAGGAGTTGGCAAGGACTTGGCAAAGACCTGACATGGAACCAGCACGGGACAGCCTGATGCGCGGCCTGCTTCTAATCTCCGTTCTTAAGCCCAATGAACTTTTGGGGTGACTCTCGCGGTCCTTCATTGAAGACCCCTCATCTGCCTCGTTACCACTGTGACAAAGAAAGAATGAGAACCCTCCTCCCAAGGACTGAGACTGAGACCCCTGCTATAGGGAGGAGGGGAAATTGGTGCTCTGACCACTAATGACATGACCTGTTTCCCTTCAGTGATTCAAATGGACTTATTCTTCATTGGATTCGTCTTGCTTTGGTGGTTTCTGTGGACTCACCCGTTCCCTCGGGGCGATTACAATGGACTTTCATTATTACACTTGTTCCCCCCCTCTCTCCTCTGTGGACTATAATTGGAGCCCCGAGTCGACCAGAACTTCGAAGACTCCCCCGACACGACAGACGGATCCCCATCGTCCGGAGCACTGAGGATCTCGCCTGTGTTGGTAGCTATTCCCATAGCCCTGTTCTCTCTCTAACCTTTTATCTCCTTTCAGATCCCCACTATCGCGTTTACTGTTTTGGCCCCTACTAAAGGTGCATTTGTTGTGATTAACTGATAGTCCCTTGTTGTTTGCCTTTGTTGCACTTTTGGGATGGGTGAAAAGAACCATCACGACACCCCGCAAGAAACGGATCGTGACATTAAAATTGGCGTCACGGACAGGATTTCTGTCTAGACAGAAGGGTTGCAGCTGAAAAGGCACCCATACTGTCTTTGGCAATTCATAAAGGATCCCTTAGTGCAAAGGGCGGGACACTGTTGTTTTGTTGTTGTTGTGTGTATGTGGTCTGGGAAGGAAGGGACAACTTGAAGCAACTAAGCAGAGCCTCCCAGGCAGATGATTGTCCTTTCACCCAGCCAGGGAAGCGAAGGGCGACACAGCGAGGGCTGTGTAGTTTTGTGGAACTTAAGTTTGTAGCTCCCTGTCGTGGTTTTGGTCCCTTCACAAAATGAGTGACAATCTTAGCCTTGAAATTAAAGCTGAATTTTATGCACTACTAGCCAAACACAATGCCAAACCTTCTACAGAAGGAGAAAAATGGGCACAGAGTAATTGGTTGAACTTAGAAAATGTTATTGATAGAGTGTGTTCATTACAACATGAAACAAAATTCAAACTGGGCAAAAATAAAACTATCTTCTGCTCAGTTTTGGGAGCTTGTCTTATGGCAGCTATAGAAAATGGCTTCGAGCGAAGAAGTGAGGAACATGCTATAATAGACTCCCTTCAAAATCTAGTTGAAATTTTGCAAAAACAGTTCTATGAAGCAAAAAAATGTGATCTATGCATTGCGAGCTGCCTTAACAGAGGAACATATTAACAAATCCCATCATGCTGATTCCTCTACAGAGCTTGAGGAGAAGGAAACTCCTCACATTAAACAAATCTATCCTCATCAAGAACTTGAAGCAGCAAGTAATTGTGGGGAACATTGCTGCCATCACTTGAGACCCTTGATTAAAACAGAGTAGAACTATCTCAGTGATGATGATCTGGAACCTCACATCACAACCAAACGCATACCATCACAACTAAACACGGCCACCGAGCTAGCTAAGCTTAAAAGGGAATACGGACAGCCTCCACATGAATCAGAAACAGAATATGTTTTCCGGGTGTCCCTCACTGGTGGTGATCAAATTCAATTCACTGAACAGGAAGCCAGTGGGTATTGGGGACATGGTGTCTTCTTAACAACAGGAGAGAAAGGTGACACATGGTCCCTGACACAGCGTGCAGCTTTTTGGGCCGGGGGAACAAGCCCCTTGGAAAGGGGAGATCCCATAGCTAGAATTAGTACCCCCGACCAGCTCTTGGAAAATGTGCACAAAGCTGCTTGCCTGCAAATGACTCACAAAAAGAAATGAATTCCTGGCTTTGAATCCCTGATGCAATTACCTGTGAAGCCCAAGATAATGACCCCTTGAATTTGTGGGCTTCCAGAATCACTCAAACCTACAGCAATTCTCCTTCCAAAAACGATAGCAGCTGTATCTCCTGTAGAAAGACCAGACAGATTTCCTAGTCACTGGAACGACCCATTTGTTCCCCTTTATGACTTGTTGAGGAAAGGGGTGAAATGGGATTGGAGTCTTTCTCAGGAGTCAGCATTGCAATTGCTGATTTTTGAAGCAACAGCTCATCAAGCACTGGGCCCTATCCATCCTACAGATCCTTTCCAGGTGGAATGGGCATTTGCCTCCTCAGGGCTGTCAGTACACATATGGCAGCGGGGTCCTGAGGCTCCGACAAGACCTGTTGGTTTTGATTCCCGTGGTTCCAAAGATGCTGAGAAAAGATACACTACCTGGGAAAAAGGATTGTTGATGGTTATCTTAGCTTTCCTAGAAGTAGAAAAAATTGCACAAAAACAACCAATTGTATTGAGAGGCCCCTTCAAGGTTATTAAGACAGTCACTAGTGGGAGTCCCCCTCCTGACGGGGTGGCCCAGAGGGCCTCAGTGAGAAAGTGGTATGCTCAGGTTGAACATTACTGTAACTTCTTCTCAATGACAGAAGGAGCTGTAAAAACTTTAGCAATCCAAGAAACTGAGAGCTTGGACAAACCTGCCTCTGTAATCAAAGTAACCCCTCCTTTCTGCCCCGAACAATCAGCAAACTCTTGGTTTACTGATGCTTTTGCTAAAGGGGAAGGAAAAGTATGGAAATCTAGGGCAGAAGCCCTCCACTTTTCCTCTGGTGAGCAAATGATTACAGAGGGAGAAGGTAGTACACACAGTGGGGAGCTGATAGCTGTCTGGAGTATTTTTCAACAAGAAGCACAGAATTCCTCTTTGGTCTGCATCTACACTGACTCCTATGCTCTCTACCAAATGATCCTAATAATGCAGCTCATGACCCTGGCCAACCTGTTCTGGTGGACCTCTCTTACTATAGGACTAGTAGCACTTGTGCTAAAACCCCCTCTGAAGAAATATGCATGAGAATCCTCTGGTGCTCTAGGGAAAGAGCATTGGACAAATACATGCTGGATAATTCCATCATTCTAACTTTTCTGCCTCTCGGCGGCAGAATTCTGTTGTGTTTACTTTCTCAGAAGAACTCCGAGGGACATGAAGACCACCTAATCCATGATAAAACTGGTAATACTTTTCTGCATCCTACCGCAACCCCATGGCCAGAAAGCAGCTGAGTGACCGTGGTCTGAACTAATTGTGGTAGCATGCAGAAAAAGTGAAAGGATCTCTTGAAGCACAAAAAGGTTTGTACGCAGCCAAGCATACAGGATTGTTGGCACAATTTCACATGAACACAAACTGTAGAAGTAGTTTGGTTTTGGTCCAAAAATACTGAAGCACTTTTTTTTTGTTTTGTTTTGTTTTTGTTTTTGTTTTTGTTTTTTAAGTTGAAAGTATTTATTCAAATACTGGAGTAGGACTTGATGTTAATGTTGTGACACCTACCACCCAACCACTGGTTATACTTAGCCCGAAAATTTTTGAAATTGGACCATGTAGAATCAGGAAAACTGGCCAACAACAGATATTGTTTAATCTGTTATGGTCTCTTAAACAAGTCAAATTGCTGATGCAAAACAATATCTGAGAAATACAACCAGCTTGTTCACCCTTTTTGCAGACCTCTTTTCAGGCTTGGACAACCTGGCTGCGACAGTGGAAGCCTCCTAAAAACCGCGTGCCAAGAGACATAACTGGTCTTGTGGGAACAGGATTGGGAATCCTAAATAGTATTGATTCAGAAGTATGAATGAATAAATTGGCTTCCACAACTAAAGATTTAACCAAAATACAACAACCACTGCAATCGTCCTTATCAGCCTTGGGAACACATCAGTGGTTGCTATCAAACATTCTAGCAAATTGGGAAAAGATAAATGTAAATAATAGCAAATTGATCATTGATGCACTTAATGCCACACAAAGCAACGTTTCCTTAGCTCTTAGCCGTATCCAGGCTCAATGATGGATGCAGTCAGTTGCTGCCTCAATTATAAGAGAAGGTGAAGAAGGCACTTTTCCCACTGAAATTAGGAAAATAGTCTGGGACAGTGCCACTGACTTTGAAAGAGATTTCCAATCCTGGTGGAATTTAGTGAATTTTACCTATGACCCTAACACAAACACAGCCACAGCATTTGCGTTGACCATAAGAAATGCCTGGGTGCATTTGATATTCCCTATCATTGCACTAGGATTAAATCATGATGGACCCACTTTCTATCCTTCTGAACATAGAGAATGGGCCCGTCAAATTGATGACAAATGGCAAACTGTCAATTTAGAGTCCTGTACCATCTGAGAACAACTAGGGTTTATCTGGGAAGGTAATGCAATTGTAGCTCAAGATATTTGTCTGGAGACAGAACAAAATAGCTGTCATTTTGATATTCATCCTAACGAGACTTCTGAAACAGTCCTTGTATCTACAGACAATGGGTGTGCCTGCTTCAGAACCGCTTGGGATACTGTGTTTATAGAAAGTACAGTAGTAGCTACTAAAAATCATTCAAATTTTTGTGCTTGCAACTTTACTAAAATTGCAGGATGTGATTTTTCTTTTGTAGCTCCAGTTACTTCACATGAACTTTTAGAATCCAATCTCACGTTGATTCACAAGCTACTGCCTACTGCCATTGGGATGAACCTTTCTCTGGTAAAGCAATTATTACTTCATCAAGATCTAATAGAGATCCTAGGAAAAATCAAGGGGAATGGACAGAAAACTCTGGTAACTGTTCATCATCATGTGCAAGAAATACATCGTGTTGTAGAAAGGGTGAAAAGTGATGCCGAGCACAAGTGGTGGGATACCCTTTTCGGGTGGTCACCCACCGCCACCGGTATCCTGAAGAAATTGTGTCATCCCATTGTTGTTCTTCTGATTTTAGTTATGATTGGTTTTGTTTTATCAGTAATCTTGCTTATTGTAAATTGGAGAATGATGAAACGATGAACAAAATTAACATCTATAATTAATGCACACCACTTGGCCGACATCCTTTACACTAGAGATGTTCCCAGGACAGTAGACACAAGAAGATGATAAGGTTAGAAGATATGTTTTACATCATTTTCTTTTATGATTTGTTCTAATCGCTGTTTTAATTATTTTTGTTTATTGTTTATAAAATTGTACTGAGTAATATCGATTATACTAGGTTTATTACTTTACTGTTTAATATTGATGATACTGGTTTATTATTTGATCAATTTATTGTTTAATTGATTCATATTGATTATTATTTAAATAACTATTATTGATTTACTAATTGTATTTTGCTTATTGTTTAATTATAATTTGTTGTGATTACTAATATGTTGTGATTGTTTTAGTTTTCCCGTTTTCTCTTTCTTTCCCTTTTCCTCTTCTCTTTTCCCTGGGACCTGCTGCCAACACTTGACGAGTCCTGAAGACTCCACGACGACACCATGGAATCCTGCTGATGAAGATCTTTCGAGGGCAATCGTCAGTCACGGGGTGGTGTAAGAGCCCGTCAGAAGCCCCTCATTTTCCATTCTGCCTTCCGATTGCCACAAGAAAGAATCCCTTCCCCCACTGTAGTTCCGGCTTAGAACAGGACACAGCACAGGTGGAACCACTGAACCGTCATGCTGGCTGTTCCCAACAAGGCCTGGTAAGAACTTGGCAAGGAGTTGGCAAGGACTTGGCAAAGACCTGACATGGAGCCAGCACGGGACAGCCTGATGCGCGGCCTGCTTCTAATCTCCGTTCTTAAGCCCAATGAACTTTTGGGGTGACTCTCGCGGTCCTTCACTGAAGACCCCTCATCTGCCTCGTTACCACTGTGACAAAGAAAGAATGAGAACCCTCCTCCCAAGGACTGAGACTGAGACCCCTGCTATAGGGAGGAGGGGAAATTGGTGCTCTGACCACTAATGACATGACCTGTTTCCCTTCAGTGATTCAAATGGACTTATTCTTCATTGGATTCGTCTTGCTTTGGTGGTTTCTGTGGACTCACCCGTTCCCTCGGGGCGATTACAATGGACTTTCATTATTACACTTGTTCCCCCCCTCTCTCCTCTGTGGACTATAATTGGAGCCCTGAGTCGACCAGAACTTTGAAGACTCCCCCGACAAGAGAGACGGATCCCCATCGTCCGGAGCACTGAGGATCTCGCCTGTGTTGGTAGCTATTCCCATATCCCTGTTCTCTCTCTAACCTTTTATCTCCTTTCAGATCCCCACTATCGCGTTTACTGTTTTGGCCCCTACTAAAGGTGCATTTGTTGTGATTAACTGATAGTCCCTTGTTGTTTGCCTTTGTTGCACTTTTGGGATGGGTGAAAAGAACCATCACGACACCCCGCAAGAAACGGATCGTGACATTAAAATTGGCGTCACGGACAGGATTTCTGTCTAGACAGAAGGGTTGCAGCTGAAAAGGCACCCATACTGTCTTTGGCAATTCATAAAGGATCCCTTAGTGCAAAGGGCGGGACACTGTTGTTTTGTTGTTGTTGTGTGTATGTGGTCTGGGAAGGAAGGGACAACTTGAAGCAACTAAGCAGAGCCTCCCAGGCAGATGATTGTCCTTTCACCCAGCCAGGGAAGCGAAGGGCGACACAGCGAGGGCTGTGTAGTTTTGTGGAACTTAAGTTTGTAGCTCCCTGTCGTGGTTTTGGTCCCTTCACAAAATGAGTGACAATCTTAGCCTTGAAATTAAAGCTGAATTTTATGCACTACTAGCCAAACACAATGCCAAACCTTCTACAGAAGGAGAAAAATGGGCACAGAGTAATTGGTTGAACTTAGAAAATGTTATTGATAGAGTGTGTTCATTACAACATGAAACAAAATTCAAACTGGGCAAAAATAAAACTATCTTCTGCTCAGTTTTGGGAGCTTGTCTTATGGCAGCTATAGAAAATGGCTTCCAGCGAAGAAGTGAGGAACATGCTATAATAGACTCCCTTCAAAATCTAGTTGAAATTTTGCAAAAACAGTTCTATGAAGCAAAAAAATGTGATCTATGCATTGCGAGCTGCCTTAACAGAGGAACATATTAACAAATCCCATCATGCTGATTCCTCTACAGAGCTTGAGGAGAAGGAAACTCCTCACATTAAACAAATCTATCCTCATCAAGAACTTGAAGCAGCAAGTAATTGTGGGGAACATTGCTGCCATCACTTGAGACCCTTGATTAAAACAGAGTAGAACTATCTCAGTGATGATGATCTGGAACCTCACATCACAACCAAACGCATACCATCACAACTAAACACGGCCACCGAGCTAGCTAAGCTTAAAAGGGAATACGGACAGCCTCCACATGAATCAGAAACAGAATATGTTTTCCGGGTGTCCCTCACTGGTGGTGATCAAATTCAATTCACTGAACAGGAAGCCAGTGGGTATTGGGGACATGGTGTCTTCTTAACAACAGGAGAGAAAGGTGACACATGGTCCCTGACACAGCGTGCAGCTTTTTGGGCCGGGGGAACAAGCCCCTTGGAAAGGGGAGATCCCATAGCTAGAATTAGTACCCCCGACCAGCTCTTGGAAAATGTGCACAAAGCTGCTTGCCTGCAAATGACTCACAAAAAGAAATGAATTCCTGGCTTTGAATCCCTGATGCAATTACCTGTGAAGCCCAAGATAATGACCCCTTGAATTTGTGGGCTTCCAGAATCACTCAAACCTACAGCAATTCTCCTTCCAAAAACGATAGCAGCTGTATCTCCTGTAGAAAGACCAGACAGATTTCCTAGTCACTGGAACGACCCATTTGTTTCCCTTTATGACTTGTTGAGGAAAGGGGTGAAATGGGATTGGAGTCTTTCTCAGGAGTCAGCATTGCAATTGCTGATTTTTGAAGCAACAGCTCATCAAGCACTGGGCCCTATCCATCCTACAGATCCTTTCCAGGTGGAATGGGCATTTGCCTCCTCAGGGCTGTCAGTACACATATGGCAGCGGGGTCCTGAGGCTCCGACAAGACCTGTTGGTTTTGATTCCCGTGGTTCCAAAGATGCTGAGAAAAGATACACTACCTGGGAAAAAGGATTGTTGATGGTTATCTTAGCTTTCCTAGAAGTAGAAAAAATTGCACAAAAACAACCAATTGTATTGAGAGGCCCCTTCAAGGTTATTAAGACAGTCACTAGTGGGAGTCCCCCTCCTGACGGGGTGGCCCAGAGGGCCTCAGTGAGAAAGTGGTATGCTCAGGTTGAACATTACTGTAACTTCTTCTCAATGACAGAAGGAGCTGTAAAAACTTTAGCAATCCAAGAAACTGAGAGCTTGGACAAACCTGCCTCTGTAATCAAAGTAACCCCTCCTTTCTGCCCCGAACAATCAGCAAACTCTTGGTTTACTGATGCTTTTGCTAAAGGGGAAGGAAAAGGATGGAAATCTAGGGCAGAAGCCCTCCACTTTTCCTCTGGTGAGCAAATGATTACAGAGGGAGAAGGTAGTACACACAGTGGGGAGCTGATAGCTGTCTGGAATATTTTTCAACAAGAAGCACAGAATTCCTCTTTGGTCTGCATCTACACTGACTCCTATGCTCTGTACCAAATGATCCTAATAATCCAGCTCATGACCCTGGCCAACCTGTTCTGGTGGACCTCTCTTACTATAGGACTAGTAGCACTTGTGCTAAAACCCCCTCTGAAGAAATATGCATGGGAATCCTCTGGTGCTCTAGGGAAAGAGCATTGGACAAATACATGCTGGATAATTCCATCATTCTAACTTTTCTGCCTCTCGGCGGCAGAATTCTGTTGTGTTTACTTTCTCAGAAGAACTCCGAGGGACATGAAGACCACCTAATCCATGATCAAACTGGTAATACTTTTCTGCATCCTACCACAACCCCATGGCCAGAAAGCAGCTGAGTGACCGTGGTCTGAACTAATTGTGGTAGCATGCAGAAAAAGTGAAAGGATCTCTTGAAGCACAAAAAGGTTTGTACGCAGCCAAGCATACAGGATTGTTGGCACAATTTCACATGAACACAAACTGTAGAAGTAGTTTGGTTTTGGTCCAAAAATACTGAAGCACTTTTTTTTTGTTTTGTTTTGTTTTTGTTTTTGTTTTTATTTTTTAAGTTGAAAGTATTGATTCAAATACTGGAGTAGGACTTGATGTTAATGTTGTGACACCTACCACCCAACCACTGGTTACACTTAGCCCGAAAATTTTTGAAATTGGACCATGTAGAATCAGGAAAACTGGCCAACAACAGATATTGTTTAATCTGTTATGGTCTCTTAAACAAGTCAAATTGCTGATGCAAAACAATATCTGAGAAATACAACCAGCTTGTTCACCCTTTTTGCAGACCTCTTTTCAGGCTTGGACAACCTGGCTGCGACAGTGGAAGCCTCCTAAAAACCGCGTGCCAAGAGACATAACTGGTCTTGTGGGAACAGGATTGGGAATCCTAAATAGTATTGATTCAGAAGTATGAATGAATAAATTGGCTTCCACAACTAAAGATTTAACCAAAATACAACAACCACTGCAATCGTCCTTATCAGCCTTGGGAACACATCAGTGGTTGCTATCAAACATTCTAGCAAATTGGGAAAAGATAAATGTAAATAATAGCAAATTGATCATTGATGCACTTAATGCCACACAAAGCAACGTTTCCTTAGCTCTTAGCCGTATCCAGGCTCAATGATGGATGCAGTCAGTTGCTGCCTCAATTATAAGAGAAGGTGAAGAAGGCACTTTTCCCACTGAAATTAGGAAAATAGTCTGGGACAGTGCCACTGACTTTGAAAGAGATTTCCAATCCTGGTGGAATTTAGTGAATTTTACCTATGACCCTAACACAAACACAGCCACAGCATTTGCGTTGACCATAAGAAATGCCTCGGTGCATTTGATATTCCCTATCATTGCACTAGGATTAAATCATGATGGACCCACTTTCTATCCTTCTGAACATAGAGAATGGGCCCGTCAAATTGATGACAAATGGCAAACTGTCAATTTAGAGTCCTGTACCATCTGAGAACAACTAGGGTTTATCTGTGAAGGTAATGCAATTGTAGCTCAAGATATTTGTCTGGAGACAGAACAAAATAGCTGTCATTTTGATATTCATCCTAACGAGACTTCTGAAACAGTCCTTGTATCTACAGACAATGGGTGTGCCTGCTTCAGAACCGCTTGGGATACTGTGTTTATAGAAAGTACAGTAGTAGCTACTAAAAATCATTCCAATTTTTGTGCTTGCAACTTTACTAAAATTGCAGGATGTGATTTTTCTTTTGTAGCTCCAGTTACTTCACATGAACTTTTAGAATCCAATCTCACGTTGATTCACAAGCTACTGCCTACTCCCATTGGGATGAACCTTTCTCTGGTAAAGCAATTATTACTTCATCAAGATCTAATAGAGATCCTAGGAAAAATCAAGGGGAATGGACAGAAAACTCTGGTAACTGTTCATCATCATGTGCAAGAAATACATCGTGTTGTAGAAAGGGTGAAAAGTGATGCCGAGCACAAGTGGTGGGATACCCTTTTCGGGTGGTCACCCACCGCCACCGGTATCCTGAAGAAATTGTGTCATCCCATTGTTGTTCTTCTGATTTTAGTTATGATTGGTTTTGTTTTATCAGTAATCTTGCTTATTGTAAATTGGAGAATGATGAAACGATGAACAAAATTAACATCTATAATTAATGCACACCACTTGGCCGACATCCTTTACACTAGAGATGTTCCCAGGACAGTAGACACAAGAAGATGATAAGGTTAGAAGATATGTTTTACATCATTTTCTTTTATGATTTGTTCTAATCGCTGTTTTAATTATTTTTGTTTATTGTTTATAAAATTGTACTGAGTAATATCGATTATACTAGGTTTATTACTTTACTGTTTAATATTGATGATACTGGTTTATTATTTGATCAATTTATTGTTTAATTGATTCATATTGATTATTATTTAAATAACTATTATTGATTTACTAATTGTATTTTGCTTATTGTTTAATTATAATTTGTTGTGATTACTAATATGTTGTGATTGTTTTAGTTTTCCCGTTTTCTCTTTCTTTCCCTTTTCCTCTTCTCTTTTCCCTGGGACCTGCTGCCAACACTTGACGAGTCCTGAAGACTCCACGACGACACCATGGAATCCTGCTGATGAAGATCTTTCGAGGGCAATCGTCAGTCACGGGGTGGTGTAAGAGCCCGTCAGAAGCCCCTCATTTTCCATTCTGCCTTCCGATTGCCACAAGAAAGAATCCCTTCCCCCACTGTAGTTCCGGCTTAGAACAGGACACAGCACAGGTGGGACCACTGAACCGTCATGCTGGCTGTTCCCAACAAGGCCTGGTAAGAACTTGGCAAGGAGTTGGCAAGGAGTTGGCAAAGACCTGACATGGAGCCTGCACGGGACAGCCTGATGCGCGGCCTGCTTCTAATCTCCGTTCTTAAGCCCAATGAACTTTTGGGGTGACTCTCGCGGTCCTTCACTGAAGACCCCTCATCTGCCTCGTTACCACTGTGACAAAGAAAGAATGAGAACCCTCCTCCCAAGGACTGAGACTGAGACCCCTGCTATAGGGAGGAGGGGAAATTGGTGGTCTGACCACTAATGACATGACCTGTTTCCCTTCAGTGATTCAAATGGACTTATTCTTCATTGGATTCGTCTTGCTTTGGTGGTTTCTGTGGACTCACCCGTTCCCTCGGGGCGATTACAATGGACTTTCATTATTACACTTGTTCCCCCCTCTCTCCTCTGTGGACTATAATTGGAGCCCCGAGTCGACCAGAACTTTGAAGACTCCCCCGACAAGAGACGGATCCCCATCGTCCGGAGCACTGAGGATCTCGCCTGTGTTGGTAGCTATTCCCATAGCCCTGTTCTCTCTCTAACCTTTTATCTCCTTTCAGATCCCCACTATCGCGTTTACTGTTTTGGCCCCTACTAAAGGTGCATTTGTTGTGATTAACTGATAGTCCCTTGTTGTTTGCCTTTGTTGCACTTTTGGGATGGGTGAAAAGAACCATCACGACACCCCGCAAGAAGCGGATCGTGACAGAGGCGGGCTGGTTACCCCAGACCTGCTAAGCGAGAGCGGCAGTCTCCCATGCTGCGTTTCCGTCTTTTTCGCGAGAAAAGCGGCCAGTAAAGAGACGAAGCGAGTAATAAAAAGAGTGAGAGAACCCCCCTGGGACTGGGTCTCAGAGAAAGAGTGGGACCCCTTGGGGGGGGGGGGGGGAGTAAAATGTAATTTATTAGAAAAAAAAATGAATTAAAAGGTAAAAAGAGGGTTTTCTTGGCATAATCTATTGGGGAAAAATAAAAGGTAAAATGTGTAGGAGGGGCCCCTAAAAATTCTGCTGGATTGAGGGATAAGAATGCCCGAGAACATCCAAGATCAAACCTGCTGGATTGAGGGATTAATATTCCAAGAGCATCCAGGGTTGATTCAAACCTGCTGGATTGAGGGATTAATGTTCCAAGAGCATCCAGGGTTGATTCAAACCTGCTGGATTGAGGGATTAATGTTCCAAGAGCATCCAGGGTTAAGTCAAACCTGCTGGGTTGAGGGATTAACATTCCAAGAGCACACAGAATTAAGTTTGCTGGGTTGTTGAGAGCACCCAAGATTGAGTAAAAATTTTGCCAGTTTGAAGAGAAGCCTGACAGGATCTAGAGTTGGGAACCACACAGCTAGATTGAGGGGTATCCAAGAACACTGGGACTAGCCAGGGACACCTACAAGTGTAATAGGTGTGTTGAAAAAGAAAAGGTACCTTGTTGTTGTGGTTGTTTTGTTATGTGTAAGAGTAAGTAAAATAAAGTTAAGTGAATGTAGACGAAGGAAAGTATATGTATGCATCCTGCCCTGTTAAGCAGCCTCACTGTGCTTCCCTGCTGTCACCGACAAACACAAGTTACGAACCCTCAGAACTGAAAAAGTTCCATCAAATATTGCTTCCATTGATGACCATGATATTGTCTATAATACCTTGTTCCAACTTATGTTATGTAAGTGTTAATACCCCTATCCTACCAGTTGGTAAACCTGATGGGTCATACCGGTTAGTACAGGATCTGCGGGCCATAAACAAGGTCACTGAGGATCTGTATCCTGTGGTGGCCAATCCCTACACGTTATTAACTTGCTTAACCCCCGAGCTAACTTGGTTTACCGTTTTAGATTTAAAAGATGCCTTCTTTTGCCTTCCTATCCACGAAACCAGAAACTTTTTGCATTTGAATGGGAAAATCCTAAGAGCGGGCGAAGAACTCAACTGACATGGACCAGACTCCCACAAGGATTCAAAAACTCACCCACTTTGTTTGGAGAACAACTTGCAAAAGAATTAGAGACCTGAGAAGCCCCTCCAGAGGAAGGGAAGTTGCTAGAGTACGTAGATGACATCCTGATAGCCACACGGACAAGGGAAGCATGCACGGCCTGGACGATAAGCCTCTTGAACTTTTTGGGGCTCCAAGGGTACCGAGTATCAAAGAAAAAAGCCCAAGTAGTAAAACAGAAAGTAACTTATCTGGGTTACGAAGTCAGTGCTAGACAACGTACCTTGGGCCAAAGCCGGAAGGAGGCAATATGCCAGACCCCAAAACCTCAGACGGTAAAGGAACTACGAACTTTCCTGAGGATGACAGGGTGGTGCAGGTTATGGATCTATAACTATGGACTGTTTGTTAAGCCCTTCTATGAACTGATTGCAATTGAAAGCAGGAACATCCAAGAGACAAAGGAAGCTACGCAAGCTTTCAACCAGCTGAAAAAAGACCTCATGTCAGCTCCAGCCCTGAGATTGCCGGACGTGAGTAAGCCTTTCCTTTTATTCTCCCATGAGAAGCAAGGAATCGCCTTAGGAATACTAGCACAGGACCTGGGCCCATATCGGAGAGCAGTGGCTTACTTCTCTAAGCAATTGGATACAGCAGCTAAAGGGTGGCCTGGGTGCCTCAGAGCTGTTGCAGCAGTCATCCTGAACATCCAAGAGGCACACAAATTCACCCTAGGCCAGAAAAGAACTGTGCTAGTGTCTCACACAGTGTCTGCAGTGCTAGAGGTAAAAGGTGGGCATTGGCTTTCCCCACAACGGCTCCTGAGATACCAAGCTATCATAGCGGAGCAAGATGATGTAGAGATAGTAGTGGCTAACATTGTCAATCCAGCCTCCTTCCTCAGTAGAAACCAAGGGGAACCAGTGGAACATGACTGCCTGGAGACCATTGAAGCCACCTACTCCAGCTGCCCTGACTCGAAGGACACCCCTCTCGAGAATGCAGAAGTCTCGTTTACTGATGGAAGCAGTTATATCATCAGTGGAAAACGGCACGCCGGCTAGGCAGTTCCAACGTGCAAGGAAGTAATATCATCTGGGCCCCTGCCAACAAATACCTGTGCACAGAAGGCCGAGATAATTGCTCTAACTCGGGCCCTAGAATTGGCAAGAGGGAAAGAAATAAACATATACACGGACTCGAAGTATGCATTTGGAGTAGTGCATGCTCACAGAGCCATTTAGAAAGAGAGAGGACTGCTGAAGTCTCAAGGGAAAAATATTAAAGATGCATCAGAAGTACTGCGACTTCTAGCAGCAGTCCAGTTGCCAGAGAAAGTAGCGATCATGCACATTAAGGCACATCAGAAGATCAACTCCGAATTGGAAGAAGGAAACGAGCTGGCAGATAGGGAAGCAAAAGAAGCAGCAAGACGGGCAAATTTCCCCTAAAGGTAAGCCAAGATACAACAAACTAGAAAAAAAATTAATCTATGAGCAAAAAGGAGACTATAACCAAGAGGGATGGGCCACCATAGAAGGAAAATTAGTTCTACCCTCCTATTTATGATGGTCCCTAATAAAGGAAGAACACCAGAAAACCATTGGGGTATTGATGCTCTAGCATAACTAGACATTTACAACTCGACAATGTGACCTTTGCCTCCAGACCAACCCCAAAAATACTCCCAAACCAAAGCTTAGCCAGATTAGGAAGGGTCATGGGCCGGAGCAGCAATGGCAGATTGATTGTACAGAATTGCCAAGAAAAGGGGGGTATAAGTTTTTCCTGGTGCTAACAGATACCTTTTCAGGATGGCCAGAAGCATTCCCCACCAGGACTTCTAAAGCTCAAGAAGTAACTAAGGTATTGGTACAAGAAAACATACCACGCTTTAGAGTCCTGGCCACAATCTCCTCAAATAGAGGACCACATTTTATTGTAAAATTCGTGCAACAAGTTAGCCAATACTTGAACATAGACTGAGAACTTCGCACCCCATATAACCCACAATCAAGTGGTCAGGTAAAAAAAATGAATCATTTGATCAAACAACAAATTGTACAATTGGGACAAGAAGCTAATTTGTCATGGACTCAATCCCTCCCATTAGCACTACTGCAGATCCGAACCAAACCCAAGACTAAAGAAAAGCTAAACCACTTTGAATTGCTTTATGAAAAACCATATGGGGTGCGAAAGAGAATGTCTACCCAAGACATGTCACTAACCTCCTGTATGTTAAGTCTCTTAACTTGGTGTATCCAGCACCAATCACTAGCTAATAAACACAAGTCATAACTAGTGAAATACACTGTTTAGAAGACTTTATGTCACCCAATTATAATCCTATTAATTTTAGTTACTGTAAGTTTAATGATGTCTACTTTAACACTCATGTAGAATTCGAGGATGTTAAAACACATGGCCAGTCTGACATCACTCTCTAGAACTCCTAGAATCTTACTGAAAGAGGACGGTCATGATAGTAGATCAGAATTTAAATCAAGACCCCTGTAGTAAAAGAATTTAATCTATTTTAAGAAAAGGGGGGACTGAAGCAGAGATTTTTAGAGTTAGGTTAACAAAATGAATGAAGCATTTCTAATTTAGCTTGTAGAGTTATCTGTTGAATTTTCAACCTTTTACTTAAGAAACCTCTGCCTAGTACAAAGGGCATAGGAAAATGCAAATTTCTGAAGCTTCTTGCATAGAGAACAATACCAGAAGAAGGAAAGAACCCAGATAAAGAAGCTCCTCTGTCTCCAAGCCTATCAAGACTGACAGACGTACTCAGATAAGCACCAAAGGACCAAAGGCGCACGCGCAGAGAGGAAAAGTTCAAAAGTTCAATCATGAGGAAGACCACAATCTTCAGCCTCAGGACCACCAAGAGACCCCCGTACGACCACCACAGCAAACCACGCATGCCCAGAAGGGCGTGGACTTACTTCGCATGAGAAGCGAGGACAGGCGGGGCCAGGGGTGGAATATGCATGAAAATGTTGTGCAATGTATTGCATATGGAACGTCTTTAAGAATAAAAGTGTGGGTCAGACTGAGGCTCGGGGCACAAGTTTTGGAGAGCTATCTCACTTGTGCCGGGCGCTGACATACGTACCCACATCATAACTACCCCAGGTTATGGAGTCTATTGATTTCTTCCGCGTATCGTTTCAGAGGTTTCTTGCCTTCGCCAGGCTGCAACGTGCCCGCTAGTACCAAGAACTGGGCAGGAGTGGGCAGAGAGCACGGCCATCTGCCAGCAGGTTGCAGCTTGCCCAGGAAAATGCAGTGTCCTTGGAATGTGCAGCAAATCTCATTTCCTGGCAAGGTCGGGCTAAGTGAGCAGTGCTGGTACACTTTCTCCTTGAGAACTGGAGCGGAAAAGCTTTTCGCTAAGATGTAGGCGACTCGAGAGGCAGAATACGGAGCTCCGCAGCTGGCCGAAAGCAAGTGCCGCTTGCCGGCGTCTTTCGGCAAAAGCGGCGCTTCGGAGCGCATCGCTGCCGCTCCAGTGATCTGGGCGCGAAGTAGCGGCTTCTTCGCCTCCGGCAGCCGGAGATCGCGGTAGCTTGCAAGAGGCGAAGAACGAAGCCGCGAAGAAGCCGGCTTGTGTGCGAAGCTCGCAGACTGCTGCAGGACGGTGGCTGCCGCTCTCCTGCCTCTTGAATTCACTCTTGGCATGCCAATGGGAGGTGTTCCAGGACAACCTTCCTGAGTTTTTATTTTAGTTTTCATGCATCCCACCTTGGAAATTCTTGTTGCTCCCCAGAGGCTCCGAGATGCAGAGAACACGGTGGCAGCTGCTGAGAAGAAGGGCAACTGTGAGTTGGTCAAGAAGCAAGAACACAGGCAGTTGACTGTGCTTGGCTAGGAGCAGCTGCTGGATTCTAGCAATTGCCTTCAGTGCGCACAGAAGCCCGCTGCTCTGCTGCTTGGTTTTTCGCCTTCAGTCAATTACACACTGCTGAAGTTGAGGCAGGCAGTTCAGCTTTGCTGCTTTGCAGCATCTCAGCTGCCCTTCTGCTCTGTGACAGCTCTCCAGGTTTCTTGCCTTCGCCAGGCTGCAACGTGCCCGCTAGTACCAAGAACTGGGCAGGAGTGGGCAGAGAGCACGGCCATCTGCCAGCAGGTTGCAGCTTGCCCAGGAAAATGCAGTGTCCTTGGAATGTGCAGCAAATCCTATTTCCTGGCAAGGTCGGGCTAAGTGAGCAGTGCTGGTACAGTTTCTCCTTGAGAACTTGAGCGGAAAAGCTTTTCGCTAAGATGTAGGCGACTAGAGAGGCAGAATACGGAGCTCCGCAGCTGGCCGAAAGCAAGTGCCGCTTCCCGGCGTCTTTCGGCAAAAGCGGCGCTTCGGAGCGCACCGCTGCCGCTCCAGTGATCTGTGCGCGAAGTTGCCGCTTCTTCGCCTCCGGCAGCCGGAGATCGCGGTAGCTTGCAAGAGGCGAAGAACGAAGCCGCGAAGAAGCCGGCTTGTGTGCGAAGCTCGCAGACTGCTGCAGGACGGTGGCTGCCGCTCTCCTGCCTCTTGAATTCACTCTTGGCATGCCAATGGGAGGTGTTCCAGGACAACCTTCCTGAGTTTTTATTTTAGTTTTCTTGCATCCCACCTTGGAAATTCTTGTTGCTCCCCAGAGGCTCCGAGATGCAGAGAACACGGTGGCAGCTGCTGAGAAGAAGGGCAACTGTGAGTTGGTCAAGAAGCAAGAACACAGGCAGTTGACTGTGCTTGGCGAGGAGCAGCTGCTGGATTCTTGCAATTGCCTTCAGTGCGCACAGAAGCCCGCTGCTCTGCTGCTTGGTTTTTCGCCTTCAGTCAATTACACAGTGCTGAAGTTGAGGCAGGCAGTTCAGCTTTGCTGCTTTTCAGCATCTCAGCTGCCCTTCTGCTCTGTGACAGCTCTCCAGGTTTCTTGCCTTCGCCAGGCTGCAACTTGCCCGCTACTACCCAGAGCTGGGCAGGAGTGGGCAGAGAGCACGGCCATTTGCCAGCAGGTTGCAGCTTGCCCAGGAAAATGCAGTGTCCTTGGAATGTGCAGCAAATCTCATTTCCTGGCAAGGTCGGGCTAAGTGAGCAGTGCTGGTACACTTTCTCCTTGAGAACTGGAGCGGAAAAGCTTTTCGCTAAGATGTAGGCGACTAGAGAGGCAGAATACGGAGCTCCGCAGCTGGCCGAAAGCAAGTGCCGCTTCCCGGCGTCTTTCGGCAAAAGCGGCGCTTCGGAGCGCACCGCTGCCGCTCCAGTCATCTGTGCGCGAAGTTGCCGCTTCTTCGCCTCCGGCAGCCGGAGATCGCGGTAGCTTGCAAGAGGCGAAGAACGAAGCCGCGAAGAAGCCGGCTTGTGTGCGAAGCTCGCAGACAGCTGCAGGACGGTGGCTGCCGCTCTCCTGCCTCTTGAATTCACTCTTGGCATGCCAATAGAAGGTGTTCCAGGACAAACTTCCTGAGTTTTTATTTTAGTTTTCATGCATCCCACCTTGGAAATTCTTGTTGCTCCCCTGAGGCTCCGAGATGCAGAGAACACGATGGCAGCTGCTGAAAAGAAGGGCAACTGTGAGTTGGTCAAGAAGCAAGAACACAGGCAGCTGCCTGTGCTTGGCAAGGAGCAGCTGCTGGATTCTTGCAATTGCCTTCAGTGCGCACAGAAGCCCGCTGCTCTGCTGCTTGGTTTTTCGCCTTCAGTCAATTGCACATTGCTGAAGCTGAGGCAGGCAGTTCAGCTTTGCTGCTTTTCAGCATCTCAGCTGCTTTCTGCTCTGTGACAGCTCTCGAGGTGAAATAGAGATTTTTAGAGTTAGGTTAACAAAATGAATTAAGCATTTCTAATTTAGCTTGTAGAGTTATGTGTTGAATTTTCAACCTTTTGCTTAAGAAACCTCTGCCTAATACAAAGGGCAAAGGAAAATGCAAATTTCTGAAGCTTCTTGCATGAAGAACAATACCAGAAGAAGGAAAGAACCCTTTCCTTCTGAATTAAAATAAAGAAGCTCCTCTGTCTCCAAGCCTATCAAGACTGACAGACGTACTCAGATAAGCACCAAAGGACCAAAAGCGCACGCGCAGAGAGGAAAAGTTCAAAAGTTCAATCATGAGGAAGACCACAATCTTCAGCCTCAGGACCACCAAGAGACCCCCGTACGACCACCACAGCAAACCACGCATGCCCAGAAGGGCGTGGACTTACTTCGCATGAGAAGCGAGGACAGGCGGGGCCAGGGGTGGAATATGCATGAAAAAGTTGTGCAATGTATTGCATATGGAACGTCTTTAAGAATAAAAGTGTGGGTCAGACTGAGGCTCGGGGCACAAGTTTTGGAGAGCTATCTCACTTGTGCCGGGCGCTGACATACGTACCCACTTCATAACTACCCCAGGTTATGGAGTCTATTGATTTCTTCCGCGTATCGTTTCAGTCGGGGCTTGCAAAGGTGCTTTAGGCGCGGCCCAGCTGATAGCGCAGCGGGCGCGCGGGCACAAGCCGCGGTTTGAGGAGCTGCTTTGAACGCCGCTAGCTGATAGCGCAGCTAGTGGGAGCGTGGTACAAGCTAGGAGTTACAAGCACCGCTTACAAGCATCGCTAGTTGGTAAAAAGCTTGCAAAAGTAGCCAGCGAGCCCGGCTGGGCTAAGAATTAAGTGTTTGTTATACAATAGCACTGCCCTTCAGTGTTAAAAGCTGTCACTGGTGCAGGGGGAGGGGTTGGGGAAGGCAGTCTAGGGTTGCCATGGGAAACAGCAGTCGTATGAGTTCTCTACCCCCTTTCGTAAGAGAATTGTACCCTCCCCCTGTCCTGTCAGTTGTTGTTCAAGTCTGCCCCTTAGCCTAGAATCTTCTCTGTTCCACGGTTCTTCCACCAAGAACACTCCTTTCCCTTTTCCCCACTGGTTAATGTTATATTTCCCCTCCCTTTAGCCTTCTCCCGATTGTACCCTCGAATGCTAAACCCTCCTACCCCTACGCAGTAAAAGAATCCTCACCCCGCCCTTCGGGGCTCTCGGAATCTGCCTCTCTACTGCTTCGTTGTCTCCCTGTTTGCCCCTTCTGCGACCCTTCAATCAACGAGCAGGATTTCAGCAGCCCGAGTGTCCCTCCCGTTCTTCTGGTGGACCCTCAGATGTACCAGCTACCCGAGCTTCGTGCCGAGCGGCTAAAAGCCCCCACGGCTCGGCAACTGGGAGATCCTTTGCATTACAGGGCGAATAAAGGGGGGATGAATGTGTGTGAATGCGAGGCTGTAAGAGCCCGTCAGAAGCCCCTCATTTTCCATTCTGCCTTCCGATTGCCACAAGAAAGAATCCCTTCCCCCACTGTAGTTCCGGCTTAGAACAGGACACAGCACAGGTGGGACCACTGAACCGTCATGCTGGCTGTTCCCAACAAGGCCTGGTAAGAACTTGGCAAGGAGTTGGCAAGGACTTGGCAAAGACCTGACATGGAGCCAGCACGGGACAGCCTGATGCGCGGCCTGCTTCTAATCTCCGTTCTTAAGCCCAATGAACTTTTGGGGTGACTCTCGCGGTCCTTCATTGAAGACCCCTCATCTGCCTCGTTACCACTGTGACAAAGAAAGAATGAGAACCCTCCTCCCAAGGACTGAGACTGAGACCCCTGCTATAGGGAAGAGGGGAAATTGGTGGTCTGACCACTAATGACATGACCTGTTTCCCTTCAGTGATTCAAATGGACTTATTCTTCATTGGATTCGTCTTGCTTTGGTGGTTTCTGTGGACTCACCCGTTCCCTCGGGGCGATTACAATGGACTTTCATTATTACACTTGTTCCCCCCCTCTCTCCTCCGTGGACTATAATTGGAGCCCCGAGTCGACCAGAACTTCGAAGACTTCCCCGACACGACAGACGGATCCCCATCGTCCGGAGCACTGAGGATCTCGCCTGTGTTGGTAGCTATTCCCATAGCCCTGTTCTCTCTCTAACCTTTTATCTCCTTTCAGATCCCCACTATCGCGTTTACTGTTTTGGCCCCTACTAAAGGTGCATTTGTTGTGATTAACTGATAGTCCCTTGTTGTTTGCCTTTGTTGCACTTTTGGGATGGGTGAAAAGAACCATCACGACACCCCGCAAGAAACGGATCGTGACATTAAAATTGGCGTCACGGACAGGATTTCTGTCTAGACAGAAGGGTTGCAGCTGAAAAGGCACCCATACTGTCTTTGGCAATTCATAAAGGATCCCTTAGTGCAAAAGGCGGGACACTGTTGTTTTGTTGTTGTTGTGTGTATGTGGTCTGGGAAGGAAGGGACAACTTGAAGCAACTAAGCAGAGCCTCCCAGGCAGATTATTGTCCTTTCACCCAGCCAGGGAAGCGAAGGGCGACACAGCGAGGGCTGTGTAGTTTTGTGGAACTTAAGTTTGTAGCTCCCTGTCGTGGTTTTTGTCCCTTCCCAAAATGAGTGACAATCTTAGCCTTGAAATTAAAGCTGAATTTTATGCACTACTAGCCAAACACAATGCCAAACCTTCTACAGAAGGAGAAAAATGGGCACAGAGTAATTGGTTGAACTTAGAAAATGTTCTTGATAGAGTGTGTTCATTACAACATGAAACAAAATTCAAACTGGGCAAAAATAAAACTATCTTCTGCTCAGTTTTGGGAGCTTGTCTTATGGCAGCTATAGAAAATGGCTTCCAGCGAAGAAGTGAGGAACATGCTATAATAGACTCCCTTCAAAATCTAGTTGAAATTTTGCAAAAACAGTTCTATGAAGCAAAAAATCTATGATCTATGGATTGCGAGCTGCCTTAACAGAGAAACATGTTAACAAATCACATCATGCTGATTCCTCTACAGAGCTTGAGGAGAAGGAAACTCCTCACATTAAACAAATCTATCCTCATCAAGAACTTGAAGCAGCAAGTAATTGTGGGGAACATTGCTGCCATCACTTGAGACCCTTGATTAAAACAGAGTAGAACTATCTCAGTGATGATGATCTGGAACCTCACATCACAACCAAACGCATACCATCACAAGTAAACACTGCCACCGAGCTAGCTAAGCTTAAAAGGGAATATGGACACCCTCCACATGAATCAGAAACAGAGTATGGTTTCCGGGTGTCCCTCACTGGTGGTGATCAAATTCAATTCACTGAACAGGAAGCCAGTGGGTATTGGGGACATGGTGTCTTCTTAACAACAGGAGAGAAAGGTGACACATGGTCCCTGACACAGCGTGCAGCTTTTTGGGCCAGGGGAACAAGCCCCTTGGAAAGGGGAGATCCCATAGCTAGAATTAGTACCCCCGACCAGCTCTTGGAAAATGTGCACAAAGCTGCTTGCCTGCAAATGACTCACCAAAAGAAATGAATTCCTGGCTTTGAATCCCTGATGCAATTACCTGTGAAGCCCAAGATAATGACCCCTTGAATTTGTGGGCTTCCAGAATCACTCAAACCTACAGCAATTCTCCTTCCAAAAACGATAGCAGCTGTATCTCCTGTAGAAAGACCAGATAGATTTCCTAGTAACCGGAACGACCCATTTGTTCCCCTTTATGACTTGTTGAGGAAAGGGGTGAAATGGGATTGGAGTCTTTCTCAGGAGAAATTGCTTTCTCAGGAGAAATTGCTGATTTTTGAAGCAACAGCTCATCAAGCACTGGGCCCTATCCATCCTACAGATCCTTTCCAGGTGGAATGGGCATTTGCCTCCTCAGGGCTGTCAGTACACATATGGCAGCGGGGTCCTGAGGCTCCGACAAGACCTGTTGGTTTTGATTCCCGTGGTTCCAAAGATGCTGAGAAAAGATACACTACCTGGGAAAAAGGATTGTTGATGGTTATCTTAGCTTTCCTAGAAGTAGAAAAAATTGCACAAAAACAACCAATTGTATTGAGAGGCCCCTTCAAGGTTATTAAGACAGTCACTAGTGGGAGTCCCCCTCCTGACGGGGTGGCCCAGAGGGCCTCAGTGAGAAAGTGGTATGCTCAGGTTGAACATTACTGTAACTTCTTCTCAATGACAGAAGGAGCTGTAAAAACTTTAGCAATCCAAGAAACTGAGAGCTTGGACAAACCTGCCTCTGTAATCAAAGTAACCCCTCCTTTCTGCCCCGAACAATCAGCAAACTCTTGGTTTACTGATGCTTCTGCTAAAGGGGAAGGAAAAGGATGGAAATCTAGGGCAGAAGCCCTCCACTTTTCCTCTGGTGAGCAAATGATTACAGAGGGAGAAGGTAGTACACACAGTGGGGAGCTGATAGCTGTCTGGAGTGTTTTTCAACGAGAAGCACAGAATTCCTCTTTGGTCTGCATCTACACTGACTCCTATGCTCTGTACCAAATGATCCTAATAATGCAGCTCATGACCCTGGCCAACCTGTTCTGGTGGACCTCTCTTACTATAGGACTAGTAGCACTTGTGCTAAAACCCCCTCTGAAGAAATATGCATGGGAATCCTCTGGTGCTCTAGGGAAAGAGCATTGGACAAATACATGCTGGATAATTCCATCATTCTAACTTTTCTGCCTCTCGGCGGCAGAATTCTGTTGTGTTTACTTTCTCAGAAGAACTCCGAGGGACATGAAGACCACCTAATCCATGATAAAACTGGTAATACTTTTCTGCATCCTACCGCAACCCCATGGCCAGAAAGCAGCTGAGTGACCGTGGTCTGAACTAATTGTGGTAGCATGCAGAAAAAGTGAAAGGATCTCTTGAAGCACAAAAAGGTTTGTACGCAGCCAAGCATACAGGATTGTTGGCACAATTTCACATGAACACAAACTGTAGAAGTAGTTTGGTTTTGGTCCAAAAAGACTGAAGCACTTTTTTTTTGTTTTGTTTTGTTTTTGTTTTTGTTTTTGTTTTTTAAGTTGAAAGTATTTATTCAAATACTGGAGTAGGACTTGATGTTAATGTTGTGACACCTACCACCCAACCACTGGTTACACTTAGCCCGAAAATTTTTGAAATTGGACCATATAGAATCAGGAAAACTGGCCAACAACAGATATTGTTTAATCTGTTATGGTCTCTTAAACAAGTCAAATTGCTGATGCAAAACAATATCTGAGAAATACAACCAGCTTGTTCACCCTTTTTGCAGACCTCTTTTCAGGCTTGGACAACCTGGCTGCGACAGTGGAAGCCTCCTAAAAACCGGCTGCCAAGAGACATAACTGGTCTTGTGGGAACAGGATTGGGAATCCTAAATAGTATTGATTCAGAAGTATGAATGAATAAATTGGCTTCCACAACTAAAGATTTAACCAAAATACAACAACCACTGCAATCGTCCTTATCAGCCTTGGGAACACATCAGTGGTTGCTATCAAACATTCTAGCAAATTGGGAAAAGATAAATGTAAATAATAGCAAATTGATCATTGATGCACTTAATGCCACACAAAGCAACGTTTCCTTAGCTCTTAGCTGTATCCAGGCTCAATTATGGGTGCAGTCAGTTGCTGCCTCAATTATAAGAGAAGGTGAAGAAGGCACTTTTCCTACTGAAATTAGGAAAATAGTCTGGGACAGTGCCACTGACTTTGAAAGAGATTTCCAATCCTGGTGGAATTTAGTGAATTTTACCTATGACCCTAACACAAACACAGCCACAGCATTTGCGTTGACCATAAGAAATGCCTGGGTGCATTTGATATTCCCTATCATTGCACTAGGATTAAATCATGATGGACCCACTTTCTATCCTTCTGAACATAGAGAATGGGCCCGTCAAATTGATGACAAATGGCAACCTGTCAATTTAGAGTCCTGTACCATCTGAGAACAACTAGGGTTTATCTGTGAAGGTAATGCAATTGTAGCTCAAGATATTTGTCTGGACACAGAACAGAATAGCTGTCATTTTGATATTCATCCTAACGAGACTTCTGAAACAGTCCTTGTATCTACAGACAATGGGTGTGCCTGCTTCAGAACCGCTTGGGATACTGTGTTTATAGAAAGTACAGTAGTAGCTACTAAAAATCATTCAAATTTTTGTGATTGCAACTTTACTAAAATTGCAGGATGTGATTTTTCTTTTGTAGCTCCAGTTACTTCACATGAACTTTTAGAATCCAATCTCACGTTGATTCACAAGCTACTGCCTACTCCCATTGGGATGAACCTTTCTCTGGTAAAGCAATTATTACTTCATCAAGATCTAATAGAGGAAAAATCAAGGGGAATGGACAGAAAACTCTGGTAACTGTTCATCATCATGTGCAAGAAATACATCGTGTTGTAGAAAGGGTGAAAAGTGATGCCGAGCACAAGTGGTGGGATACCCTTTTCGGGTGGTCACCCACCGCCACCGGTATCCTGAAGAAATTGTGTCATCCCATTGTTGTTCTTCTGATTTTAGTTATGATTGGTTTTGTTTTATCAGTAATCTTGTTTATTGTGAATTGGAGAATGATGAAACGATGAACAAAATTAACATCTATAATTAATGCACACCACTTGGCCGACATCCTTTACACTAGAGATGTTCCCAGGACAGTAGACACAAGAAGATGATAAGGTTAGAAGATATGTTTTACATCATTTTCTTTTATGATTTGTTCTAATCGCTGTTTTAATTATTTTTGTTTATTGTTTATAAAATTGTACTGAGTAATATCGATTATACTAGGTTTATTACTTTACTGTTTAATATTGATGATACTGGTTTATTATTTGATCAATTTATTGTTTAATTGATTCATATTGATTATTATTTAAATAACTATTATTGATTTACTAATTGTATTTTGCTTATTGTTTAATTATAATTTGTTGTGATTACTAATAAGTTGTGATTGTTTTAGTTTTCCTGTTTTCTCTTTCTTTCCCTTTTCCTCTTCTCTTTTCCCTGGGACCTGCTGCCAACACTTGACGAGTCCTGAAGACTCCACGACGACACCATGGAATCCTGCTGATGAAGATCTTTCGAGGGCAATCGTCAGTCACGGGGTGGTGTAAGAGCCCGTCAGAAGCCCCTCATTTTCCATTCTGCCTTCCGATTGCCACAAGAAAGAATCCCTTCCCCCACTGTAGTTCCGGCTTAGAACAGGACACAGCACAGGTGGAACCACTGAACCGTCATGCTGGCTGTTCCCAACAAGGCCTGGTAAGAACTTGGCAAGGAGTTGGCAAGGACTTGGCAAAGACCTGACATGGAGCCAGCACGGGACAGCCTGATGCGCGGCCTGCTTCTAATCTCCGTTCTTAAGCCCAATGAACTTTTGGGGTGACTCTCGCGGTCCTTCACTGAAGACCCCTCATCTGCCTCGTTACCACTGTGACAAAGAAAGAATGAGAACCCTCCTCCCAAGGACTGAGACTGAGACCCCTGCTATAGGGAGGAGGGGAAATTGGTGCTCTGACCACTAATGACATGACCTGTTTCCCTTCAGTGATTCAAATGGACTTATTCTTCATTGGATTCGTCTTGCTTTGGTGGTTTCTGTGGACTCACCCGTTCCCTCGGGGCGATTACAATGGACTTTCATTATTACACTTGTTCCCCCCCTCTCTCCTCCGTGGACTATAATTGGAGCCCCGAGTCGACCAGAACTTCGAAGACTCCCCCGACACGACAGACGGATCCCCATCGTCCGGAGCACTGAGGATCTCGCCTGTGTTGGTAGCTATTCCCATATCCCTCTTCTCTCTCTAACCTTTTATCTCCTTTCAGATCGCCACTATCGCGTTTACTGTTTTGGCCCCTACTAAAGGTGCATTTGTTGTGATTAACTGATAGTCCCTTGCTGTTTGCCTTTGTTGCACTTTTGGGATCGGTGAAAAGAACCATCACGACACCCCGCAAGAAGCGGATCGTGACAGAGGCGGGCTGGTTACCCCAGACCTGCTAAGCGAGAGCGGCAGTCTCCCATGCTGCGTTTCCGTCTTTTTCGCGAGAAAAGCGGCCAGTAAAGAGACAAAGCGAGTAATAAAAAGAGTGAGAGAACCCCCCCTGGGACTGGGTCTCAGAGAAAGAGTGGGACCCCTTAGTGGGGGGGGGGGGGGGCGGAGTAAAAGGTAATTAATTAGAAAAAAAAATGAATTAAAAGGTAAAAAGAGGGTTTTCTTGGCATAATCTATTGGGGAAAAAGAAAAGGTAAAATGTGTAGGAGGGGCCCCTAAAAATTCTGCTGGATTGAGGGATAAGAATGCCCAAGAACATCCAAGATCAAACCTGCTGGATTGAGGGATTAATATTCCAAGAGCATCCAGGGTTGATTCAAACCTGCTGGATTGAGGGATTAATGTTCCAAGAGCATCCAGGGTTGATTCCAACCTGCTGGATTGAGGGATTAATGTTCCAAGAGCATCCAGGGTTAAGTCAAACCTGCTGGGTTGAGGGATTAACATTCCAAGAGCACCCAGAATTAAGTTTGCTGGGTTGTTGAGAGCACCCAAGATTGAGTAAAAATTTTGCCAGTTCGAAGAGAAGTCTGACAGGATCTAGAGTTGGGAACCACACAGCTAGATTGAGGGGTATCCAAGAACACTGGGACTAGCCAGGGACACCTACAAGTGTAATAGGTGTGTTGAAAAAGAAAAGGTACCTTCTTGTTGTGGTTGTTTTGTTATGTGTAAGAGTAAGTAAAATAAAGTTAAGTGAATGTAGACGAAGGAAAGTATATGTATGCATCCTGCCCTGCTAAGCAGCCTCACTGTGCTTCCCTGCTGTCACCGACAAACACAAGTTACGAACCCTCAGAACTGAAAAAGTTCCATCAAATATTGCTTCCATTGATGACCATGATATTGTCTATAATACCTTGTTCCAACTTATGTTATGTAAGTGTTAATACCCCTATCCTACCAGTTGGTAAACCTGATGGGTCATACCGGTTAGTACAGGATCTGCGGGCCATAAACAAGGTCACTGAGGATCTGTATCCTGTGGTGGCCAATCCCTACACGTTATTAACTTGCTTAACAGCCGAGCTAAATTGGTTTACCGTTTTAGATTGAAAAGATGCCTTCTTTTGCCTTCCTATCCACGAAGCCAGAAAATTTTTGCATTTGAATGGGAAAATCCTAAGAGCGGGCCAAGAACTCAACTGACATGGACCAGACTCCCACAAGGATTCAAAAACTCACCCACTTTGTTTGGAGAACAACTTGCAAAAGAATTAGAGACCTGAGAAGCCCCTCCAGAGGAAGGGAAGTTGCTAGAGTACGTAGATGACATCCTGATAGCCACACGGACAAGGGAAGCATGCACGGCCTGGACGATAAGCCTCTTGAACTTTTTGGGGCTCCAAGGGTACCGAGTATCAAAGAAAAAAGCCCAAGTAGTAAAACAGAAAGTAACTTATCTGGGTTACAAAGTCAGTGCTAGACAATGAACCTTGGGCCAAAGCCGGAAGGAGGCAATATGCCAGAGCCCAAAACCTCAGACTGTAAAGGAACTACGAACTTTCCTGAGGATGACAGGGTGGTGCAGGTTATGGATCTATAACTATGGACTGTTTGTTAAGCCCTTCTATGAACTGATTGCAACTGAAAGCAGGAACATCCAAGAGAGAAAGGAAGCTACGCAAGCTTTCAACCAGCTGAAAAAAGCCCTCATGTCAGCTCCAGCCCTGAGATTGCCGGACGTGAGTAAGCCTTTCCTTTTATTCTCCCATGAGAAGCAAGGAATCGCCTTAGGAATACTAGCACAGGACCTGGGCCCATATCGGAGAGCAGTGGCTTACTTCTCTAAGCAATTGGATACAGCAGCTAAAGGGTGGCCTGGGTGCCTCAGAGCTGTTGCAGCAGTCGTCCTGAACATCCAAGAGGCACACAAATTCACCCTAGGCCAGAAAAGAACTGTGCTAGTGTCTCACACAGTGTCTGCAGTGCTATAGGTAAAAGGTGGGCATTGGCTTTCCCCACAACGGCTCCTGAGATACCAAGCTATCATAGCGGAGCAAGATGATGTAGAGATAGTAGTGGCTAACATTGTCAATCCAGCCTCCTTCCTCAGTAGAAACCAAGGGGAACCAGTGGAACATGACTGCCTGGAGACCATTGAAGCCACCTACTCCAGCTGCCCTGACTCGAAGGACACCCCTCTCGAGAATGCAGAAGTCTCCTTTACTGATGGAAGCAGTTATATCATCAGTAGAAAACGGCACGCCGGCTAGGCAGTTCCAACGTGGAAGGAAGTAATACCATCTGGGCCCCTGCCAACAAATACCTCTGCACAGAAGGCCGAGATAATTGCTCTAACTCGGGCCCTAGAATTGGCAAGAGGGAAAGAGATAAACATATACACGGACTCGAAGTATGCATTTGGAGTAATGCATGCTCACAGAGCCATTTAGAAAGAGAGAGGACTGCTGAAGTCTCAAGGGAAAAATATTAAAGATGCATCAGAAGTACTGCGACTTCTAGAAGCAGTTGCCAGAGAAAGTAGCGATCATGCACATTAAGGCACATCAGAAGATCAACTCAGAATTGGAAGAAGGAAACGAGCTGGCAGATAGGGAAGCAAAAGAAGCAGCAAGACGAGCACATTTCCCCTAAAGGTAAGCCAAGATACAACAAACTAGAAAAAAAAAATTAATCTATGAGCAAAAAGGAGACTATAACCAAGAGGGATGGGCCACCATAGAAGGAAAATTAGTTCTACCCTCCTATTTATGATGGTCCCTAATAAAGGAAGAACACCAGAAAACCATTGGGGTATTGATGGTCTAGCATAACTAGACATTTACAACTCGACAATGTGACCTTTGCCTCCAGACCAACCCCAAAAATACTCCCAAACCAAAGCTTAGCCAGATGAGGAAGGGTCATGGGCCGGAGCAGCAATGGCATATTGATTGTACAGAATTGCCAAGAAAAGGGGGGGTATAAGTTTTTCCTGGAGCTAACAGATACCTTTTCAGGATGGCCAGAAGCATTCCCCACCAGGACTTCTAAAGCTTGGGAAGTAACTAAGGTATTGGTACAAGAAAACATACCACGCTTTAGAGTCCTGGCCACAATCTCCTCAAATAGAGGACCACATTTTATTGTAAAATTTGTGCAACAAGTGAGCCAATACTTGAACATAGACTGAGAACTTCACACCCCATATAACCCACAATCAAGTGGTCAGGTAAAAAAAATGAATCATTTGATCAAACAACAAATTGTACAATTGGGACAAGAAGCTAATTTGTCATGGACTCAATCCCTCCCATTAGCACTACTGCAGATCCGAACCAAACCCAAGACTAAAGAAAAGCTAAACCACTTTGAATTGCTTTATGAAAAACCATATGGGGTGCGAAAGAGAATGTCTACCCAAGACATGTCACTAACCTCCTGTATGTTAAGTCTCTTAACTTGGTGTATCCAGCACCAATCACTAGCTAATAAACACAAGTCATAACTAGTGAAATACACTGTTTAGAACACTTGATGTCACCCAATTATAATTCCATTAATTTTAGTTACTGTAAGTTTAATGATGTCTACTTTAACACTCATGTAGAATTCGAGGATGTTAAAACACATGGCCAGTCTGACATCACTCTCTAGAACTCCTAGAATCTTATGAAAGAGGACGGTCGTGATAGTAGATCAGAATTTAAATCAAGACCCCTGTAGTAAAAGAATTTACTCTATTTTAAGAAAAGGGGGGACTGAAGCAGAGATTTTTAGAGTTAGGTTAACAAAATGAATGAAGCATTTCTAATTTAGCTTGTAGAGTTATGTGTTGAATTTTCAACCTTTTGCTTAAGAAACCTCTGCCTAATACAAAGGGCAAAGGAAAATGCAAATTTCTGAAGCTTCTTGCATAAAGAACAATACCAGAAGAAGCAAAGAACCCAGATAAAGAAGCTCCTCTGTCTCCAAGCCTATCAAGACTGACAGACGTTCTCAGATAAGCACCAAAGGACCAAAAGCGCACGCGCAGAGAGGTAAAGTTCAAAAGTTCAATCATGAGGAAGACCACAATCTTCAGCCTCAGGACCACCAAGAGACCCCCGTACGACCACCACAGCAAACCACGCATGCCCAGAAGGCCGTGGACTTACTTAGCATGAGAAGTGAGGACAGGCGGGGCCAGGGGTTGAATACGCATGAAAAAGTTGTGCAATGTATTGCATATGGAACGTCTTTAAGAATAAAAGTGTGGGTCAGACTGAGGCTCGGGGCACAAGTTTTGGAGAGCTATCTCACTTGTGCCGGGCGCTGACATACATACCCACTTCATAACTACCCCAGGTTATGGAGTCCATTGATTTCTTCCGCGTATCGTTTCAGTTGGCGACCACGAAGGGACTGCTCTGCTCACCCGCAGGTCCGGTTGGGAGCAGACACCCTCAGGCGCCACGGGGCTTTTCCCCGGAGGGCCTCTGCGCCTCGGCTGTACACTGCGGGGAGCAGACCACGGCCCGTCGACTAGCGGATGAAAGCGGTATGTGTTAATTTATTTTCTTACGGTTGGCACTGATAAGTTGGAAAAAGATGTTTCTGCGCGCAGGTTTGCCTAGGGGCTTGCAAGCAGACCGCCATCGGGGGAGAGGCCGGCGGCGGGAGGACCTCCCCAGCTGATAGCGCGGCTCGGGGAGGGCGAAATCGCGATTTCAGTGTGTGGTGTGTGTCCCGATTGCAGTGTAGTGTGTCTGTTACGTCCGGACGTGCGTGCTTGTGCGTGTGTGTGTATGTGTGAGTGGAACGGTGAAGCGCGGTGCGGCCTTGCTAAGATACAGAGAGGCGGCGCGGCGGTGCTAGAGAGCGCATGCGCAGGGCAGCTCTCAGCCCACACTACCTGATCGTGCGGGTAGCGCGCACTCTACCTGATAGAGCGGGTGGTGCGCATGCGTGGCACGGGCTGTCTCTGGCGAGCTGGGGGAGCGCGGCGCGGGGCTTAAGTCGGGGCTTGCAAAGGTGCTTTAGGCGCGGCCCAGCTGATAGCACAGCGGGCACGCGGGCACAAGCCGCGGTTTGAGGAGCTGCTTTGAACGCCGCTAGCTGATAGCGCAGCTAGTGGGAGCGTGGTACAAGCTAGGAGTTACAAGCACCGCTTACAAGCATCGCTAGTTGGTAAAAAGCTTGCAAAAGTAGCCAGCGAGCCCGGCTGGGCTAAGAGTTAAGTGTTTGTTATACAATAGCACTGCCCTTCAGTGTTAAAAGCTGTCACTGGTGCAGGGGGAGGGGTTGGGGAAGGCAGTCTAGGGTTGCCATGGGAAACAGCAGTTGTATGAGTTCTCCACCCCCTTTTGGAAGAGAATTGTACCCTCCCCCTGTCCTGTCAGTTATTGTTCAAGTCTGCCCCTTAGCCTAGAATCTTCTCTGTTCCACGTTTTCCCTTTGGTTCTTCCACCAAGAACACTCCTTTCCCTTTTCCCCACTGGTTAATGTTATATTTCCCCTCCCTTTAGCCTTCTCCCGATTGTACCCTCGAATGCTAAACCCTACCCCTACGCAGTAAAAGAATCCTCACCCCGGCCTTCGGGGCTCTCGGAATCTGCCTCCCTTCTGCTTCGTTGCCTCCCTGTTTGCCCCTTCTGCGACCCTTCAATCAACGAGCAGGATTTCAGCAGCCCGAGTGTCCCTCCCGTTCTTCTGGTGGACCCTCAGATGTACCAGCTATCCGAGCTTCGTGCCGAGTGGCTACAAGCCCCCACGGCTCGGCAACTGGGAGATCCTTTGCATTACAGGGCGAATAAAGGGGGGATGAATGTGTGTGAATGAGAGGCTGTAAGAGCCCGTCTGAAGCCCCTCATTTTCCATTCTGCCTTCCGATTGCCACAAGAAAGAATCCCTTCCCCCACTGTAGTTCCGGCTTAGAACAGGACACAGCACAGGTGGAACCACTGAACCGTCATGCTGGCTGTTCCCAACAAGGCCTGGTAAGAACTTGGCAAGGAGTTGGCAAGGACTTGGCAAAGACCTGACATGGAGCCAGCACGGGACAGCCTGATGCGCGGCCTGCTTCTAATCTCCGTTCTTAAGCCCAATGAACTTTTGGGGTGACTCTCGCGGTCCTTCACTGAAGACCCCTCATCTGCCTCGTTACCACTGTGACAAAGAAAGAATGAGAACCCTCCTCCCAAGGACTGAGACTGAGACCCCTGCTATAGGGAGGAGGGGAAATTGGTGGTCTGACCACTAATGACATGACCTGTTTCCCTTCAGTGATTCAAATGGACTTATTCTTCATTGGATTCGTCTTGCTTTGGTGGTTTCTGTGGACTCACCCGTTCCCTCGGGGCGATTACAATGGACTTTCATTATTACACTTGTTCCCCCCCTCTCTCCTCTGTGGACTATAATTGGAGCCCCGAGTCGACCAGAACTTCGAAGACTTCCCCGACACGACAGACGGATCCCCATCGTCCGGAGCACTGAGGATCTCGCCTGTGTTGGTAGCTATTCCCATATCCCTCTTCTCTCTCTAACCTTTTATCTCCTTTCAGATCCCCACTATCGCGTTTACTGTTTTGGCCCCTACTAAAGGTGCATTTGTTGTGATTAACTGATAGTCCCTTGTTGTTTGCCTTTGTTGCACTTTTGGGATGGGTGAAAAGAGCCATCACGACACCCCGCCATAAGCGGATCGTGACAGAGGCGGGCTGGTTACCCCAGACCTGCTAAGCGAGAGCGGCAGTCTCCCATGCTGCGTTTCCGTCTTTTTCGCGAGAAAAGCGGCCAGTAAAGAGACAAAGCGAGAAATAAAAAGAGTGAGAGAACCCCCCCTGGGACTGGGTCTCAGAGAAAGAGTGGGACCCCTTAGTCGGGGGGGGGTGGGGGGGAGTAAAAGGTAATTAATTAGAAAAAAAAATTAATTAAAAGGTAAAAAGAGGGTTTTCTTGGCATAATCTATTTGGGAAAAATAAAAGGTAAAATGTGTAGGAGGGGCCCCTAAAAATTCTGCTGGATTGAGGGATAAGAATGCCCAAGAACATCCAAGATCAAACCTGCTGGATTGAGGGATTCATATTCCAAGAGCATCCAGGGTTGATTCAAACCTGCTGGATTGAGGGATTAATGTTCCAAGAGCATCCAGGGTTGATTCAAACCTGCTGGATTGAGGGATTAACATTCCAAGAGCACCCAGAATTAAGTTTGCTGGGTTGTTGAGAGCACCCAAGATTGAGTAAAAATTTTGCCAGTTTGAAGAGAAGTCTGACAGGATCTAGAGTTGGGAACCACACAGCTAGATTGAGGGGTATCCAAGAACACTGGGACTAGCCAGGGACACCTACAAGTGTAATAGGTGTGTTGAAAAAGAAAAGGTACCTTGTTGTTGTGGTTGTTTTGTTATGTGTAAGAGTAAGTAAAATAAAGTTAAGTGAATGTAGACGAAGGAAAGTATATGTATGCATCCTGCCCTGTTAAGCAGCCTCACTGTGCTTCCCTGCTGTCACCGACAAACACAAGTTACGAACCCTCAGAACTGAAAAAGTTCAATCAAATATTGCTTCCATTGATGACCATGATATTGTCTATAATACCTTGTTCCAACTTATGTTATGTAAGTGTTAATACCCCTATCCTACCAGTTGGTAAACCTGATGGGTCATACCGGTTAGTACAGGATCTGCGGGCCATAAACAAGGTCACTGAGGATCTGTATCCTGTGGTGGCCAATCCCTACACGTTATTAACTTGCTTAACAGCCGAGCTAACTTGGTTTACCGTTTTAGATTGAAAAGATGCCTTCTTTTGCCTTCCTATCCACGAAGCCAGAAAATTTTTGCATTTGAATGGGAAAATCCTAAGAGCGGGCCAAGAACTCAGCTGACATGGACCAGACTCCCACAAGGATTCAAAAACTCACCCACTTTGTTTGGAGAACAACTTGCAAAAGAATTAGAGACCTGAGAAGCCCCTCCAGAGGAAGGGAAGTTGCTAGAGTACGTAGATGACATCCTGATAGCCACACGGACAAGGGAAGCATGCACGGCCTGGACGATAAGCCTCTTGAACTTTTTGGGGCTCCAAGGGTACCGAGTATCAAAGAAAAAAGCCCAAGTAGTAAAACAGAAAGTAACTTATCTGGGTTAGGAAGTCAGTGCTAGACAACGTACCTTGGGCCAAAGCCGGAAGGAGGCAATATGCCAGAGCCCAAAACCTCAGACTGTAAAGGAACTACGAACTTTCCTGAGGATGACAGGGTGGTGCAGGTTATGGATCTATAACTATGGACTGTTTGTTAAGCCCTTCTATGAACGGATTGCAACTGAAAGCAGGAACATCCAAGAGAGAAAGGAAGCTACGCAAGCTTTCAACCAGCTGAAAAAAGCCCTCATGTCAGCTCCAGCCCTGAGATTGCCGGACGTGAGTAAGCCTTTCCTTTTATTCTCCCATGAGAAGCAAGGAATCGCCTTAGGAATACTAGCACAGGACCTCGGCCCATATCGGAGAGCAGTGGCTTACTTCTCTAAGCAATTGGATACAGCAGCTAAAGGGTGGCCTGGGTGCCTCAGAGCTGTTGCAGCAGTCGTACTGAACATCCAAGAGGCACACAAATTCACCCTAGGCCAGAAAAGAACTGTGCTAGTGTCTCACACAGTGTCTGCAGTGCTAGAGGTAAAAGGTGGGCATTGGCTTTCCCCACAACGGCTCCTGAGATACCAAGCTATCATAGCGGAGCAAGATGATGTAGAGATAGTAGTGGCTAACATTGTCAATCCAGCCTCCTTCCTCAGTAGAAACCAAGGGGAACCAGTGGAACATGACTGCCTGGAGACCATTGAAGCCACCTACTCCAGCTGCCCTGACTCGAAGGACACCCCTCTCGAGAATGCAGAAGTCTCCTTTACTGATGGAAGCAGTTATATCATCAGTAGAAAACGGCACGCCGGCTAGGCAGTTCCAACGTGGAAGGAAGTAATACCATCTGGGCCCCTGCCAACAAATACCTCTGCACAGAAGGCCGAGATAATTGCTCTAACTCGGGCCCTAGAATTGGCAAGAGGGAAAGAGATAAACATATACACGGACTCGAAGTATGCATTTGGAGTAATGCATGCTCACAGAGCCATTTAGAAAGAGAGAGGACTGCTGAAGTCTCAAGGGAAAAATATTAAAGATGCATCAGAAGTACTGCGACTTCTAGAAGCAGTTGCCAGAGAAAGTAGCGATCATGCACATTAAGGCACATCAGAAGATCAACTCAGAATTGGAAGAAGGAAACGAGCTGGCAGATAGGGAAGCAAAAGAAGCAGCAAGACGAGCACATTTCCCCTAAAGGTAAGCCAAGATACAACAAACTAGAAAAAAAAAATTAATCTATGAGCAAAAAGGAGACTATAACCAAGAGGGATGGGCCACCATAGAAGGAAAATTAGTTCTACCCTCCTATTTATGATGGTCCCTAATAAAGGAAGAACACCAGAAAACCATTGGGGTATTGATGCTCTAGCATAACTAGACATTTACAACTCGACAATGTGACCTTTGCCTCCAGACCAACCCCAAAAATACTCCCAAACCAAAGCTTAGCCAGATGAGGAAGGGTCATGGGCCGGAGCAGCAATGGCAGATTGATTGTACAGAATTGCCAAGAAAAGGGGGGGTATAAGTTTTTCCTGGAGCTAACAGATACCTTTTCAGGATGGCCAGAAGCATTCCCCACCAGGACTTCTAAAGCTTGGGAAGTAACTAAGGTATTGGTACAAGAAAACATACCACGCTTTAGAGTCCTGGCCACAATCTCCTCAAATAGAGGACCACATTTTATTGTAAAATTTGTGCAACAAGTGAGCCAATACTTGAACATAGACTGAGAACTTCACACCCCATATAACCCACAATCAAGTGGTCAGGTAAAAAAAATGAATCATTTGATCAAACAACAAATTGTACAATTGGGACAAGAAGCTAATTTGTCATGGACTCAATCCCTCCCATTAGCACTACTGCAGATCCGAACCAAACCCAAGACTAAAGAAAAGCTAAACCACTTTGAATTGCTTTATGAAAAACCATATGGGGTGCGAAAGAGAATGTCTACCCAAGACATGTCACTAACCTCCTGTATGTTAAGTCTCTTAACTTGGTGTATCCAGCACCAATCACTAGCTAATAAACACAAGTCATAACTAGTGAAATACACTGTTTAGAACACTTGATGTCACCCAATTATAATTCCATTAATTTTAGTTACTGTAAGTTTAATGATGTCTACTTTAACACTCATGTAGAATTCGAGGATGTTAAAACACATGGCCAGTCTGACATCACTCTCTAGAACTCCTAGAATCTTATGAAAGAGGACGGTCGTGATAGTAGATCAGAATTTAAATCAAGACCCCTGTAGTAAAAGAATTTACTCTATTTTAAGAAAAGGGGGGACTGAAGCAGAGATTTTTAGAGTTAGGTTAACAAAATGAATGAAGCATTTCTAATTTAGCTTGTAGAGTTATGTGTTGAATTTTCAACCTTTTGCTTAAGAAACCTCTGCCTAATACAAAGGGCAAAGGAAAATGCAAATTTCTGAAGCTTCTTGCATAAAGAACAATACCAGAAGAAGCAAAGAACCCAGATAAAGAAGCTCCTCCGTCTCCAAGCCTATCAAGACTGACAGACGTACTCAGATAAGCACCAAAGGACCAAAAGCGCACGCGCAGAGAGGAAAAGTTCAAAAGTTCAATCATGAGGAAGACCACAATCTTCAGCCTCAGGACCACCAAGAGACCCCCGTACGACCACCACAGCAAACCACGCATGCCCAGAAGGGCGTGGACTTACTTAGCATGAGAAGCGAGGACAGGCGGGGCCAGGGGTTGAATATGCATGAAAAAGTTGTGCAGTGTATTGCACATCTTTAAGAATAAAAGTGTGGGTCAGACTGAGGCTCGGGGCACAAGTTTTGGAGAGCTATCTCACTTGTGCCGGGCGCTGACGTACATACCCACTTCATAACTACCCCAGGTTATGGAGTCTATTGATTTCTTCCGCGCATCGTTTCAGAGGTTTCTTCCCTTTGCCAGGCTGCAACGTGCCCGCTAGTAGCAAGAACTGGGCAGGAGTGGGCAGAGAGCACGGCCATCTGTCAGCAGGTTGCAGCTTGCCCAGGAAACTGCAGTGTCCTTGGAATGTGCAGCAAATCTTATTTCCTGGCAAGGTCGGGCTAAGTGAGCAGTGCTGGTACACTTTCTCCTTGAGAACTGGAGCGGAAAAGCTTTTCGCTAAGATGTAGGCGACTAGAGAGGCAGAATACGGAGCTCCGCAGCTGGCCGAAAGCAAGTGCCGCTTCCCGGCGTCTTTCGGCAAAAGCGGCGCTTCGGAGCGCACCGCTGCCGCTCCAGTGATCTGTGCGCGAAGTAGGCGCTTCTTCGCCTCCGGCAGCCGGAGATCGCGGTAGCTTGCAAGAGGCGAAGAACGAAGCCGCGAAGAAGCCGGCTTGTGTGCGAAACTCGCAGACTGCTGCAGGACGGTGGCCGCCGCTCTCCTGCCCCTTGAATTCACCTCTGGCATGCCAATGGGAGGTGTTCCGGGACAACTTTCCTGGGTTTTGACATAGTCGTCATGCATCCCACCTTGGAAATACTTGTTGCTCCCCAGAGGCTCCGAGATGCAGAGAACACGGTGGCAGCTGCTGAAAAGAAGGGCAACTGTGAGTTGGTCAAGAAGCAAGAACCTAGGCAGTTGACTGTGCTTGGCGAGGAGCAGCTGCTGGATTCTTGCAATTGCCTTCAGTGCGCACAGACGCCCGCTGCTCTGCTGCTTGGTTTTTCGCCTTCAGTCAATTACACACTGCTGAAGTTGAGGCAGGCAGTTCAGCTTTGCTGCTTTTCAGCATCTCAGCTGCCCTTCTGCTCTGTGAGAGCTCTCGAGGTTTCTTGCCTTCGCCAGGCTGCAACGTGCCCGCTAGTAGCAAGAACTGGGCAGGAGTGGGCAGAGAGCACGGCCATCTGCCAGCAGGTTGCAGCTTGCCCAGGAAAATGCAGTGTCCTTGGAATGTGCAGCAAATCTTATTTCCTGGCAAGGTCGGGCTAAGTGAGCAGTGCTGGTACACTTTCTCCTTGAGAACTGGAGCGGAAAAGCTTTTCGCTAAGATGTAGGCGACTAGAGAGGCAGAATACGGAGCTCCGCAGCTGGCCGAAAGCAAGTGCCGCTTCCCGGCGTCTTTCGGCAGAAGCGGCGCTTCGGAGCGCACCGCTGCCGCTCCAGTGATCTGTGCGCGAAGTAGCCGCTTCTTCGCCTCCGGCAGCCGGAGATCGCGGTAGCTTGCATAGGCGAAGAACGAAGCCGCGAAGAAGCCGGCTTGTGTGCGAAACTCGCAGACAGCTGCAGGACGGTGGCTGCCGCTCTCCTGCCTCTTGAATTCACTCTTGGCATGCCAATGGGAGGTGTTCCAGGACAACTTTCCTGGGTTTTGACATAGTCGTCATGCATCCCTCCTTGGAAATTCTTGTTGCTCTCCAGAGGCTCCGAGATGCAGAGAACACGGTGGCAGCTGCTGAAAAGAAGGGCAACTGTGAGTTGGTCTAGAAGCAAGAACCTAGGCAGTTGACTGTGCTTGGCGAGGAGCAGCTGCTGGATTCTTGCAATTGCCTTCATTGCGCACAGACGCCCGCTGCTCTGCTGCTTGGTTTTTCGCCTTCAGTCAATTGCACATTGCTGAAGCTGAGGCAGGCTGTTCAGCTTTGCTGCTTTTCAGCATCTCAGCTGCTTTCTGCTCTGTGACAGCTCTCGAGGTGAAATAGAGATTTTTAGAGTTGGGTTAACAAAATGAATGAAGCATTTCTAATTTAGCTTGTAGAGTTATGTGTTGAATTTTCAACCTTTTGCTTAAGAAACCTCTGCCTAATACAAAGGGCAAAGGAAAATGCAAGTTTCTGAAGCTTCTTGCATAAAGAACAATACCAGAAGAAGCAAAGAACCCAGATAAAGAAGCTCCTCTGTCTCCAAGCCTATCAAGACTGACAGACGTTCTCAGATAAGCACCAAAGGACCAAAGGCGCACGCGCAGAGAGGTAAAGTTCAAAAGTTCAATCATGAGGAAGACCACAATCTTCAGCCTCAGGACCACCAAGAGACCCCCGTACGACCACCACAGCAAACCACGCATGCCCAGAAGGGCGTGGACTTACTTAGCATGAGAAGCGAGGACAGGCGGGGCCAGGGGTTGAATATGCATGAAAAAGTTGTGCAATGTATTGCATATGGAACGTCTTTAAGAATAAAAGTGTGGGTCAGACTGAGGCTCGGGGCACAAGTTTTGGAGAGCTATCTCACTTGTGCCGGGCGCTGACATACATACCCACTTCATAACTACCCCAGGTTATGGAGTCCATTGATTTCTTCCGCGTATCGTTTCAGTTGGCGACCACGAAGGGACTGCTCTGCTCACCCGCAGGTCCGGTTGGGAGCAGACACCCTCAGGCGCCACGGGGCTTTTCCCCGGAGGGACTCTGCGCCTCGGCTGTACACTGCGGGGAGCAGACCACGGCCCGTCGACTAGCGGATGAAAGCGGTATGTGTTAATTTATTTTCTCACGGTTGGCACTGATAAGTTGCAAAAAGATGTTTCTGCGCGCAGGTTTGCCTAGGGGCTTGCAAGCAGACCGCCATCGGGGGAGAGGCCGGCGGCGGGAGGACCTCCCCAGCTGATAGCGCGGCTCCGGGAGGGCGAAATCGCGATTTCAGTGTGTGGTGTGTGTCCCGATTGCAGTGTAGTGTGTCTGTTACGTCCGGACGTGCGTGCTTGTGCGTGTGTGTGTATGTGTGAGTGGAACGGTGAAGCGCGGTGCGGCCTTGCTAAGATACAGAGAGGCGGCGCGGCGGTGCTAGAGAGCGCATGCGCAGGGCAGCTCTCAGCCCACACTACCTGATCGTGCGGGTAGTGCGCACTCTACCTGATAGAGCGGGTGGTGCGCATGCGTGGCACGGGCTGTCTCTGGCGAGCTGGGGGAGCGCGGCGCGGGGCTTAAGTCGGGGCTTGCAAAGGTGCTTTAGGCGCGGCCCAGCTGATAGCACAGCGGGCACGCGGGCACAAGCCGCGGTTTGAGGAGCTGCTTTGAACGCCGCTAGCTGATAGCGCAGCTAGTGGGAGCGTGGTACAAGCTAGGAGTTACAAGCACCGCTTACAAGCATCGCTAGTTGGTAAAAAGCTTGCAAAAGTAGCCAGCGAGCCCGGCTGGGCTAAGAGTTAAGTGTTTGTTATACAATAGCACTGCCCTTCAGTGTTAAAAGCTGTCACTGGTGCAGGGGGAGGGGTTGGGGAAGGCAGTCTAGGGTTGCCATGGGAAACAGCAGTTGTATGAGTTCTCCACCCCCTTTTGGAAGAGAATTGTACCCTCCCCCTGTCCTGTCAGTTATTGTTCAAGTCTGCCCCTTAGCCTAGAATCTTCTCTGTTCCACGTTTTCCCTTTGGTTCTTCCACCAAGAACACTCCTTTCCCTTTTCCCCACTGGTTAATGTTATATTTCCCCTCCCTTTAGCCTTCTCCCGATTGTACCCTCGAATGCTAAACCCTACCCCTACGCAGTAAAAGAATCCTCACCCCGGTCTTCGGGGCTCTCGGAATCTGCCTCCCTTCTGCTTCGTTGTCTCCCTGTTTGCCCCTTCTGCGACCCTTCAATCAACGAGCAGGATTTCAGCAGCCCGAGTGTCCCTCCCGTTCTTCTGGTGGACCCTCAGATGTACCAGCTATCCGAGCTTCGTGCCGAGTGGCTACAAGCCCCCACGGCTCGGCAACTGGGAGATCCTTTGCATTACAGGGCGAATAAAGGGGGGATGAATGTGTGTGAATGAGAGGCTGTAAGAGCCCGTCTGAAGCCCCTCATTTTCCATTCTGCCTTCCGATTGCCACAAGAAAGAATCCCTTCCCCCACTGTAGTTCCGGCTTAGAACAGGACACAGCACAGGTGGAACCACTGAACCGTCATGCTGGCTGTTCCCAACAAGGCCTGGTAAGAACTTGGCAAGGAGTTGGCAAGGACTTGGCAAAGACCTGACATGGAGCCAGCACGGGACAGCCTGATGCGCGGCCTGCTTCTAATCTCCGTTCTTAAGCCCAATGAACTTTTGGGGTGACTCTCGCGGTCCTTCATTGAAGACCCCTCATCTGCCTCGTTACCACTGTGACAAAGAAAGAATGAGAACCCTCCTCCCAAGGACTGAGACTGAGACCCCTGCTATAGGGAGGAGGGGAAATTGGTGCTCTGACCACTAATGACATGACCTGTTTCCCTTCAGTGATTCAAATGGACTTATTCTTCATTGGATTCGTCTTGCTTTGGTGGTTTCTGTGGACTCACCCGTTCCCTCGGGGCGATTACAATGGACTTTCATTATTACACTTGTTCCCCCCCTCTCTCCTCTGTGGACTATAATTGGAGCCCCGAGTCGACCAGAACTTCGAAGACTCCCCCGACACGACAGACGGATCCCCATCGTCCGGAGCACTGAGGATCTCGCCTGTGTTGGTAGCTATTCCCATATCCCTCTTCTCTCTCTAACCTTTTATCTCCTTTCAGATCCCCACTATCGCGTTTACTGTTTTGGCCCTTACTAAAGGTGCATTTGTTGTGATTAACTGATAGTCCCTTGTTGTTTGCCTTTGTTGCACTTTTGGGATGGGTGAAAAGAGCCATCACGACACCCCACCATAAGCGGATCGTGACAGAGGCGGGCTGGTTACCCCAGACCTGCTAAGCGAGAGCGGCAGTCTCCCATGCTGCGTTTCCGTCTTTTTCGCGAGAAAAGCGGCCAGTAAAGAGACAAAGCGAGTAATAAAAAGAGTGAGAGAACCCCCCCTGGGACTGGGTCTCAGAGAAAGAGTGCGACCCCTTAGTCGGGGGGGGGTGGGGGGGAGTAAAAGGTAATTAATTAGAAAAAAAAATGAATTAAAAGGTAAAAAGAGGGTTTTCTTGGCATAATCTATTGGGGAAAAAGAAAAGGTAAAATGTGTAGGAGGGGCCCCTAAAAATTCTGCTGGATTGAGGGATAAGAATGCCCAAGAACATCCAAGATCAAACCTGCTGGATTGAGGGATTAATATTCCAAGAGCATCCAGGGTTGATTCAAACCTGCTGGATTGAGGGATTAATGTTCCAAGAGCATCCAGGGTTGATTCCAACCTGCTGGATTGAGGGATTAATGTTCCAAGAGCATCCAGGGTTAAGTCAAACCTGCTGGGTTGAGGGATTAACATTCCAAGAGCACCCAGAATTAAGTTTGCTGGGTTGTTGAGAGCACCCAAGATTGAGTAAAAATTTTGCCAGTTCGAAGAGAAGTCTGACAGGATCTAGAGTTGGGAACCACACAGCTAGATTGAGGGGTATCCAAGAACACTGGGACTAGCCAGGGACACCTACAAGTGTAATAGGTGTGTTGAAAAAGAAAAGGTACCTTCTTGTTGTGGTTGTTTTGTTATGTGTAAGAGTAAGTAAAATAAAGTTAAGTGAATGTAGACGAAGGAAAGTATATGTATGCATCCTGCCCTGCTAAGCAGCCTCACTGTGCTTCCCTGCTGTCACCGACAAACACAAGTTACGAACCCTCAGAACTGAAAAAGTTCCATCAAATATTGCTTCCATTGATGACCATGATATTGTCTATAATACCTTGTTCCAACTTATGTTATGTAAGTGTTAATACCCCTATCCTACCAGTTGGTAAACCTGATGGGTCATACCGGTTAGTACAGGATCTGCGGGCCATAAACAAGGTCACTGAGGATCTGTATCCTGTGGTGGCCAATCCCTACACGTTATTAACTTGCTTAACAGCCGAGCTAAATTGGTTTACCGTTTTAGATTGAAAAGATGCCTTCTTTTGCCTTCCTATCCACGAAGCCAGAAAATTTTTGCATTTGAATGGGAAAATCCTAAGAGCGGGCCAAGAACTCAACTGACATGGACCAGACTCCCACAAGGATTCAAAAACTCACCCACTTTGTTTGGAGAACAACTTGCAAAAGAATTAGAGACCTGAGAAGCCCCTCCAGAGGAAGGGAAGTTGCTAGAGTACGTAGATGACATCCTGATAGCCACACGGACAAGGGAAGCATGCACGGCCTGGACGATAAGCCTCTTGAACTTTTTGGGGCTCCAAGGGTACCGAGTATCAAAGAAAAAAGCCCAAGTAGTAAAACAGAAAGTAACTTATCTGGGTTACAAAGTCAGTGCTAGACAATGAACCTTGGGCCAAAGCCGGAAGGAGGCAATATGCCAGAGCCCAAAACCTCAGACTGTAAAGGAACTACGAACTTTCCTGAGGATGACAGGGTGGTGCAGGTTATGGATCTATAACTATGGACTGTTTGTTAAGCCCTTCTATGAACTGATTGCAACTGAAAGCAGGAACATCCAAGAGAGAAAGGAAGCTACGCAAGCTTTCAACCAGCTGAAAAAAGCCCTCATGTCAGCTCCAGCCCTGAGATTGCCGGACGTGAGTAAGCCTTTCCTTTTATTCTCCCATGAGAAGCAAGGAATCGCCTTAGGAATACTAGCACAGGACCTCGGCCCATATCGGAGAGCAGTGGCTTACTTCTCTAAGCAATTGGATACAGCAGCTAAAGGGTGGCCTGGGTGCCTCAGAGCTGTTGCAGCAGTCGTCCTGAACATCCAAGAGGCACACAAATTCACCCTAGGCCAGAAAAGAACTGTGCTAGTGTCTCACACAGTGTCTGCAGTGCTAGAGGTAAAAGGTGGGCATTGGCTTTCCCCACAACGGCTCCTGAGATACCAAGCTATCATAGCGGAGCAAGATGATGTAGAGATAGTAGTGGCTAACATTGTCAATCCAGCCTCCTTCCTCAGTAGAAACCAAGGGGAACCAGTGGAACATGACTGCCTGGAGACCATTGAAGCCACCTACTCCAGCTGCCCTGACTTGAAGGACACCCCTCTCGAGAATGCAGAAGTCTCGTTTACTGATGGAAGCAGTTATATCATCAGTGGAAAACGGCACGCCAGGTAGGCAGTTCCAACGTGCAAGGAAGTAATATCATCTGGGCCCCTGCCAACAAATACCTGTGCACAGAAGGCCGAGATAATTGCTCTAACTCGGGCCCTAGAATTGGCAAGAGGGAAAGAAATAAACATATACACGGACTCGAAGTATGCATTTGGAGTAGTGCATGCTCACAGAGCCATTTAGAAAGAGAGAGGACTGCTGAAGTCTCAAGGGAAAAATATTAAAGATGCATCAGAAGTACTGCGACTTCTAGAAGCAGTCCAGTTGCCAGAGAAAGTAGCGATCATGCACATTAAGGCACATCAGAAGATCAACTCCGAATTGGAAGAAGGAAACGAGCTGGCAGATAGGGAAGCAAAAGAAGCAGCAAGACGGGCAAATTTCCCCTAAAGGTAAGCCAAGATACAACAAACTAGAAAAAAAATTAATCTATGAGCAAAAAGGAGACTATAACCAAGAGGGATGGGCCACCATAGAAGGAAAATTAGTTCTACCCTCCTATTTATGATGGTCCCTAATAAAGGAAGAACACCAGAAAACCATTGGGGTATTGATGCTCTAGCATAACTAGACATTTACAACTCGACAATGTGACCTTTGCCTCCAGACCAACCCCAAAAATACTCCCAAACCAAAGCTTAGCCAGATGAGGAAGGGTCATGGGCCGGAGCAGCAATGGCAGATTGATTGTACAGAATTGCCAAGAAAAGGGGGGGTATAAGTTTTTCCTGGTGCTAACAGATACCTTTTCAGGATGGCCAGAAGCATTCCCCACCAGGACTTCTAAAGCTCAAGAAGTAACTAAGGTATTGGTACAAGAAAACATACCACGCTTTAGAGTCCTGGCCACAATCTCCTCAAATAGAGGACCACATTTTATCGTAAAATTAGTGCAACAAATTAGCCAATACTTGAACATAGACTGAGAACTTCACACCCCATATAACCCACAATCAAGTGGTCAGGTAAAAAAAATGAACCATTTGATCAAACAACAAATTGTACAATTGGGACAAGAAGCTAATTTGTCATGGACTCAATCCCTCCCATTAGCACTACTGCAGATCTGAACCAAACCCAAGAGCAAAGAAAAGCTAAACCACTTTGAATTGCTTTATGAAAAACCATATGGGGTGCGAAAGAGAATGTCTAGCCAAGACATGTCACTAACATGTCCTGTATGTTAAGTCTCTTAACTTGGTGTATCCAGCACCAATCACTAGCTAATAAACACAAGTCATAACTAGTGAAATACGCTGTTTAGAACACTTTATGTCACCCAATTACAATTCTCTTAATTTTAGTTACTGTAAGTTTAATGATGTCTACTTTAACACTCATGTAGAATTCGAGGATGTTAAAACACATGGCCAGTCTGACATCACTCTCTAGAACTCCTAGAATCTTACTGAAAGAGGACGGTCATGATAGTAGATCAGAATTTAAATCAAGACCCCTGTAGTAAAAGAATTTACTCTATTTTAAGAAAAGGGGGGACTGAAGCAGAGATTTTTAGAGTTAGGTTAACAAAATGAATGAAGCATTTCTAATTTAGCTTGTAGAGTTATGTGTTGAATTTTCAACCTTTCACTTAAGAAACCTCTGCCTAGTACAAAGGGCATAGGAAAATGCAAATTTCTGAAGCTTCTTGCATAAAGAACAATACCAGAAGAAGGAAAGAACCCAGATAAAGAAGCTCCTCTGTCTCCAGGCCTATCAAGACTGACAGAGGTACTCAGATAAGCACCAAAGGACCAAAAGTGCACGCGCAGAGAGGAAAAGTTCAAAAGTTCAGTCATGAGGAAGACCACAATCTTCAGCCTCAGGACCACCAAGAGACCCCCGTACGACCACCACAGCAAACCACGCATGCCCAGAAGGGTGTGGACTTACTTAGCATGAGAAGCGAGGACAGGCGGGGCCAGGGGTTGAATACGCATGAAAAAGTTGTGCAATGTATTGCATATGGAACGTCTTTAAGAATAAAAGTGTGGGTCAGACTGAGGCTCGGGGCACAAGTTTTGGAGAGCTATCTCACTTGTGCCGGGCCCTGACATACATACCCACTTCATAACTACCCCACCTCATGGAGTCTATTTATTTATTCCGCGTATCGTTTCAGAGGTTTCTTGCCTTCGCCAGGCTGCAACGTGCCCGCTAGTACCAAGAACTGGGCAGGAGTGGGCAGAGAGCACGGCCATCTGCCAGCAGGTTGCAGCTTGCCCAGGAAAATGCAGTGTCCTTGGAATGTGCAGCAAATCTTATTTCCTGGCAAGGTCGGGCTAAGTGAGCAGTGCTGGTACACTTTCTCCTTGAGAACTGGAGCGGAAAAGCTTTTCGTTAAGATGTAGGCGACTAGAGAGGCAGAATACGCAGCTCCGCAGCTGGCCGAAAGCAAGTGCCGCTTGCCGGCGTCTTTCGGCAAAAGCGGCGCTTCGGAGCGCATCGCTGCCGCTCCAGTGATCTGGGCGCGAAGTAGCGGCTTCTTCGCCTCCGGCAGCCGGAGATCGCGGTAGCTTGCAAGAGGCGAAGAACGAAGCCGCGAAGAAGCCGGCTTGTGTGCGAAGCTCGCAGACAGCTGCAGGACGGTGGCTGCTGCTCTCCTGCCTCTTGAATTCACCTCTGGCATGCCAATGGGAGGTGTTCCGGGACAACTTTCCTGGGTTTTGACATAGTCGTCATGCATCCCACCTTGGAAAATCCTGCTGCTCCCCAGAGTCTCCGAGATGCAGAGAACACGGTGGCAGCTGCTGAAAAGAAGGGCAACTGTGAGTTGGTCAAGAAGCAAGAACCTAGGCAGTTGACTGTGCTTGGCTAGGAGCAGCTGCTGGATTCTTGCAATTGCCTTCAGTGCGCACAGACGCCCGCTGCTCTGCTGCTTGGTTTTTCGCCTTCAGTCAATTACACACTGCTGAAGTTGAGGCAGGCAGTTCAGCTTTGCTGCTTTGCAGCATCTCAGCTGCCCTTCTGCTCTGTGACAGCTCTCCAGGTTTCTTGCCTTCGCCAGGCTGCAACGTGCCCGCTAGTACCAAGAACTGGGCAGGAGTGGGCAGAGAGCACGGCCATCTGCCAGCAGGTTGCAGCTTGCCCAGGAAAATGCAGTGTCCTTGGAATGTGCAGCAAATCTTATTTCCTGGCAAGGTCGGGCTAAGTGAGCAGTGCTGGTACAGTTTCTCCTTGAGAACTGGAGCGGAAAAGCTTTTCGTTAAGATGTAGGCGACTAGAGAGGCAGAATACGGAGCTCCGCAGCTGGCCGAAAGCAAGTGCCGCTTCCCGGCGTCTTTCGGCAGAAGCGGCGCTTCGGAGCGCACCGCAGCCGCTCCAGTCATCTGTGCGCGAAGTTGCCGCTTCTTCGCCTCCGGCAGCCGGAGATCGCGGTAGCTTGCAAGAGGCGAAGAACGATGCCGCGAAGAAGCCGGCTTGTGTGCGAAACTCGCAGACTGCTGCAGGACGGTGGCTGCTGCTCTCCTCCCTCTTGAATTCACTTTTTGGCATGCCAATGGAAGGTGTTCCAGGACAACCTTCCTGAGTTTTTATTTTAGTTTTCATGCATCCCACCTTGGAAATTGTTGTTGCTCCCCTGAGGCTCCGAGATGCAGAGAACACGGTGGCAGCTGCTGAAAAGAAGGGCAACTGTGAGTTGGTCAAGAAGCAAGAACCTAGGCAGTTGGCTGTGCTTGGCGAGGAGCAGCTGCTGCATTCTTGCAATTGCCTTCAGTGCGCACAGAAGCCCGCTGCTCTGCTGCTTGGTTTTTCGCCTTCAGTCAATTACACACTGCTGAAGTTGAGGCAGGCTGTTCAGCTTTGCTGCTTTTCAGCATCTCAGCTGCCCTTCTGCTCTGTGACAGCTCTCGAGGTTTCTTGCCTTCGCCAGGCTGCAACGTGCCCGCTAGTACCAAGAACTGGGCAGGAGTGGGCAGAGAGCACGGCCATCTGCCAGCAGGTTGCAGCTTGCCCAGGAAAATGCAGTGTCCTTGGAATGTGCAGCAAATCTTATTTCCTGGCAAGGTCGGGCTAAGTGAGCAGTGCTGGTACAGTTTCTCCTTGAGAACTGGAGCGGAAAAGCTTTTCGTTAAGATGTAGGCGACTAGAGAGGCAGAATACGGAGCTCCGCAGCTGGCCGAAAGCAAGTGCCGCTTCCCGGCGTCTTTCGGCAGAAGCGGCGCTTCGGAGCGCACCGCAGCCGCTCCAGTCATCTGTGCGCGAAGTTGCCGCTTCTTCGCCTCCGGCAGCCGGAGATCGCGGTAGCTTGCAAGAGGCGAAGAACGATGCCGCGAAGAAGCCGGCTTGTGTGCGAAACTCGCAGACTGCTGCAGGACGGTGGCTGCTGCTCTCCTCCCTCTTGAATTCACTTTTTGGCATGCCAATGGAAGGTGTTCCAGGACAACCTTCCTGAGTTTTTATTTTAGTTTTCATGCATCCCACCTTGGAAATTGTTGTTGCTCCCCTGAGGCTCCGAGATGCAGAGAACACGGTGGCAGCTGCTGAAAAGAAGGGCAACTGTGAGTTGGTCAAGAAGCAAGAACCTAGGCAGTTGACTGTGCTTGGCAAGCAGCAGCTGCTGGATTCTTGCAATTGCCTTCAGTGGGCACACAAGCCCGCTGCTCGGCTGCTTCGTGTTTCGCCTTCAGTCAATTGCACATTGCTGAAGCTGAGGCAGGCAGTTCAACTTTGCTGCTTTTCAGCATCTCAGCTGCCCTTCTGCTCTGTGACAGCTCTCCAGGTTTCTTGCCTTCGCCAGGCTGCAACGTGCCCGCTAGTACCAAGAACTGGGCAGGAGTGGGCAGAGAGCACGGCCATCTGCTAGCAGGTTGCAGCTTGCCCAGGAAAATGAAGTGTCCTTGGAATGTGCAGCAAATCTCATTTCCTGGCAAGGTCGGGCTAAGTGAGCAGTGCTGGTACACTTTCTCCTTGAGAACTGGAGCGGAAAAGCTTTTCGCTAAGATGTAGGCGACTAGAGAGGCAGAATACGGAGCTCCGCAGCTGGCCGAAAGCAAGTGCCGCTTCCCGGCGTCTTTCGGCAGAAGCGGCGCTTCGGAGCGCACCGCTGCCGCTCCAGTGATCTGTGCGCGAAGTAGCCGCTTCTTCGCCTCCGGCAGCCGGAGATCGCGGTAGCTTGCATAGGCGAAGAACGAAGCCGCGAAGAAGCCGGCTTGTGTGCGAAACTCGCAGACAGCTGCAGGACGGTGGCTGCCGCTCTCCTGCCTCTTGAATTCACTCTTGGCATGCCAATGGGAGGTGTTCCAGGACAACTTTCCTGGGTTTTGACATAGTCGTCATGCATCCCTCCTTGGAAATTCTTGTTGCTCTCCAGAGGCTCCGAGATGCAGAGAACACGGTGGCAGCTGCTGAAAAGAAGGGCAACTGTGAGTTGGTCTAGAAGCAAGAACCTAGGCAGTTGACTGTGCTTGGCGAGGAGCAGCTGCTGGATTCTTGCAATTGCCTTCATTGCGCACAGACGCCCGCTGCTCTGCTGCTTGGTTTTTCGCCTTCAGTCAATTGCACATTGCTGAAGCTGAGGCAGGCTGTTCAGCTTTGCTGCTTTTCAGCATCTCAGCTGCTTTCTGCTCTGTGACAGCTCTCGAGGTGAAATAGAGATTTTTAGAGTTGGGTTAACAAAATGAATGAAGCATTTCTAATTTAGCTTGTAGAGTTATGTGTTGAATTTTCAACCTTTTGCTTAAGAAACCTCTGCCTAATACAAAGGGCAAAGGAAAATGCAAATTTCTGAAGCTTCTTGCATAAAGAACAATACCAGAAGAAGCAAAGAACCCAGATAAAGAAGCTCCTCTGTCTCCAAGCCTATCAAGACTGACAGACGTTCTCAGATAAGCACCAAAGGACCAAAAGCGCACGCGCAGAGAGGTAAAGTTCAAAAGTTCAATCATGAGGAAGACCACAATCTTCAGCCTCAGGACCACCAAGAGACCCCCGTACGACCACCACAGCAAACCACGCATGCCCAGAAGGGCGTGGACTTACTTAGCATGAGAAGCGAGGACAGGCGGGGCCAGGGGTTGAATATGCATGAAAAAGTTGTGCAATGTATTGCATATGGAACGTCTTTAAGAATAAAAGTGTGGGTCAGACTGAGGCTCGGGGCACAAGTTTTGGAGAGCTATCTCACTTGTGCCGGGCGCTGACATACATACCCACTTCATAACTACCCCAGGTTATGGAGTCCATTGATTTCTTCCGCGTATCGTTTCAGTTGGCGACCACGAAGGGACTGCTCTGCTCACCCGCAGGTCCGGTTGGGAGCAGACACCCTCAGGCGCCACGGGGCTTTTCCCCGGAGGGACTCTGCGCCTCGGCTGTACACTGCGGGGAGCAGACCACGGCCCGTCGACTAGCGGATGAAAGCGGTATGTGTTAATTTATTTTCTCACGGTTGGCACTGATAAGTTGCAAAAAGATGTTTCTGCGCGCAGGTTTGCCTAGGGGCTTGCAAGCAGACCGCCATCGGGGGAGAGGCCGGCGGCGGGAGGACCTCCCCAGCTGATAGCGCGGCTCCGGGAGGGCGAAATCGCGATTTCAGTGTGTGGTGTGTGTCCCGATTGCAGTGTAGTGTGTCTGTTACGTCCGGACGTGCGTGCTTGTGCGTGTGTGTGTATGTGTGAGTGGAACGGTGAAGCGCGGTGCGGCCTTGCTAAGATACAGAGAGGCGGCGCGGCGGTGCTAGAGAGCGCATGCGCAGGGCAGCTCTCAGCCCACACTACCTGATCGTGCGGGTAGCGCGCACTCTACCTGATAGAGCGGGTGGTGCGCATGCGTGGCACGGGCTGTCTCTGGCGAGCTGGGGGAGCGCGGCGCGGGGCTTAAGTCGGGGCTTGCAAAGGTGCTTTAGGCGCGGCCCAGCTGATAGCACAGCGGGCACGCGAGCACAAGCCGCGGTTTGAGGAGCTGCTTTGAACGCCGCTAGCTGATAGCGCAGCTAGTGGGAGCGTGGTACAAGCTAGGAGTTACAAGCACCGCTTACAAGCATCGCTAGTTGGTAAAAAGCTTGCAAAAGTAGCCAGCGAGCCCGGCTGGGCTAAGAGTTAAGTGTTTGTTATACAATAGCACTGCCCTTCAGTGTTAAAAGCTGTCACTGGTGCAGGGGGAGGGGTTGGGGAAGGCAGTCTAGGGTTGCCATGGGAAACAGCAGTTGTATGAGTTCTCCACCCCCTTTTGGAAGAGAATTGTACCCTCCCCCTGTCCTGTCAGTTATTGTTCAAGTCTGCCCCTTAGCCTAGAATCTTCTCTGTTCCACGTTTTCCCTTTGGTTCTTCCACCAAGAACACTCCTTTCCCTTTTCCCCACTGGTTAATGTTATATTTCCCCTCCCTTTAGCCTTCTCCCGATTGTACCCTCGAATGCTAAACCCTACCCCTACGCAGTAAAAGAATCCTCACCCCGGTCTTCGGGGCTCTCGGAATCTGCCTCCCTTCTGCTTCGTTGTCTCCCTGTTTGCCCCTTCTGCGACCCTTCAATCAACGAGCAGGATTTCAGCAGCCCGAGTGTCCCTCCCGTTCTTCTGGTGGACCCTCAGATGTACCAGCTATCCGAGCTTCGTGCCGAGTGGCTACAAGCCCCCACGGCTCGGCAACTGGGAGATCCTTTGCATTACAGGGCGAATAAAGGGGGGATGAATGTGTGTGAATGAGAGGCTGTAAGAGCCCGTCTGAAGCCCCTCATTTTCCATTCTGCCTTCCGATTGCCACAAGAAAGAATCCCTTCCCCCACTGTAGTTCCGGCTTAGAACAGGACACAGCACAGGTGGAACCACTGAACCGTCATGCTGGCTGTTCCCAACAAGGCCTGGTAAGAACTTGGCAAGGAGTTGGCAAGGACTTGGCAAAGACCTGACATGGAGCCAGCACGGGACAGCCTGATGCGCGGCCTGCTTCTAATCTCCGTTCTTAAGCCCAATGAACTTTTGGGGTGACTCTCGCGGTCCTTCATTGAAGACCCCTCATCTGCCTCGTTACCACTGTGACAAAGAAAGAATGAGAACCCTCCTCCCAAGGACTGAGACTGAGACCCCTGCTATAGGGAGGAGGGGAAATTGGTGCTCTGACCACTAATGACATGACCTGTTTCCCTTCAGTGATTCAAATGGACTTATTCTTCATTGGATTCGTCTTGCTTTGGTGGTTTCTGTGGACTCACCCGTTCCCTCGGGGCGATTACAATGGACTTTCATTATTACACTTGTTCCCCCCCTCTCTCCTCTGTGGACTATAATTGGAGCCCCGAGTCGACCAGAACTTCGAAGACTCCCCCGACACAACAGACGGATCCCCATCGTCCGGAGCACTGAGGATCTCGCCTGTGTTGGTAGCTATTCCCATATCCCTCTTCTCTCTCTAACCTTTTATCTCCTTTCAGATCCCCACTATCGCGTTTACTGTTTTGGCCCTTACTAAAGGTGCATTTGTTGTGATTAACTGATAGTCCCTTGTTGTTTGCCTTTGTTGCACTTTTGGGATGGGTGAAAAGAGCCATCACGACACCCCGCCATAAGCGGATCGTGACAGAGGCGGGCTGGTTACCCCAGACCTGCTAAGCGAGAGCGGCAGTCTCCCATGCTGCGTTTCCGTCTTTTTCGCGAGAAAAGCGGCCAGTAAAGAGACAAAGCGAGTAATAAAAAGAGTGAGAGAACCCCCCCTGGGACTGGGTCTCAGAGAAAGAGTGCGACCCCTTAGTCGGGGGGGGGTGGGGGGGAGTAAAAGGTAATTAATTAGAAAAAAAAATGAATTAAAAGGTAAAAAGAGGGTTTTCTTGGCATAATCTATTGGGGAAAAAGAAAAGGTAAAATGTGTAGGAGGGGCCCCTAAAAATTCTGCTGGATTGAGGGATAAGAATGCCCAAGAACATCCAAGATCAAACCTGCTGGATTGAGGGATTAATATTCCAAGAGCATCCAGGGTTGATTCAAACCTGCTGGATTGAGGGATTAATGTTCCAAGAGCATCCAGGGTTGATTCCAACCTGCTGGATTGAGGGATTAATGTTCCAAGAGCATCCAGGGTTAAGTCAAACCTGCTGGGTTGAGGGATTAACATTCCAAGAGCACCCAGAATTAAGTTTGCTGGGTTGTTGAGAGCACCCAAGATTGAGTAAAAATTTTGCCAGTTCGAAGAGAAGTCTGACAGGATCTAGAGTTGGGAACCACACAGCTAGATTGAGGGGTATCCAAGAACACTGGGACTAGCCAGGGACACCTACAAGTGTAATAGGTGTGTTGAAAAAGAAAAGGTACCTTCTTGTTGTGGTTGTTTTGTTATGTGTAAGAGTAAGTAAAATAAAGTTAAGTGAATGTAGACGAAGGAAAGTATATGTATGCATCCTGCCCTGCTAAGCAGCCTCACTGTGCTTCCCTGCTGTCACCGACAAACACAAGTTACGAACCCTCAGAACTGAAAAAGTTCCATCAAATATTGCTTCCATTGATGACCATGATATTGTCTATAATACCTTGTTCCAACTTATGTTATGTAAGTGTTAATACCCCTATCCTACCAGTTGGTAAACCTGATGGGTCATACCGGTTAGTACAGGATCTGCGGGCCATAAACAAGGTCACTGAGGATCTGTATCCTGTGGTGGCCAATCCCTACACGTTATTAACTTGCTTAACAGCCGAGCTAAATTGGTTTACCGTTTTAGATTGAAAAGATGCCTTCTTTTGCCTTCCTATCCACGAAGCCAGAAAATTTTTGCATTTGAATGGGAAAATCCTAAGAGCGGGCCAAGAACTCAACTGACATGGACCAGACTCCCACAAGGATTCAAAAACTCACCCACTTTGTTTGGAGAACAACTTGCAAAAGAATTAGAGACCTGAGAAGCCCCTCCAGAGGAAGGGAAGTTGCTAGAGTACGTAGATGACATCCTGATAGCCACACGGACAAGGGAAGCATGCACGGCCTGGACGATAAGCCTCTTGAACTTTTTGGGGCTCCAAGGGTACCGAGTATCAAAGAAAAAAGCCCAAGTAGTAAAACAGAAAGTAACTTATCTGGGTTACAAAGTCAGTGCTAGACAATGAACCTTGGGCCAAAGCCGGAAGGAGGCAATATGCCAGAGCCCAAAACCTCAGACTGTAAAGGAACTACGAACTTTCCTGAGGATGACAGGGTGGTGCAGGTTATGGATCTATAACTATGGACTGTTTGTTAAGCCCTTCTATGAACTGATTGCAACTGAAAGCAGGAACATCCAAGAGAGAAAGGAAGCTACGCAAGCTTTCAACCAGCTGAAAAAAGCCCTCATGTCAGCTCCAGCCCTGAGATTGCCGGACGTGAGTAAGCCTTTCCTTTTATTCTCCCATGAGAAGCAAGGAATCGCCTTAGGAATACTAGCACAGGACCTCGGCCCATATCGGAGAGCAGTGGCTTACTTCTCTAAGCAATTGGATACAGCAGCTAAAGGGTGGCCTGGGTGCCTCAGAGCTGTTGCAGCAGTCGTCCTGAACATCCAAGAGGCACACAAATTCACCCTAGGCCAGAAAAGAACTGTGCTAGTGTCTCACACAGTGTCTGCAGTGCTAGAGGTAAAAGGTGGGCATTGGCTTTCCCCACAACGGCTCCTGAGATACCAAGCTATCATAGCGGAGCAAGATGATGTAGAGATAGTAGTGGCTAACATTGTCAATCCAGCCTCCTTCCTCAGTAGAAACCAAGGGGAACCAGTGGAACATGACTGCCTGGAGACCATTGAAGCCACCTACTCCAGCTGCCCTGACTCGAAGGACACCCCTCTCGAGAATGCAGAAGTCTCGTTTACTGATGGAAGCAGTTATATCATCAGTGGAAAACGGCACGCCAGGTAGGCAGTTCCAACGTGCAAGGAAGTAATATCATCTGGGCCCCTGCCAACAAATACCTCTGCACAGAAGGCCGAGATAATTGCTCTAACTCGGGCCCTAGAATTGGCAAGAGGGAAAGAAATAAACATATACACGGACTCGAAGTATGCATTTGGAGTAGTGCATGCTCACAGAGCCATTTAGAAAGAGAGAGGACTGCTGAAGTCTCAAGGGAAAAATATTAAAGATGCATCAGAAGTACTGCGACTTCTAGAAGCAGTCCAGTTGCCAGAGAAAGTAGCGATCATGCACATTAAGGCACATCAGAAGATCAACTCCGAATTGGAAGAAGGAAACGAGCTGGCAGATAGGGAAGCAAAAGAAGCAGCAAGACGGGCAAATTTCCCCTAAAGGTAAGCCAAGATTTAACAAACTAGAAAAAAAATTAATCTATGAGCAAAAAGGAGACTATAACCAAGAGGGATGGGCCACCATAGAAGGAAAATTAGTTCTACCCTCCTATTTATGATGGTCCCTAATAAAGGAAGAACACCAGAAAACCATTGGGGTATTGATGCTCTAGCATAACTAGACATTTACAACTCGACAATGTGACCTTTGCCTCCAGACCAACCCCAAAAATACTCCCAAACCAAAGCTTAGCCAGATGAGGAAGGGTCATGGGCCGGAGCAGCAATGGCAGATTGATTGTACAGAATTGCCAAGAAAAGGGGGGGTATAAGTTTTTCCTGGTGCTAACAGATACCTTTTCAGGATGGCCAGAAGCATTCCCCACCAGGACTTCTAAAGCTCAAGAAGTAACTAAGGTATTGGTACAAGAAAACATACCACGCTTTAGAGTCCTGGCCACAATCTCCTCAAATAGAGGACCACATTTTATCGTAAAATTAGTGCAACAAATTAGCCAATACTTGAACATAGACTGAGAACTTCACACCCCATATAACCCACAATCAAGTGGTCAGGTAAAAAAAATGAACCATTTGATCAAACAACAAATTGTACAATTGGGACAAGAAGCTAATTTGTCATGGACTCAATCCCTCCCATTAGCACTACTGCAGATCTGAACCAAACCCAAGAGCAAAGAAAAGCTAAACCACTTTGAATTGCTTTATGAAAAACCATATGGGGTGCGAAAGAGAATGTCTAGCCAAGACATGTCACTAACATGTCCTGTATGTTAAGTCTCTTAACTTGGTGTATCCAGCACCAATCACTAGCTAATAAACACAAGTCATAACTAGTGAAATACGCTGTTTAGAACACTTTATGTCACCCAATTACAATTCTCTTAATTTTAGTTACTGTAAGTTTAATGATGTCTACTTTAACACTCATGTAGAATTCGAGGATGTTAAAACACATGGCCAGTCTGACATCACTCTCTAGAACTCCTAGAATCTTACTGAAAGAGGACGGTCATGATAGTAGATCAGAATTTAAATCAAGACCCCTGTAGTAAAAGAATTTACTCTATTTTAAGAAAAGGGGGGACTGAAGCAGAGATTTTTAGAGTTAGGTTAACAAAATGAATGAAGCATTTCTAATTTAGCTTGTAGAGTTATGTGTTGAATTTTCAACCTTTCACTTAAGAAACCTCTGCCTAGTACAAAGGGCATAGGAAAATGCAAATTTCTGAAGCTTCTTGCATAAAGAACAATACCAGAAGAAGGAAAGAACCCAGATAAAGAAGCTCCTCTGTCTCCAGGCCTATCAAGACTGACAGAGGTACTCAGATAAGCACCAAAGGACCAAAAGTGCACGCGCAGAGAGGAAAAGTTCAAAAGTTCAGTCATGAGGAAGACCACAATCTTCAGCCTCAGGACCACCAAGAGACCCCCGTACGACCACCACAGCAAACCACGCATGCCCAGAAGGGTGTGGACTTACTTAGCATGAGAAGCGAGGACAGGCGGGGCCAGGGGTTGAATACGCATGAAAAAGTTGTGCAATGTATTGCATATGGAACGTCTTTAAGAATAAAAGTGTGGGTCAGACTGAGGCTCGGGGCACAAGTTTTGGAGAGCTATCTCACTTGTGCCGGGCCCTGACATACATACCCACTTCATAACTACCCCACCTCATGGAGTCTATTTATTTATTCCGCGTATCGTTTCAGAGGTTTCTTGCCTTCGCCAGGCTGCAACGTGCCCGCTAGTACCAAGAACTGGGCAGGAGTGGGCAGAGAGCACGGCCATCTGCCAGCAGGTTGCAGCTTGCCCAGGAAAATGCAGTGTCCTTGGAATGTGCAGCAAATCTTATTTCCTGGCAAGGTCGGGCTAAGTGAGCAGTGCTGGTACACTTTCTCCTTGAGAACTGGAGCGGAAAAGCTTTTCGTTAAGATGTAGGCGACTAGAGAGGCAGAATACGGAGCTCCGCAGCTGGCCGAAAGCAAGTGCCGCTTCCCGGCGTCTTTCGGCAGAAGCGGCGCTTCGGAGCGCACCGCAGCCGCTCCAGTGATCTGTGCGCGAAGTTGCCGCTTCTTCGCCTCCGGCAGCCGGAGATCGCGGTAGCTTGCAAGAGGCGAAGAACGATGCCGCGAAGAAGCCGGCTTGTGTGCGAAACTCGCAGACTGCTGCAGGACGGTGGCTGCTGCTCTCCTGCCTCTTGAATTCACTTTTTGGCATGCCAATGGAAGGTGTTCCAGGACAACCTTCCTGAGTTTTTATTTTAGTTTTCATGCATCCCACCTTGGAAATTGTTGTTGCTCCCCTGAGGCTCCGAGATGCAGAGAACACGGTGGCAGCTGCTGAAAAGAAGGGCAACTGTGAGTTGGTCAAGAAGCAAGAACCTAGGCAGTTGACTGTGCTTGGCAAGCAGCAGCTGCTGGATTCTTGCAATTGCCTTCAGTGGGCACACAAGCCCGCTGCTCGGCTGCTTCGTGTTTCGCCTTCAGTCAATTGCACATTGCTGAAGCTGAGGCAGGCAGTTCAACTTTGCTGCTTTTCAGCATCTCAGCTGCCCTTCTGCTCTGTGACAGCTCTCCAGGTTTCTTGCCTTCGCCAGGCTGCAACGTGCCCGCTAGTACCAAGAACTGGGCAGGAGTGGGCAGAGAGCACGGCCATCTGCTAGCAGGTTGCAGCTTGCCCAGGAAAATGAAGTGTCCTTGGAATGTGCAGCAAATCTCATTTCCTGGCAAGGTCGGGCTAAGTGAGCAGTGCTGGTACACTTTCTCCTTGAGAACTGGAGCGGAAAAGCTTTTCGTTAAGATGTAGGCGACTAGAGAGGCAGAATACGGAGCTCCGCAGCTGGCCGAAAGCAAGTGCCGCTTCCCGGCGTCTTTCGGCAAAAGCGGCGCTTCGGAGCGCATCGCTGCCGCTCCAGTGATCTGGGCGCGAAGTAGCGGCTTCTTCGCCTCCGGCAGCCGGAGATCGCGGTAGCTTGCATAGGCGAAGAACGAAGCCGCGAAGAAGCCGGCTTGTGTGCGAAGCTCGCAGACAGCTGCAGGACGGTGGCTGCTGCTCTCCTGCCTCTTGAATTCACCTCTGGCATGCCAATGGGAGGTGTTCCGGGACAACTTTCCTGGGTTTTGACATAGTCGTCATGCATCCCACCTTGGAAAATCCTGCTGCTCCCCAGAGTCTCCGAGATGCAGAGAACACGGTGGCAGCTGCTGAAAAGAAGGGCAACTGTGAGTTGGTCAAGAAGCAAGAACCTAGGCAGTTGACTGTGCTTGGCTAGGAGCAGCTGCTGGATTCTTGCAATTGCCTTCAGTGCGCACAGACGCCCGCTGCTCTGCTGCTTGGTTTTTCGCCTTCAGTCAATTACACACTGCTGAAGTTGAGGCAGGCAGTTCAGCTTTGCTGCTTTGCAGCATCTCAGCTGCCCTTCTGCTCTGTGACAGCTCTCCAGGTTTCTTGCCTTCGCCAGGCTGCAACGTGCCCGCTAGTACCAAGAACTGGGCAGGAGTGGGCAGAGAGCACGGCCATCTGCCAGCAGGTTGCAGCTTGCCCAGGAAAATGAAGTGTCCTTGGAATGTGCAGCAAATCTTATTTCCTGGCAAGGTCGGGCTAAGTGAGCAGTGCTGGTACACTTTCTCCTTGAGAACTGGAGCGGAAAAGCTTTTCGCTAACATGTAGGCGACTAGAGAGGCAGAATACGGAGCTCCGCAGCTGGCCGAAAGCAAGTGCCGCTTCCCGGCGTCTTTCGGCAGAAGCGGCGCTTCGGAGCGCACCGCAGCCGCTCCAGTCATCTGTGCGCGAAGTAGCCGCTTCTTCGCCTCCGGCAGCCGGAGATCGCGGTAGCTTGCAAGAGGCGAAGAACGAAGCCGCGAAGAAGCCGGCTTGTGTGCGAAACTCGCAGATTGCTGCAGGACGGTGGCTGCTGCTCTCCTGCCTCTTGAATTCACTCTCGGCATGCCAATGGAAGGTGTTCCAGGACAACCTTCCTGAGTTTTTATTTTAGTTTTCATGCATCCCACCTTGGAAATTGTTGTTGCTCCCCTGAGGCTCCGAGATGCAGAGAACACGGTGGCAGCTGCTGAAAAGAAGGGCAACTGTGAGTTGGTCAAGAAGCAAGAACCTAGGCAGTTGACTGTGCTTGGCAAGGAGCAGCTGCTGGATTCTTGCAATTGCCTTCAGTGCGCACAGACGCCCGCTGCTCTGCTGCTTGGTTTTTCGCCTTCAGTCAATTACACACTGCTGAAGTTGAGGCAGGCAGTTCAGCTTTGCTGCTTTGCAGCATCTCAGCTGCCCTTCTGCTCTGTGACAGCTCTCCAGGTTTCTTGCCTTCGCCAGGCTGCAACGTGCCCGCTAGTACCAAGAACTGGGCAGGACTGGGCAGAGAGCACGGCCATCTGCCAGCAGGTTGCAGCTTGCCCAGGAAAATGCAGTGTCCTTGGAATGTGCAGCAAATCTCATTTCCTGGCAAGGTCGGGCTAAGTGAGCAGTGCTGGTACACTTTCTCCTTGAGAACTGGAGCGGAAAAGCTTTTCGTTAAGATGTAGGCGACTAGAGAGGCAGAATACGGAGCTCCGCAGCTGGCCGAAAGCAAGTGCCGCTTCCCGGCGTCTTTCGGCAAAAGCGGCGCTTCGGAGCGCATCGCTGCCGCTCCAGTGATCTGGGCGCGAAGTAGCGGCTTCTTCGCCTCCGGCAGCCGGAGATCGCGGTAGCTTGCATAGGCGAAGAACGAAGCCGCGAAGAAGCCGGCTTGTGTGCGAAGCTCGCAGACAGCTGCAGGACGGTGGCTGCTGCTCTCCTGCCTCTTGAATTCACCTCTGGCATGCCAATGGGAGGTGTTCCGGGACAACTTTCCTGGGTTTTGACATAGTCGTCATGCATCCCACCTTGGAAAATCCTGCTGCTCCCCAGAGTCTCCGAGATGCAGAGAACACGGTGGCAGCTGCTGAAAAGAAGGGCAACTGTGAGTTGGTCAAGAAGCAAGAACCTAGGCAGTTGACTGTGCTTGGCTAGGAGCAGCTGCTGGATTCTTGCAATTGCCTTAAGTGCGCACAGACGCCCGCTGCTCTGCTGCTTGGTTTTTCGCCTTCAGTCAATTACACACTGCTGAAGTTGAGGCAGGCAGTTCAGCTTTGCTGCTTTGCAGCATCTCAGCTGCCCTTCTGCTCTGTGACAGCTCTCCAGGTTTCTTGCCTTCGCCAGGCTGCAACGTGCCCGCTAGTACCAAGAACTGGGCAGGACTGGGCAGAGAGCACGGCCATCTGCCAGCAGGTTGCAGCTTGCCCAGGAAAATGCAGTGTCCTTGGAATGTGCAGCAAATCTTATTTCCTGGCAAGGTCGGGCTAAGTGAGCAGTGCTGGTACACTTTCTCCTTGAGAACTGGAGCGGAAAAGCTTTTCGCTAACATGTAGGCGACTAGAGAGGCAGAATACGGAGCTCCGCAGCTGGCCGAAAGCAAGTGCCGCTTCCCGGCGTCTTTCGGCAGAAGCGGCGCTTCGGAGCGCACCGCAGCCGCTCCAGTGATCTGTGCGAGAAGTAGCCGCTTCTTCGCCTCCGGCAGCCGGAGATCGCGGTAGCTTGCAAGAGGCGAAGAACGATGCCGCGAAGAAGCCGGCTTGTGTGCGAAACTCGCAGACTGCTGCAGGACGGTGGCTGCTGCTCTCCTCCCTCTTGAATTCACTTTTTGGCATGCCAATGGAAGGTGTTCCAGGACAACCTTCCTGAGTTTTTATTTTAGTTTTCATGCATCCCACCTTGGAAATTGTTGTTGCTCCCCTGAGGCTCCGAGATGCAGAGAACACGGTGGCAGCTGCTGAAAAGAAGGGCAACTGTGAGTTGGTCAAGAAGCAAGAACCTAGGCAGTTGGCTGTGCTTGGCGAGGAGCAGCTGCTGGATTCTTGCAATTGCCTTCAGTGGGCACACAAGCCCGCTGCTCGGCTGCTTCGTGTTTCGCCTTCAGTCAATTGCACATTGCTGAAGCTGAGGCAGGCTGTTCAGCTTTGCTGCTTTGCAGCATCTCAGCTGCCCTTCTGCTCTGTGACAGCTCTCCAGGTTTCTTGCCTTCGCCAGGCTGCAACGTGCCCGCTAGTACCAAGAACTGGGCAGGAGTGGGCAGAGAGCACGGCCATCTGCCAGCAGGTTGCAGCTTGCCCAGGAAAATGCAGTGTCCTTGGAATGTGCAGCAAATCTTATTTCCTGGCAAGGTCGGGCTAAGTGAGCAGTGCTGGTACACTTTCTCCTTGAGAACTGGAGCGGAAAAGCTTTTCGCTAACATGTAGGCGACTAGAGAGGCAGAATACGGAGCTCCGCAGCTGGCCGAAAGCAAGTGCCGCTTCCCGGCGTCTTTCGGCAAAAGCGGCGCTTCGGAGCGCACCGCTGCCGCTCCAGTGATCTGTGCGCGAAGTAGCCGCTTCTTCGCCTCCGGCAGCCGGAGATCGCGGTAGCTTGCATAGGCGAAGAACGAAGCCGCGAAGAAGCCGGCTTGTGTGCGAAGCTCGCAGACTGCTGCAGGACGGTGGCTGCTGCTCTCCTGCCTCTTGAATTCACTTTTGGCATGCCAATGGAAGGTGTTCCAGGACAAGCTTCCTGAGTTTTTATTTTAATTTTCATGCATCCCACCTTGGAAATTCTTGTTGCTCCCCAGAGGCTCCGAGATGCAGAGAGCACGGTGGCAGCTGCTGAAAAGAAGGGCAACTGTGAGTTGGTCAAGAAGCAAGAACCTAGGCAGTTGGCTGTGCTTGGCGAGGAGCAGCTGCTGCATTCTTGCAATTGCCTTCAGTGCGCACAGAAGCCCGCTGCTCTGCTGCTTGGTTTTTCGCCTTCAGTCAATTACACACTGCTGAAGTTGAGGCAGGCTGTTCAGCTTTGCTGCTTTTCAGCATCTCAGCTGCCCTTCTGCTCTGTGACAGCTCTCGAGGTTTCTTGCCTTCGCCAGGCTGCAACGTGCCCGCTAGTACCAAGAACTGGGCAGGAGTGGGCAGAGAGCACGGCCATCTGCCAGCAGGTTGCAGCTTGCCCAGGAAAATGCAGTGTCCTTGGAATGTGCAGCAAATCTTATTTCCTGGCAAGGTCGGGCTAAGTGAGTAGTGCTGGTACACTTTCTCCTTGAGAACTGGAGCGGAAAAGCTTTTCGCTAAGATGTAGGCGACTAGAGAGGCAGAATACGGAGCTCCGCAGCTGGCCGAAAGCAAGTGCCGCTTCCCGGCGTCTTTCGGCAGAAGCGGCGCTTCGGAGCGCACCGCAGCCGCTCCAGTCATCTGTGCGCGAAGTAGCCGCTTCTTCGCCTCCGGCAGCCGGAGATCGCGGTAGCTTGCAGGAGGCGAAGAACGAAGCCGCGAAGAAGCCGGCTTGTGTGCGAAGCTCGCAGACTGCTGCAGGACGGTGGCTGCTGCTCTCCTGCCTATTGAATTCACTCTCGGCATGCCAATGGAAGGTGTTCCAGGACAAACTTCCTGAGTTTTTATTTTAATTTTCATGCATCCCACCTTGGAAATTCTGGTTGCTCCCCAGAGGCTCCGAGATGCAGAGAACACGGTGGCAGCTGCTGAAAAGAAGGGCAACTGTGAGTTGGTCAAGAGGCAAGAACACAGGCAGCTGCCTGTGCTTGGCAAGGAGCAGCTGCTGCATTCTTGCAATTGCCTTCAATGAGCACAGAAGCCCGCTGCTCTGCTGCTTGGTTTTTCGCCTTCAGTCAATTGCACATTGCTGAAGCTGAGGCAGGCTGTTCAGCTTTGCTGCTTTTCAGCATCTCAGCTGCTTTCTGCTCTGTGACAGCTCTCGAGGTGAAATAGAGATTTTTAGAGTTGGGTTAACAAAATGAATTAAGCATTTCTAATTTAGCTTGTAGAGTTATGTGTTGAATTTTCAACCTTTTGCTTAAGAAACCTCTGCCTAATACAAAGGGCAAAGGAAAATGCAAATTTCTGAAGCTTCTTGCATAAAGAACAATACCAGAAGAAGGAAAGAACCCAGATAAAGAAGCTCCTCTGTCTCCAGGCCTATCAAGACTGACAGAGGTACTCAGATAAGCACCAAAGGACCAAAAGCGGAGAGGAAAAGTTCAAAAGTTCAATCATGAGGAAGACCACAATCTTCAGCCTCAGGACCACCAAGAGACCCCCGTACGACCACCACAGCAAACCACGCATGCCCAGAAGGCCGTGGACTTACTTAGCATGAGAAGCGAGGACAGGCGGGGCCAGGGGTGGAATATGCATGAAAAAGTTGTGCAATGTATTGCATATGGAACGTCTTTAAGAATAAAAGTGTGGGTCAGACTGAGGCTCGGGGCACAAGTTTTGGAGAGCTATCTCACTTGTGCCGGGCGCTGACATACGTACCCACTTCATAACTACCCCAGGTTATGGAGTCTATTGATTTCTTCCGCGTATCGTTTCAGTTGGCGACCACGAAGGGACTGCTCTGCTCACCCGCAGGTCCGGTTGGGAGCAGACACCCTCAGGCGCCACGGGGCTTTTCCCCGGAGGGCCTCTGCGCCTCGGCTGTACACTGCGGGGAGCAGACCACGGCCCGTCGACTAGCGGATGAAAGCGGTATGTGTTAATTTATTTTCTTACGGTTGGCACTGATAAGTCGCAAAAAGATGTTTCTGCGCGCAGGTTTGCCTAGGGACTTGCAAGCAGACCGCCATCGGGGGAGAGGCCGGCGGCGGGAGGACCTCCCCAGCTGATAGCGCGGCTCGGGGAGGGCGAAATCGCGATTTCAGTGTGTGGTGTGTGTCCCGATTGCAGTGTAGTGTGTCTGTTACGTCCGGATGTGCGTGCTTGTGCGTGTGTGTGTATGTGTGAGTGGAACGGTGAAGCGCGGTGCGGCCTTGCTAAGATACAGAGAGGCGGCGCGGCGGTGCTAGAGAGCGCATGCGCAGGGCAGCTCTCAGCCCACACTACCTGATCGTGCGGGTAGCGCGCACTCTACCTGATAGAGCGGGTGGTGCGCATGCGTGGCACGGGCTGTCTCTGGCGAGCTGGGGGAGCGCGGCGCGGGGCTTAAGTCGGGGCTTGCAAAGGTGCTTTAGGCGCGGCCCAGCTGATAGCACAGCGGGCACGCGGGCACAAGCCGCGGTTTGAGGAGCTGCTTTGAACGCCGCTAGCTGATAGCGCAGCTAGTGGGAGCGTGGTACAAGCTAGGAGTTACAAGCACCGCTTACAAGCATCGCTAGTTGGTAAAAAGCTTGCAAAAGTAGCCAGCGAGCCCGGCTGGGCTAAGAGTTAAGTGTTTGTTATACAATAGCACTGCCCTTCAGTGTTAAAAGCTGTCACTGGTGCAGGGGGAGGGGTTGGGGAAGGCAGTCTAGGGTTGCCATGGGAAACAGCAGTTGTATGAGTTCTCCACCCCCTTTTGGAAGAGAATTGTACCCTCCCCCTGTCCTGTCAGTTATTGTTCAAGTCTGCCCCTTAGCCTAGAATCTTCTCTGTTCCACGTTTTCCCTTTGGTTCTTCCACCAAGAACACTCCTTTCCCTTTTCCCCACTGGTTAATGTTATATTTCCCCTCCCTTTAGCCTTCTCCCGATTGTACCCTCGAATGCTAAACCCTACCCCTACGCAGTAAAAGAATCCTCACCCCGGTCTTCGGGGCTCTCGGAATCTGCCTCCCTTCTGCTTCGTTGTCTCCCTGTTTGCCCCTTCTGCGACCCTTCAATCAACGAGCAGGATTTCAGCAGCCCGAGTGTCCCTCCCGTTCTTCTGGTGGACCCTCAGATGTACCAGCTATCCGAGCTTCGTGCCGAGTGGCTACAAGCCCCCACGGCTCGGCAACTGGGAGATCCTTTGCATTACAGGGCGAATAAAGGGGGGATGAATGTGTGTGAATGAGAGGCTGTAAGAGCCCGTCTGAAGCCCCTCATTTTCCATTCTGCCTTCCGATTGCCACAAGAAAGAATCCCTTCCCCCACTGTAGTTCCGGCTTAGAACAGGACACAGCACAGGTGGAACCACTGAACCGTCATGCTGGCTGTTCCCAACAAGGCCTGGTAAGAACTTGGCAAGGAGTTGGCAAGGACTTGGCAAAGACCTGACATGGAGCCAGCACGGGACAGCCTGATGCGCGGCCTGCTTCTAATCTCCGTTCTTAAGCCCAATGAACTTTTGGGGTGACTCTCGCGGTCCTTCACTGAAGACCCCTCATCTGCCTCGTTACCACTGTGACAAAGAAAGAATGAGAACCCTCCTCCCAAGGACTGAGACTGAGACCCCTGCTATAGGGAGGAGGGGAAATTGGTGGTCTGACCACTAATGACATGACCTGTTTCCCTTCAGTGATTCAAATGGACTTATTCTTCATTGGATTCGTCTTGCTTTGGTGGTTTCTGTGGACTCACCCGTTCCCTCGGGGCGATTACAATGGACTTTCATTATTACACTTGTTCCCCCCCTCTCTCCTCTGTGGACTATAATTGGAGCCCCGAGTCGACCAGAACTTCGAAGACTCCCCCGACACGACAGACGGATCCCCATCGTCTGGAGCACTGAGGATCTCGCCTGTGTTGGTAGCTATTCCCATATCCCTGTTCTCTCTCTAACCTTTTATCTCCTTTCAGATCCCCACTATCGCGTTTACTGTTTTGGCCCCTACTAAAGGTGCATTTGTTGTGATTAACTGATAGTCCCTTGTTGTTTGCCTTTGTTGCACTTTTGGGATGGGTGAAAAGAGCCATCACGACACCCCGCCATAAGCGGATCGTGACAGAGGCGGGCTGGTTACCCCAGACCTGCTAAGCGAGAGCGGCAGTCTCCCATGCTGCGTTTCCGTCTTTTTCGCGAGAAAAGCGGCCAGTAAAGAGACAAAGCGAGAAATAAAAAGAGTGAGAGAACCCCCCTGGGACTGGGTCTCAGAGAAAGAGTGGGACCCCTTAGTCGGGGGGGGGTGGGGGGGAGTAAAAGGTAATTAATTAGAAAAAAAAACTAATTAAAAGGTAAAAAGAGGGTTTTCTTGGCATAATCTATTGGGGAAAAAGAAAAGGTAAAATGTGTAGGAGGGGCCCCTAAAAATTCTGCTGGATTGAGGGATAAGAATGCCCAAGAACATCCAAGATCAAACCTGCTGGATTGAGGGATTAATATTCCAAGAGCATCCAGGGTTGATTCAAACCTGCTGGATTGAGGGATTAATGTTCCAAGAGCATCCAGGGTTGATTCCAACCTGCTGGATTGAGGGATTAATGTTCCAAGAGCATCCAGGGTTAAGTCAAACCTGCTGGGTTGAGGGATTAACATTCCAAGAGCACCCAGAATTAAGTTTGCTGGGTTGTTGAGAGCACCCAAGATTGAGTAAAAATTTTGCCAGTTCGAAGAGAAGTCTGACAGGATCTAGAGTTGGGAACCACACAGCTAGATTGAGGGGTATCCAAGAACACTGGGACTAGCCAGGGACACCTACAAGTGTAATAGGTGTGTTGAAAAAGAAAAGGTACCTTCTTGTTGTGGTTGTTTTGTTATGTGTAAGAGTAAGTAAAATAAAGTTAAGTGAATGTAGACGAAGGAAAGTATATGTATGCATCCTGCCCTGCTAAGCAGCCTCACTGTGCTTCCCTGCTGTCACCGACAAACACAAGTTACGAACCCTCAGAACTGAAAAAGTTCAATCAAATATTGCTTCCATTGATGACCATGATATTGTCTATAATACCTTGTTCCAACTTATGTTATGTAAGTGTTAATACCCCTGTCCTACCAGTTGGTAAACCTGATGGGTCATACCGGTTAGTACAGGATCTGCGGGCCATAAACAAGGTCACTGAGGATCTGTATCCTGTGGTGGCCAATCCCTACACGTTATTAACTTGCTTAACAGCCCAGCTAAATTGGTTTACCGTTTTAGATTGAAAAGATGCCTTCTTTTGCCTTCCTATCCACGAAGCCAGAAAATTTTTGCATTTGAATGGGAAAATCCTAAGAGCGGGCCAAGAACTCAGCTGACATGGACCAGACTCCCACAAGGATTCAAAAACTCACCCACTTTGTTTGGAGAACAACTTGCAAAAGAATTAGAGACCTGAGAAGCCCCTCCAGAGGAAGGGAAGTTGCTAGAGTACGTAGATGACATCCTGATAGCCACACGGACAAGGGAAGCATGCACGGCCTGGACGATAAGCCTCTTGAACTTTTTGGGGCTCCAAGGGTACCGAGTATCAAAGAAAAAAGCCCAAGTAGTAAAACAGAAAGTAACTTATCTGGGTTAGGAAGTCAGTGCTAGACAACGTACCTTGGGCCAAAGCCGGAAGGAGGCAATATGCCAGAGCCCAAAACCTCAGACTGTAAAGGAACTACGAACTTTCCTGAGGATGACAGGGTGGTGCAGGTTATGGATCTATAACTATGGACTGTTTGTTAAGCCCTTCTATGAACGGATTGCAACAGAAAGCAGGAACATCCAAGAGAGAAAGGAAGCTACGCAAGCTTTCAACCAGCTGAAAAAAGCCCTCATGTCAGCTCCAGCCCTGAGATTGCCGGACGTGAGTAAGCCTTTCCTTTTATTCTCCCATGAGAAGCAAGGAATCGCCTTAGGAATACTAGCACAGGACCTCGGCCCATATCGGAGAGCAGTGGCTTACTTCTCTAAGCAATTGGATACAGCAGCTAAAGGGTGGCCTGGGTGCCTCAGAGCTGTTGCAGCAGTCGTACTGAACATCCAAGAGGCACACAAATTCACCCTAGGCCAGAAAAGAACTGTGCTAGTGTCTCACACAGTGTCTGCAGTGCTAGAGGTAAAAGGTGGGCATTGGCTTTCCCCACAACGGCTCCTGAGATACCAAGCTATCATAGCGGAGCAAGATGATGTAGAGATAGTAGTGGCTAACATTGTCAATCCAGCCTCCTTCCTCAGTAGAAACCAAGGGGAACCAGTGGAACATGACTGCCTGGAGACCATTGAAGCCACCTACTCCAGCTGCCCTGACTCGAAGGACACCCCTCTCGAGAATGCAGAAGTCTCCTTTACTGATGGAAGCAGTTATATCATCAGTAGAAAACGGCACGCCGGCTAGGCAGTTCCAACGTGGAAGGAAGTAATACCATCTGGGCCCCTGCCAACAAATACCTGTGCACAGAAGGCCGAGATAATTGCTCTAACTCGGGCCCTAGAATTGGCAAGAGGGAAAGAGATAAACATATACACGGACTCGAAGTATGCATTTGGAGTAATGCATGCTCACAGAGCCATTTAGAAAGAGAGAGGACTGCTGAAGTCTCAAGGGAAAAATATTAAAGATGCATCAGAAGTACTGCGACTTCTAGAAGCAGTTGCCAGAGAAAGTAGCGATCATGCACATTAAGGCACATCAGAAGATCAACTCAGAATTGGAAGGAAACGAGCTGGCAGATAGGGAAGCAAAAGAAGCAGCAAGACGAGCACATTTCCCCTAAAGGTAAGCCAAGATACAACAAACTAGAAAAAAAAAATTAATCTATGAGCAAAAAGGAGACTATAACCAAGAGGGATGGGCCACCATAGAAGGAAAATTAGTTCTACCCTCCTATTTATGATGGTCCCTAATAAAGGAAGAACACCAGAAAACCATTGGGGTATTGATGCTCTAGCATAACTAGACATTTACAACTCGACAATGTGACCTTTGCCTCCAGACCAACCCCAAAAATACTCCCAAACCAAAGCTTAGCCAGATGAGGAAGGGTCATGGGCCGGAGCAGCAATGGCATATTGATTGTACAGAATTGCCAAGAAAAGGGGGGGTATAAGTTTTTCCTGGTGCTAACAGATACCTTTTCAGGATGGCCAGAAGCATTCCCCACCAGGACTTCTAAAGCTTGGGAAGTAACTAAGGTATTGGTACAAGAAAACATACCACGCTTTAGAGTCCTGGCCACAATCTCCTCAAATAGAGGACCACATTTTATTGTAAAATTTGTGCAACAAGTGAGCCAATACTTGAACATAGACTGAGAACTTCACACCCCATATAACCCACAATCAAGTGGTCAGGTAAAAAAAATGAATCATTTGATCAAACAACAAATTGTACAATTGGGACAAGAAGCTAATTTGTCATGGACTCAATCCCTCCCATTAGCACTACTGCAGATCCGAACCAAACCCAAGAGTAAAGAAAAGCTAAACCACTTTGAATTGCTTTATGAAAAACCATATGGGGTGCGAAAGAGAATGTCTACCCAAGACATGTCACTAACCTCCTGTATGTTAAGTCTCTTAACTTGGTGTATCCAGCACCAATCACTAGCTAATAAACACAAGTCATAACTAGTGAAATACACTGTTTAGAACACTTGATGTCACCCAATTATAATTCCATTAATTTTAGTTACTGTAAGTTTAATGATGTCTACTTTAACACTCATGTAGAATTCGAGGATGTTAAAACACATGGCCAGTCTGACATCACTCTCTAGAACTCCTAGAATCTTATGAAAGAGGACGGTCGTGATAGTAGATCAGAATTTAAATCAAGACCCCTGTAGTAAAAGAATTTACTCTATTTTAAGAAAAGGGGGGACTGAAGCAGAGATTTTTAGAGTTAGGTTAACAAAATGAATGAAGCATTTCTAATTTAGCTTGTAGAGTTATGTGTTGAATTTTCAACCTTTTGCTTAAGAAACCTCTGCCTAATACAAAGGGCAAAGGAAAATGCAAATTTCTGAAGCTTCTTGCATAAAGAACAATACCAGAAGAAGCAAAGAACCCAGATAAAGAAGCTCCTCTGTCTCCAAGCCTATCAAGACTGACAGACGTACTCAGATAAGCACCAAAGGACCAAAAGCGCACGCGCAGAGAGGAAAAGTTCAAAAGTTCAATCATGAGGAAGACCACAATCTTCAGCCTCAGGACCACCAAGAGACCCACGTACGACCACCACAGCAAACCACGCATGCCCAGAAGGGCGTGGACTTACTTAGCATGAGAAGCGAGGACAGGCGGGGCTAGGGGTTGAATATGCATGAAAAAGTTGTGCAGTGTATTGCACATCTTTAAGAATAAAAGTGTGGGTCAGACTGAGGCTCGGGGCACAAGTTTTGGAGAGCTATCTCACTTGTGCCGGGCGCTGACGTACATACCCACTTCATAACTACCCCAGGTTATGGAGTCTATTGATTTCTTCCGCGCATCGTTTCAGAGGTTTCTTCCCTTTGCCAGGCTGCAACGTGCCCGCTAGTAGCAAGAACTGGGCAGGAGTGGGCAGAGAGCACGGCCATCTGTCAGCAGGTTGCAGCTTGCCCAGGAAACTGCAGTGTCCTTGGAATGTGCAGCAAATCTTATTTCCTGGCAAGGTCGGGCTAAGTGAGCAGTGCTGGTACACTTTCTCCATGAGAACTGGAGCGGAAAAGCTTTTCGCTAAGATGTAGGCGACTCGAGAGGCAGAATACGGAGCTCCGCAGCTGGCCGAAAGCAAGTGCCGCTTCCCGGCGTCTTTCGGCAGAAGCGGCGCTTCGGAGCGCACCGCTGCCGCTCCAGTGATCTGTGCGCGAAGTAGCCGCTTCTTCGCCTCCGGCAGCCGGAGATCGCGGTAGCTTGCAAGAGGCGAAGAACGAAGCCGCGAAGAAGCCGGCTTGTGTGCGAAGCTCGCAGACTGCTGCAGGACGGTGGCCGCCGCTCTCCTGCCCCTTGAATTCACCTCTGGCATGCCAATGGGAGGTGTTCCGGGACAACTTTCCTGGGTTTTGACATAGTCGTCATGCATCCCACCTTGGAAATACTTGTTGCTCCCCAGAGGCTCCGAGATGCAGAGAACACGGTGGCAGCTGCTGAAAAGAAGGGCAACTGTGAGTTGGTCAAGAAGCAAGAACACAGGCAGTTGACTGTGCTTGGCGAGGAGCAGCTGCTGGATTCTTGCAATTGCCTTCAGTGCGCACAGACGCCCGCTGCTCTGCTGCTTGGTTTTTCGCCTTCAGTCAATTACACACTGCTGAAGTTGAGGCAGGCAGTTCAGCTTTGCTGCTTTTCAGCATCTCAGCTGCCCTTCTGCTCTGTGAGAGCTCTCGAGGTTTCTTGCCTTCGCCAGGCTGCAACGTGCCCGCTACTACCCAGAGCTGGGCAGGAGTGGGCAGAGAGCACGGCCATCTGCCAGCAGGTTGCAGCTTGCCCAGGAAAATGCAGTGTCCTTGGAATGTGCAGCAAATCTCATTTCCTGGCAAGGTCGGGCTAAGTGAGCAGTGCTGGTACACTTTCTCCTTGAGAACTGGAGCGGAAAAGCTTTTCGCTAAGATGTAGGCGACTAGAGAGGCAGAATACGGAGCTCCGCAGCTGGCCGAAAGCAAGTGCCGCTTCCCGGCGTCTTTCGGCAAAAGCGGCGCTTCGGAGCGCACCGCTGCCGCTCCAGTGATCTGTGCGCGAAGTAGGCGCTTCTTCGCCTCCGGCAGCCGGAGATCGCGGTAGCTTGCATAGGCGAAGAACGAAGCCGCGAAGAAGCCGGCTTGTGTGCGAAACTCGCAGACAGCTGCAGGACGGTGGCTGCCGCTCTCCTGCCTCTTGAATTCACTCTTGGCATGCCAATGGGAGGTGTTCCAGGACAACTTTCCTGGGTTTTGACATAGTCGTCATGCATCCCTCCTTGGAAATTCTTGTTGCTCTCCAGAGGCTCCGAGATGCAGAGAACACGGTGGCAGCTGCTGAAAAGAAGGGCAACTGTGAGTTGGTCTAGAAGCAAGAACCTAGGCAGTTGACTGTGCTTGGCGAGGAGCAGCTGCTGGATTCTTGCAATTGCCTTCATTGCACACAGACGCCCGCTGCTCTGCTGCTTGGTTTTTCGCCTTCAGTCAATTACACACTGCTGAAGTTGAGGCAGGCAGTTCAGCTTTGCTGCTTTTCAGCATCTCAGCTGCCCTTCTGCTGTGTGACAGCTCTCGAGGTTTCTTGCCTTCGCCAGGCTGCAACGTGCCCGCTAGTAGCAAGAACTGGGCAGGAGTGGGCAGAGAGCACGGCCATCTGCCAGCAGGTTGCAGCTTGCCCAGGAAAATGCAGTGTCCTTGGAATGTGCAGCAAATCTCATTTCCTGGCAAGGTCGGGCTAAGTGAGCAGTGCTGGTACACTTTCTCCTTGAGAACTGGAGCGGAAAAGCTTTTCGCTAAGATGTAGGCGACTAGAGAGGCAGAATACGGAGCTCCGCAGCTGGCCGAAAGCAAGTGCCGCTTCCCGGCGTCTTTCGGCAGAAGCGGCGCTTCGGAGCGCACCGCTGCCGCTCCAGTGATCTGTGCGCGAAGTAGGCGCTTCTTCGCCTCCGGCAGCCGGAGATCGCGGTAGCTTGCATAGGCGAAGAACGAAGCCGCGAAGAAGCCGGCTTGTGTGCGAAACTCGCAGACTGCTGCAGGACGGTGGCTGCCGCTCTCCTGCCTCTTGAATTCACTCTTGGCATGCCAATGGAAGGTGTTCCAGGACAAACTTCCTGAGTTTTTATTTTCGTTTTCATGCATCCCACCTTGGAAATTCTTGTTGCTCCCCTGAGGCTCCGAGATGCAGAGAACACGGTGGCAGCTGCTGAAAAGAAGGGCAACTGTGAGTTGGTCAAGAAGCAAGAACCTAGGCAGTTGACTGTGCTTGGCGAGGAGCAGCTGCTGGATTCTTGCAATTGCCTTCAGTGCGCACAGACGCCCGCTGCTCTGCTGCTTGGTTTTTCGCCTTCAGTCAATTACACACTGCTGAAGTTGAGGCAGGCAGTTCAGCTTTGCTGCTTTTCAGCATCTCAGCTGCCCTTCTGCTCTGTGACAGCTCTCCAGGTTTCTTGCCTTCGCCAGGCTGCAACGTGCCCGCTACTACCCAGAGCTGGGCAGGAGTGGGCAGAGAGCACGGCCATCTGCCAGCAGGTTGCAGCTTGCCCAGGAAAATGCAGTGTCCTTGGAATGTGCAGCAAATCTCATTTCCTGGCAAGGTCGGGCTAAGTGAGCAGTGCTGGTACACTTTCTCCTTGAGAACTGGAGCGGAAAAGCTTTTCGCTAAGATGTAGGCGACTAGAGAGGCAGAATACGGAGCTCCGGAGCTGGCCGAAAGCAAGTGCCGCTTCCCGGCGTCTTTCGGCAGAAGCGGCGCTTCGGAGCGCACCGCTGCCGCTCCAGTGATCTGTGCGCGAAGTAGGCGCTTCTTCGCCTCCGGCAGCCGGAGATCGCGGTAGCTTGCATAGGCGAAGAACGAAGCCGCGAAGAAGCCGGCTTGTGTGCGAAACTCGCAGACTGCTGCAGGACGGTGGCTGCCGCTCTCCTGCCTCTGGAATTCACTTCTGGCATGCCAATGGGAGGTGTTCCAGGACCACTTTCCTGGGTTTTGACATAGTCGTCATGCATCCCACCTTGGAAAGTCCTGCTGCTCCCCAGAGGCTCCGAGATGCAGAGAACACGGTGGCAGCTGCTGAAAAGAAGGGCAACTGTGAGTTGGTCAAGAAGCAAGAACCTAGGCAGCTGCCTGTGCTTGGCGAGGAGCAGCTGCTGGATTCTTGCAATTGCCTTCAGTGCGCACAGAAGCCCGCTGCTCTGCTGCTTCGTGTTTCGCCATCAGTCAATTGCACATTCCTGAAGCTGAGGCAGGCTGTTCAGCTTTGCTGCTTTTCAGCATCTCAGCTGCCCTTCTGCTGTGTGACAGCTCTCGAGGTTTCTTGCCTTCGCCAGGCTGCAACGTGCCCGCTAGTACCAAGAACTGGGCAGGAGTGGGCAGAGAGCACGGCCATCTGTCAGCAGGTTGCAGCTTGCTCAGGAAACTGCAGTGTCCTTGGAATGTGCAGCAAATCTTATTTCCTGGCAAGGTCGGGCTAAGTGAGCAGTGCTGGTACACTTTCTCCTTGAGAACTGGAGCGGAAAAGCTTTTCGCTAAGATGTAGGCGACTAGAGAGGCAGAATACGGAGCTCCGCAGCTGGCCGAAAGCAAGTGCCGCTTCCCGGCGTCTTTCGGCAGAAGCGGCGCTTCGGAGCGCACCGCTGCCGCTCCAGTGATCTGTGCGCGAAGTAGGCGCTTCTTCGCCTCCGGCAGCCGGAGATCGCGGTAGCTTGCATAGGCGAAGAACGAAGCCGCGAAGAAGCCGGCTTGTGTGCGAAACTCGCAGACAGCTGCAGGACGGTGGCTGCCGCTCTCCTGCCTCTTGAATTCACTCTTGGCATGCCAATGGGAGGTGTTCCAGGACAACTTTCCTGGGTTTTGACATAGTCGTCATGCATCCCTCCTTGGAAATTCTTGTTGCTCTCCAGAGGCTCCGAGATGCAGAGAACACGGTGGCAGCTGCTGAAAAGAAGGGCAACTGTGAGTTGGTCTAGAAGCAAGAACCTAGGCAGTTGACTGTGCTTGGCGAGGAGCAGCTGCTGGATTCTTGCAATTGCCTTCAATGAGCACAGAAGCCCGCTGCTCTGCTGCTTGGTTTTTCGCCTTCAGTCAATTGCACATTGCTGAAGCTGAGGCAGGCTGTTCAGCTTTGCTGCTTTTCAGCATCTCAGCTGCTTTCTGCTCTGTGACAGCTCTCGAGGTGAAATAGAGATTTTTAGAGTTGGGTTAACAAAATGAATGAAGCATTTCTAATTTAGCTTGTAGAGTTATGTGTTGAATTTTCAACCTTTTGCTTAAGAAACCTCTGCCTAATACAAAGGGCAAAGGAAAATGCAAATTTCTGAAGCTTCTTGCATAAAGAACAATACCAGAAGAAGCAAAGAACCCAGATAAAGAAGCTCCTCTGTCTCCAAGCCTATCAAGACTGACAGACGTACTCAGATAAGCACCAAAGGACCAAAAGCGCACGCGCAGAGAGGTAAAGTTCAAAAGTTCAATCATGAGGAAGACCACAATCTTCAGCCTCAGGACCACCAAGAGACCCCCGTACGACCACCACAGCAAACCACGCATGCCCAGAAGGGCGTGGACTTACTTAGCATGAGAAGCGAGGACAGGCGGGGCCAGGGGTTGAATATGCATGAAAAAGTTGTGCAATGTATTGCATATGGAACGTCTTTAAGAATAAAAGTGTGGGTCAGACTGAGGCTCGGGGCACAAGTTTTGGAGAGCTATCTCACTTGTGCCGGGCGCTGACATACATACCCACTTCATAACTACCCCAGGTTATGGAGTCCATTGATTTCTTCCGCGTATCGTTTCAGTTGGCGACCACGAAGGGACTGCTCTGCTCACCCGCAGGTCCGGTTGGGAGCAGACACCCTCAGGCGCCACGGGGCTTTTCCCCGGAGGGACTCTGCGCCTCGGCTGTACACTGCGGGGAGCAGACCACGGCCCGTCGACTAGCGGATGAAAGCGGTATGTGTTAATTTATTTTCTCACGGTTGGCACTGATAAGTTGCAAAAAGATGTTTCTGCGCGCAGGTTTGCCTAGGGGCTTGCAAGCAGACCGCCATCGGGGGAGAGGCCGGCGGCGGGAGGACCTCCCCAGCTGATAGCGCGGCTCGGGGAGGGCGAAATCGCGATTTCAGTGTGTGGTGTGTGTCCCGATTGCAGTGTAGTGTGTCTGTTACGTCCGGATGTGCGTGCTTGTGCGTGTGTGTGTATGTGTGAGTGGAACGGTGAAGCGCGGTGCGGCCTTGCTAAGATACAGAGAGGCGGCGCGGCGGTGCTAGAGAGCGCATGCGCAGGGCAGCTCTCAGCCCACACTACCTGATCGTGCGGGTAGCGCGCACTCTACCTGATAGAGCGGGTGGTGCGCATGCGTGGCACGGGCTGTCTCTGGCGAGCTGGGGGAGCGCGGCGCGGGGCTTAAGTCGGGGCTTGCAAAGGTGCTTTAGGCGCGGCCCAGCTGATAGCACAGCGGGCACGCGGGCACAAGCCGCGGTTTGAGGAGCTGCTTTGAACGCCGCTAGCTGATAGCGCAGCTAGTGGGAGCGTGGTACAAGCTAGGAGTTACAAGCACCGCTTACAAGCATCGCTAGTTGGTAAAAAGCTTGCAAAAGTAGCCAGCGAGCCCGGCTGGGCTAAGAGTTAAGTGTTTGTTATACAATAGCACTGCCCTTCAGTGTTAAAAGCTGTCACTGGTGCAGGGGGAGGGGTTGGGGAAGGCAGTCTAGGGTTGCCATGGGAAACAGCAGTTGTATGAGTTCTCCACCCCCTTTTGGAAGAGAATTGTACCCTCCCCCTGTCCTGTCAGTTATTGTTCAAGTCTGCCCCTTAGCCTAGAATCTTCTCTGTTCCACGTTTTCCCTTTGGTTCTTCCACCAAGAACACTCCTTTCCCTTTTCCCCACTGGTTAATGTTATATTTCCCCTCCCTTTAGCCTTCTCCCGATTGTACCCTCGAATGCTAAACCCTACCCCTACGCAGTAAAAGAATCCTCACCCCGGTCTTCGGGGCTCTCGGAATCTGCCTCCCTTCTGCTTCGTTGTCTCCCTGTTTGCCCCTTCTGCGACCCTTCAATCAACGAGCAGGATTTCAGCAGCCCGAGTGTCCCTCCCGTTCTTCTGGTGGACCCTCAGATGTACCAGCTATCCGAGCTTCGTGCCGAGTGGCTACAAGCCCCCACGGCTCGGCAACTGGGAGATCCTTTGCATTACAGGGCGAATAAAGGGGGGATGAATGTGTGTGAATGAGAGGCTGTAAGAGCCCGTCTGAAGCCCCTCATTTTCCATTCTGCCTTCCGATTGCCACAAGAAAGAATCCCTTCCCCCACTGTAGTTCCGGCTTAGAACAGGACACAGCACAGGTGGAACCACTGAACCGTCATGCTGGCTGTTCCCAACAAGGCCTGGTAAGAACTTGGCAAGGAGTTGGCAAGGACTTGGCAAAGACCTGACATGGAGCCAGCACGGGACAGCCTGATGCGCGGCCTGCTTCTAATCTCCGTTCTTAAGCCCAATGAACTTTTGGGGTGACTCTCGCGGTCCTTCACTGAAGACCCCTCATCTGCCTCGTTACCACTGTGACAAAGAAAGAATGAGAACCCTCCTCCCAAGGACTGAGACTGAGACCCCTGCTATAGGGAGGAGGGGAAATTGGTGGTCTGACCACTAATGACATGACCTGTTTCCCTTCAGTGATTCAAATGGACTTATTCTTCATTGGATTCGTCTTGCTTTGGTGGTTTCTGTGGACTCACCCGTTCCCTCGGGGCGATTACAATGGACTTTCATTATTACACTTGTTCCCCCCCTCTCTCCTCTGTGGACTATAATTGGAGCCCCGAGTCGACCAGAACTTCGAAGACTCCCCCGACACGACAGACGGATCCCCATCGTCTGGAGCACTGAGGATCTCGCCTGTGTTGGTAGCTATTCCCATATCCCTGTTCTCTCTCTAACCTTTTATCTCCTTTCAGATCCCCACTATCGCGTTTACTGTTTTGGCCCCTACTAAAGGTGCATTTGTTGTGATTAACTGATAGTCCCTTGTTGTTTGCCTTTGTTGCACTTTTGGGATGGGTGAAAAGAGCCATCACGACACCCCGCCATAAGCGGATCGTGACAGAGGCGGGCTGGTTACCCCAGACCTGCTAAGCGAGAGCGGCAGTCTCCCATGCTGCGTTTCCGTCTTTTTCGCGAGAAAAGCGGCCAGTAAAGAGACAAAGCGAGAAATAAAAAGAGTGAGAGAACCCCCCTGGGACTGGGTCTCAGAGAAAGAGTGGGACCCCTTAGTCGGGGGGGGGTGGGGGGGAGTAAAAGGTAATTAATTAGAAAAAAAAACTAATTAAAAGGTAAAAAGAGGGTTTTCTTGGCATAATCTATTGGGGAAAAAGAAAAGGTAAAATGTGTAGGAGGGGCCCCTAAAAATTCTGCTGGATTGAGGGATAAGAATGCCCAAGAACATCCAAGATCAAACCTGCTGGATTGAGGGATTAATATTCCAAGAGCATCCAGGGTTGATTCAAACCTGCTGGATTGAGGGATTAATGTTCCAAGAGCATCCAGGGTTGATTCCAACCTGCTGGATTGAGGGATTAATGTTCCAAGAGCATCCAGGGTTAAGTCAAACCTGCTGGGTTGAGGGATTAACATTCCAAGAGCACCCAGAATTAAGTTTGCTGGGTTGTTGAGAGCACCCAAGATTGAGTAAAAATTTTGCCAGTTCGAAGAGAAGTCTGACAGGATCTAGAGTTGGGAACCACACAGCTAGATTGAGGGGTATCCAAGAACACTGGGACTAGCCAGGGACACCTACAAGTGTAATAGGTGTGTTGAAAAAGAAAAGGTACCTTGTTGTTGTGGTTGTTTTGTTATGTGTAAGAGTAAGTAAAATAAAGTTAAGTGAATGTAGACGAAGGAAAGTATATGTATGCATCCTGCCCTGCTAAGCAGCCTCACTGTGCTTCCCTGCTGTCACCGACAAACACAAGTTACGAACCCTCAGAACTGAAAAAGTTCAATCAAATATTGCTTCCATTGATGACCATGATATTGTCTATAATACCTTGTTCCAACTTATGTTATGTAAGTGTTAATACCCCTGTCCTACCAGTTGGTAAACCTGATGGGTCATACCGGTTAGTACAGGATCTGCGGGCCATAAACAAGGTCACTGAGGATCTGTATCCTGTGGTGGCCAATCCCTACACGTTATTAACTTGCTTAACAGCCCAGCTAAATTGGTTTACCGTTTTAGATTGAAAAGATGCCTTCTTTTGCCTTCCTATCCACGAAGCCAGAAAATTTTTGCATTTGAATGGGAAAATCCTAAGAGCGGGCCAAGAACTCAGCTGACATGGACCAGACTCCCACAAGGATTCAAAAACTCACCCACTTTGTTTGGAGAACAACTTGCAAAAGAATTAGAGACCTGAGAAGCCCCTCCAGAGGAAGGGAAGTTGCTAGAGTACGTAGATGACATCCTGATAGCCACACGGACAAGGGAAGCATGCACGGCCTGGACGATAAGCCTCTTGAACTTTTTGGGGCTCCAAGGGTACCGAGTATCAAAGAAAAAAGCCCAAGTAGTAAAACAGAAAGTAACTTATCTGGGTTAGGAAGTCAGTGCTAGACAACGTACCTTGGGCCAAAGCCGGAAGGAGGCAATATGCCAGAGCCCAAAACCTCAGACTGTAAAGGAACTACGAACTTTCCTGAGGATGACAGGGTGGTGCAGGTTATGGATCTATAACTATGGACTGTTTGTTAAGCCCTTCTATGAACGGATTGCAACAGAAAGCAGGAACATCCAAGAGAGAAAGGAAGCTACGCAAGCTTTCAACCAGCTGAAAAAAGCCCTCATGTCAGCTCCAGCCCTGAGATTGCCGGACGTGAGTAAGCCTTTCCTTTTATTCTCCCATGAGAAGCAAGGAATCGCCTTAGGAATACTAGCACAGGACCTCGGCCCATATCGGAGAGCAGTGGCTTACTTCTCTAAGCAATTGGATACAGCAGCTAAAGGGTGGCCTGGGTGCCTCAGAGCTGTTGCAGCAGTCGTACTGAACATCCAAGAGGCACACAAATTCACCCTAGGCCAGAAAAGAACTGTGCTAGTGTCTCACACAGTGTCTGCAGTGCTAGAGGTAAAAGGTGGGCATTGGCTTTCCCCACAACGGCTCCTGAGATACCAAGCTATCATAGCGGAGCAAGATGATGTAGAGATAGTAGTGGCTAACATTGTCAATCCAGCCTCCTTCCTCAGTAGAAACCAAGGGGAACCAGTGGAACATGACTGCCTGGAGACCATTGAAGCCACCTACTCCAGCTGCCCTGACTCGAAGGACACCCCTCTCGAGAATGCAGAAGTCTCCTTTACTGATGGAAGCAGTTATATCATCAGTAGAAAACGGCACGCCGGCTAGGCAGTTCCAACGTGGAAGGAAGTAATACCATCTGGGCCCCTGCCAACAAATACCTGTGCACAGAAGGCCGAGATAATTGCTCTAACTCGGGCCCTAGAATTGGCAAGAGGGAAAGAGATAAACATATACACGGACTCGAAGTATGCATTTGGAGTAATGCATGCTCACAGAGCCATTTAGAAAGAGAGAGGACTGCTGAAGTCTCAAGGGAAAAATATTAAAGATGCATCAGAAGTACTGCGACTTCTAGAAGCAGTTGCCAGAGAAAGTAGCGATCATGCACATTAAGGCACATCAGAAGATCAACTCAGAATTGGAAGGAAACGAGCTGGCAGATAGGGAAGCAAAAGAAGCAGCAAGACGAGCACATTTCCCCTAAAGGTAAGCCAAGATACAACAAACTAGAAAAAAAAAATTAATCTATGAGCAAAAAGGAGACTATAACCAAGAGGGATGGGCCACCATAGAAGGAAAATTAGTTCTACCCTCCTATTTATGATGGTCCCTAATAAAGGAAGAACACCAGAAAACCATTGGGGTATTGATGCTCTAGCATAACTAGACATTTACAACTCGACAATGTGACCTTTGCCTCCAGACCAACCCCAAAAATACTCCCAAACCAAAGCTTAGCCAGATGAGGAAGGGTCATGGGCCGGAGCAGCAATGGCATATTGATTGTACAGAATTGCCAAGAAAAGGGGGGGTATAAGTTTTTCCTGGTGCTAACAGATACCTTTTCAGGATGGCCAGAAGCATTCCCCACCAGGACTTCTAAAGCTTGGGAAGTAACTAAGGTATTGGTACAAGAAAACATACCACGCTTTAGAGTCCTGGCCACAATCTCCTCAAATAGAGGACCACATTTTATTGTAAAATTTGTGCAACAAGTGAGCCAATACTTGAACATAGACTGAGAACTTCACACCCCATATAACCCACAATCAAGTGGTCAGGTAAAAAAAATGAATCATTTGATCAAACAACAAATTGTACAATTGGGACAAGAAGCTAATTTGTCATGGACTCAATCCCTCCCATTAGCACTACTGCAGATCCGAACCAAACCCAAGAGTAAAGAAAAGCTAAACCACTTTGAATTGCTTTATGAAAAACCATATGGGGTGCGAAAGAGAATGTCTACCCAAGACATGTCACTAACCTCCTGTATGTTAAGTCTCTTAACTTGGTGTATCCAGCACCAATCACTAGCTAATAAACACAAGTCATAACTAGTGAAATACACTGTTTAGAACACTTGATGTCACCCAATTATAATTCCATTAATTTTAGTTACTGTAAGTTTAATGATGTCTACTTTAACACTCATGTAGAATTCGAGGATGTTAAAACACATGGCCAGTCTGACATCACTCTCTAGAACTCCTAGAATCTTATGAAAGAGGACGGTCGTGATAGTAGATCAGAATTTAAATCAAGACCCCTGTAGTAAAAGAATTTACTCTATTTTAAGAAAAGGGGGGACTGAAGCAGAGATTTTTAGAGTTAGGTTAACAAAATGAATGAAGCATTTCTAATTTAGCTTGTAGAGTTATGTGTTGAATTTTCAACCTTTTGCTTAAGAAACCTCTGCCTAATACAAAGGGCAAAGGAAAATGCAAATTTCTGAAGCTTCTTGCATAAAGAACAATACCAGAAGAAGCAAAGAACCCAGATAAAGAAGCTCCTCTGTCTCCAAGCCTATCAAGACTGACAGACGTACTCAGATAAGCACCAAAGGACCAAAAGCGCACGCGCAGAGAGGAAAAGTTCAAAAGTTCAATCATGAGGAAGACCACAATCTTCAGCCTCAGGACCACCAAGAGACCCACGTACGACCACCACAGCAAACCACGCATGCCCAGAAGGGCGTGGACTTACTTAGCATGAGAAGCGAGGACAGGCGGGGCTAGGGGTTGAATATGCATGAAAAAGTTGTGCAGTGTATTGCACATCTTTAAGAATAAAAGTGTGGGTCAGACTGAGGCTCGGGGCACAAGTTTTGGAGAGCTATCTCACTTGTGCCGGGCGCTGACGTACATACCCACTTCATAACTACCCCAGGTTATGGAGTCTATTGATTTCTTCCGCGCATCGTTTCAGAGGTTTCTTCCCTTTGCCAGGCTGCAACGTGCCCGCTAGTAGCAAGAACTGGGCAGGAGTGGGCAGAGAGCACGGCCATCTGTCAGCAGGTTGCAGCTTGCCCAGGAAACTGCAGTGTCCTTGGAATGTGCAGCAAATCTTATTTCCTGGCAAGGTCGGGCTAAGTGAGCAGTGCTGGTACACTTTCTCCATGAGAACTGGAGCGGAAAAGCTTTTCGCTAAGATGTAGGCGACTCGAGAGGCAGAATACGGAGCTCCGCAGCTGGCCGAAAGCAAGTGCCGCTTCCCGGCGTCTTTCGGCAGAAGCGGCGCTTCGGAGCGCACCGCTGCCGCTCCAGTGATCTGTGCGCGAAGTAGCCGCTTCTTCGCCTCCGGCAGCCGGAGATCGCGGTAGCTTGCAAGAGGCGAAGAACGAAGCCGCGAAGAAGCCGGCTTGTGTGCGAAGCTCGCAGACTGCTGCAGGACGGTGGCCGCCGCTCTCCTGCCCCTTGAATTCACCTCTGGCATGCCAATGGGAGGTGTTCCGGGACAACTTTCCTGGGTTTTGACATAGTCGTCATGCATCCCACCTTGGAAATACTTGTTGCTCCCCAGAGGCTCCGAGATGCAGAGAACACGGTGGCAGCTGCTGAAAAGAAGGGCAACTGTGAGTTGGTCAAGAAGCAAGAACACAGGCAGTTGACTGTGCTTGGCGAGGAGCAGCTGCTGGATTCTTGCAATTGCCTTCAGTGCGCACAGACGCCCGCTGCTCTGCTGCTTGGTTTTTCGCCTTCAGTCAATTACACACTGCTGAAGTTGAGGCAGGCAGTTCAGCTTTGCTGCTTTTCAGCATCTCAGCTGCCCTTCTGCTCTGTGAGAGCTCTCGAGGTTTCTTGCCTTCGCCAGGCTGCAACGTGCCCGCTACTACCCAGAGCTGGGCAGGAGTGGGCAGAGAGCACGGCCATCTGCCAGCAGGTTGCAGCTTGCCCAGGAAAATGCAGTGTCCTTGGAATGTGCAGCAAATCTCATTTCCTGGCAAGGTCGGGCTAAGTGAGCAGTGCTGGTACACTTTCTCCTTGAGAACTGGAGCGGAAAAGCTTTTCGCTAAGATGTAGGCGACTAGAGAGGCAGAATACGGAGCTCCGCAGCTGGCCGAAAGCAAGTGCCGCTTCCCGGCGTCTTTCGGCAAAAGCGGCGCTTCGGAGCGCACCGCTGCCGCTCCAGTGATCTGTGCGCGAAGTAGGCGCTTCTTCGCCTCCGGCAGCCGGAGATCGCGGTAGCTTGCATAGGCGAAGAACGAAGCCGCGAAGAAGCCGGCTTGTGTGCGAAACTCGCAGACAGCTGCAGGACGGTGGCTGCCGCTCTCCTGCCTCTTGAATTCACTCTTGGCATGCCAATGGGAGGTGTTCCAGGACAACTTTCCTGGGTTTTGACATAGTCGTCATGCATCCCTCCTTGGAAATTCTTGTTGCTCTCCAGAGGCTCCGAGATGCAGAGAACACGGTGGCAGCTGCTGAAAAGAAGGGCAACTGTGAGTTGGTCTAGAAGCAAGAACCTAGGCAGTTGACTGTGCTTGGCGAGGAGCAGCTGCTGGATTCTTGCAATTGCCTTCATTGCACACAGACGCCCGCTGCTCTGCTGCTTGGTTTTTCGCCTTCAGTCAATTACACACTGCTGAAGTTGAGGCAGGCAGTTCAGCTTTGCTGCTTTTCAGCATCTCAGCTGCCCTTCTGCTGTGTGACAGCTCTCGAGGTTTCTTGCCTTCGCCAGGCTGCAACGTGCCCGCTAGTAGCAAGAACTGGGCAGGAGTGGGCAGAGAGCACGGCCATCTGCCAGCAGGTTGCAGCTTGCCCAGGAAAATGCAGTGTCCTTGGAATGTGCAGCAAATCTCATTTCCTGGCAAGGTCGGGCTAAGTGAGCAGTGCTGGTACACTTTCTCCTTGAGAACTGGAGCGGAAAAGCTTTTCGCTAAGATGTAGGCGACTAGAGAGGCAGAATACGGAGCTCCGCAGCTGGCCGAAAGCAAGTGCCGCTTCCCGGCGTCTTTCGGCAGAAGCGGCGCTTCGGAGCGCACCGCTGCCGCTCCAGTGATCTGTGCGCGAAGTAGGCGCTTCTTCGCCTCCGGCAGCCGGAGATCGCGGTAGCTTGCATAGGCGAAGAACGAAGCCGCGAAGAAGCCGGCTTGTGTGCGAAACTCGCAGACTGCTGCAGGACGGTGGCTGCCGCTCTCCTGCCTCTTGAATTCACTCTTGGCATGCCAATGGAAGGTGTTCCAGGACAAACTTCCTGAGTTTTTATTTTCGTTTTCATGCATCCCACCTTGGAAATTCTTGTTGCTCCCCTGAGGCTCCGAGATGCAGAGAACACGGTGGCAGCTGCTGAAAAGAAGGGCAACTGTGAGTTGGTCAAGAAGCAAGAACCTAGGCAGTTGACTGTGCTTGGCGAGGAGCAGCTGCTGGATTCTTGCAATTGCCTTCAGTGCGCACAGACGCCCGCTGCTCTGCTGCTTGGTTTTTCGCCTTCAGTCAATTACACACTGCTGAAGTTGAGGCAGGCAGTTCAGCTTTGCTGCTTTTCAGCATCTCAGCTGCCCTTCTGCTCTGTGACAGCTCTCCAGGTTTCTTGCCTTCGCCAGGCTGCAACGTGCCCGCTACTACCCAGAGCTGGGCAGGAGTGGGCAGAGAGCACGGCCATCTGCCAGCAGGTTGCAGCTTGCCCAGGAAAATGCAGTGTCCTTGGAATGTGCAGCAAATCTCATTTCCTGGCAAGGTCGGGCTAAGTGAGCAGTGCTGGTACACTTTCTCCTTGAGAACTGGAGCGGAAAAGCTTTTCGCTAAGATGTAGGCGACTAGAGAGGCAGAATACGGAGCTCCGGAGCTGGCCGAAAGCAAGTGCCGCTTCCCGGCGTCTTTCGGCAGAAGCGGCGCTTCGGAGCGCACCGCTGCCGCTCCAGTGATCTGTGCGCGAAGTAGGCGCTTCTTCGCCTCCGGCAGCCGGAGATCGCGGTAGCTTGCATAGGCGAAGAACGAAGCCGCGAAGAAGCCGGCTTGTGTGCGAAACTCGCAGACTGCTGCAGGACGGTGGCTGCCGCTCTCCTGCCTCTGGAATTCACTTCTGGCATGCCAATGGGAGGTGTTCCAGGACCACTTTCCTGGGTTTTGACATAGTCGTCATGCATCCCACCTTGGAAAGTCCTGCTGCTCCCCAGAGGCTCCGAGATGCAGAGAACACGGTGGCAGCTGCTGAAAAGAAGGGCAACTGTGAGTTGGTCAAGAAGCAAGAACCTAGGCAGCTGCCTGTGCTTGGCGAGGAGCAGCTGCTGGATTCTTGCAATTGCCTTCAGTGCGCACAGAAGCCCGCTGCTCTGCTGCTTCGTGTTTCGCCATCAGTCAATTGCACATTCCTGAAGCTGAGGCAGGCTGTTCAGCTTTGCTGCTTTTCAGCATCTCAGCTGCCCTTCTGCTGTGTGACAGCTCTCGAGGTTTCTTGCCTTCGCCAGGCTGCAACGTGCCCGCTAGTAGCAAGAACTGGGCAGGAGTGGGCAGAGAGCACGGCCATCTGTCAGCAGGTTGCAGCTTGCTCAGGAAACTGCAGTGTCCTTGGAATGTGCAGCAAATCTTATTTCCTGGCAAGGTCGGGCTAAGTGAGCAGTGCTGGTACACTTTCTCCTTGAGAACTGGAGCGGAAAAGCTTTTCGCTAAGATGTAGGCGACTAGAGAGGCAGAATACGGAGCTCCGCAGCTGGCCGAAAGCAAGTGCCGCTTCCCGGCGTCTTTCGGCAGAAGCGGCGCTTCGGAGCGCACCGCTGCCGCTCCAGTGATCTGTGCGCGAAGTAGGCGCTTCTTCGCCTCCGGCAGCCGGAGATCGCGGTAGCTTGCATAGGCGAAGAACGAAGCCGCGAAGAAGCCGGCTTGTGTGCGAAACTCGCAGACAGCTGCAGGACGGTGGCTGCCGCTCTCCTGCCTCTTGAATTCACTCTTGGCATGCCAATGGGAGGTGTTCCAGGACAACTTTCCTGGGTTTTGACATAGTCGTCATGCATCCCTCCTTGGAAATTCTTGTTGCTCTCCAGAGGCTCCGAGATGCAGAGAACACGGTGGCAGCTGCTGAAAAGAAGGGCAACTGTGAGTTGGTCTAGAAGCAAGAACCTAGGCAGTTGACTGTGCTTGGCGAGGAGCAGCTGCTGGATTCTTGCAATTGCCTTCAATGAGCACAGAAGCCCGCTGCTCTGCTGCTTGGTTTTTCGCCTTCAGTCAATTGCACATTGCTGAAGCTGAGGCAGGCTGTTCAGCTTTGCTGCTTTTCAGCATCTCAGCTGCTTTCTGCTCTGTGACAGCTCTCGAGGTGAAATAGAGATTTTTAGAGTTGGGTTAACAAAATGAATGAAGCATTTCTAATTTAGCTTGTAGAGTTATGTGTTGAATTTTCAACCTTTTGCTTAAGAAACCTCTGCCTAATACAAAGGGCAAAGGAAAATGCAAATTTCTGAAGCTTCTTGCATAAAGAACAATACCAGAAGAAGCAAAGAACCCAGATAAAGAAGCTCCTCTGTCTCCAAGCCTATCAAGACTGACAGACGTACTCAGATAAGCACCAAAGGACCAAAAGCGCACGCGCAGAGAGGTAAAGTTCAAAAGTTCAATCATGAGGAAGACCACAATCTTCAGCCTCAGGACCACCAAGAGACCCCCGTACGACCACCACAGCAAACCACGCATGCCCAGAAGGGCGTGGACTTACTTAGCATGAGAAGCGAGGACAGGCGGGGCCAGGGGTTGAATATGCATGAAAAAGTTGTGCAATGTATTGCATATGGAACGTCTTTAAGAATAAAAGTGTGGGTCAGACTGAGGCTCGGGGCACAAGTTTTGGAGAGCTATCTCACTTGTGCCGGGCGCTGACATACATACCCACTTCATAACTACCCCAGGTTATGGAGTCCATTGATTTCTTCCGCGTATCGTTTCAGTTGGCGACCACGAAGGGACTGCTCTGCTCACCCGCAGGTCCGGTTGGGAGCAGACACCCTCAGGCGCCACGGGGCTTTTCCCCGGAGGGACTCTGCGCCTCGGCTGTACACTGCGGGGAGCAGACCACGGCCCGTCGACTAGCGGATGAAAGCGGTATGTGTTAATTTATTTTCTCACGGTTGGCACTGATAAGTTGCAAAAAGATGTTTCTGCGCGCAGGTTTGCCTAGGGGCTTGCAAGCAGACCGCCATCGGGGGAGAGGCCGGCGGCGGGAGGACCTCCCCAGCTGATAGCGCGGCTCCGGGAGGGCGAAATCGCGATTTCAGTGTGTGGTGTGTGTCCCGATTGCAGTGTAGTGTGTCTGTTACGTCCGGACGTGCGTGCTTGTGCGTGTGTGTGTATGTGTGAGTGGAACGGTGAAGCGCGGTGCGGCCTTGCTAAGATACAGAGAGGCGGCGCGGCGGTGCTAGAGAGCGCATGCGCAGGGCAGCTCTCAGCCCACACTACCTGATCGTGCGGGTAGTGCGCACTCTACCTGATAGAGCGGGTGGTGCGCATGCGTGGCACGGGCTGTCTCTGGCGAGCTGGGGGAGCGCGGCGCGGGGCTTAAGTCGGGGCTTGCAAAGGTGCTTTAGGCGCGGCCCAGCTGATAGCGCAGCGGGCACGCGGGCACAAGCCGCGGTTTGAGGAGCTGCTTTGAACGCCGCTAGCTGATAGCGCAGCTAGTGGGAGCGTGGTACAAGCTAGGAGTTACAAGCACCGCTTACAAGCATCGCTAGTTGGTAAAAAGCTTGCAAAAGTAGCCAGCGAGCCCGGCTGGGCTAAGAGTTAAGTGTTTGTTATACAATAGCACTGCCCTTCAGTGTTAAAAGCTGTCACTGGTGCAGGGGGAGGGGTTGGGGAAGGCAGTCTAGGGTTGCCATGGGAAACAGCAGTTGTATGAGTTCTCCACCCCCTTTTGGAAGAGAATTGTACCCTCCCCCTGTCCTGTCAGTTATTGTTCAAGTCTGCCCCTTAGCCTAGAATCTTCTCTGTTCCACGTTTTCCCTTTGGTTCTTCCACCAAGAACACTCCTTTCCCTTTTCCCCACTGGTTAATGTTATATTTCCCCTCCCTTTAGCCTTCTCCCGATTGTACCCTCGAATGCTAAACCCTACCCCTACGCAGTAAAAGAATCCTCACCCCGGTCTTCGGGGCTCTCGGAATCTGCCTCCCTTCTGCTTCGTTGTCTCCCTGTTTGCCCCTTCTGCGACCCTTCAATCAACGAGCAGGATTTCAGCAGCCCGAGTGTCCCTCCCGTTCTTCTGGTGGACCCTCAGATGTACCAGCTATCCGAGCTTCGTGCCGAGTGGCTACAAGCCCCCACGGCTCGGCAACTGGGAGATCCTTTGCATTACAGGGCGAATAAAGGGGGGATGAATGTGTGTGAATGAGAGGCTGTAAGAGCCCGTCTGAAGCCCCTCATTTTCCATTCTGCCTTCCGATTGCCACAAGAAAGAATCCCTTCCCCCACTGTAGTTCCGGCTTAGAACAGGACACAGCACAGGTGGAACCACTGAACCGTCATGCTGGCTGTTCCCAACAAGGCCTGGTAAGAACTTGGCAAGGAGTTGGCAAGGACTTGGCAAAGACCTGACATGGAGCCAGCACGGGACAGCCTGATGCGCGGCCTGCTTCTAATCTCCGTTCTTAAGCCCAATGAACTTTTGGGGTGACTCTCGCGGTCCTTCACTGAAGACCCCTCATCTGCCTCGTTACCACTGTGACAAAGAAAGAATGAGAACCCTCCTCCCAAGGACTGAGACTGAGACCCCTGCTATAGGGAGGAGGGGAAATTGGTGGTCTGACCACTAATGACATGACCTGTTTCCCTTCAGTGATTCAAATGGACTTATTCTTCATTGGATTCGTCTTGCTTTGGTGGTTTCTGTGGACTCACCCGTTCCCTCGGGGCGATTACAATGGACTTTCATTATTACACTTGTTCCCCCCCTCTCTCCTCTGTGGACTATAATTGGAGCCCCGAGTCGACCAGAACTTCGAAGACTCCCCCGACACGACAGACGGATCCCCATCGTCTGGAGCACTGAGGATCTCGCCTGTGTTGGTAGCTATTCCCATATCCCTGTTCTCTCTCTAACCTTTTATCTCCTTTCAGATCCCCACTATCGCGTTTACTGTTTTGGCCCCTACTAAAGGTGCATTTGTTGTGATTAACTGATAGTCCCTTGTTGTTTGCCTTTGTTGCACTTTTGGGATGGGTGAAAAGAGCCATCACGACACCCCGCCATAAGCGGATCGTGACAGAGGCGGGCTGGTTACCCCAGACCTGCTAAGCGAGAGCGGCAGTCTCCCATGCTGCGTTTCCGTCTTTTTCGCGAGAAAAGCGGCCAGTAAAGAGACAAAGCGAGAAATAAAAAGAGTGAGAGAACCCCCCTGGGACTGGGTCTCAGAGAAAGAGTGGGACCCCTTAGTCGGGGGGGGGTGGGGGGGAGTAAAAGGTAATTAATTAGAAAAAAAAACTAATTAAAAGGTAAAAAGAGGGTTTTCTTGGCATAATCTATTGGGGAAAAAGAAAAGGTAAAATGTGTAGGAGGGGCCCCTAAAAATTCTGCTGGATTGAGGGATAAGAATGCCCAAGAACATCCAAGATCAAACCTGCTGGATTGAGGGATTAATATTCCAAGAGCATCCAGGGTTGATTCAAACCTGCTGGATTGAGGGATTAATGTTCCAAGAGCATCCAGGGTTGATTCCAACCTGCTGGATTGAGGGATTAATGTTCCAAGAGCATCCAGGGTTAAGTCAAACCTGCTGGGTTGAGGGATTAACATTCCAAGAGCACCCAGAATTAAGTTTGCTGGGTTGTTGAGAGCACCCAAGATTGAGTAAAAATTTTGCCAGTTCGAAGAGAAGTCTGACAGGATCTAGAGTTGGGAACCACACAGCTAGATTGAGGGGTATCCAAGAACACTGGGACTAGCCAGGGACACCTACAAGTGTAATAGGTGTGTTGAAAAAGAAAAGGTACCTTCTTGTTGTGGTTGTTTTGTTATGTGTAAGAGTAAGTAAAATAAAGTTAAGTGAATGTAGACGAAGGAAAGTATATGTATGCATCCTGCCCTGCTAAGCAGCCTCACTGTGCTTCCCTGCTGTCACCGACAAACACAAGTTACGAACCCTCAGAACTGAAAAAGTTCAATCAAATATTGCTTCCATTGATGACCATGATATTGTCTATAATACCTTGTTCCAACTTATGTTATGTAAGTGTTAATACCCCTGTCCTACCAGTTGGTAAACCTGATGGGTCATACCGGTTAGTACAGGATCTGCGGGCCATAAACAAGGTCACTGAGGATCTGTATCCTGTGGTGGCCAATCCCTACACGTTATTAACTTGCTTAACAGCCCAGCTAAATTGGTTTACCGTTTTAGATTGAAAAGATGCCTTCTTTTGCCTTCCTATCCACGAAGCCAGAAAATTTTTGCATTTGAATGGGAAAATCCTAAGAGCGGGCCAAGAACTCAGCTGACATGGACCAGACTCCCACAAGGATTCAAAAACTCACCCACTTTGTTTGGAGAACAACTTGCAAAAGAATTAGAGACCTGAGAAGCCCCTCCAGAGGAAGGGAAGTTGCTAGAGTACGTAGATGACATCCTGATAGCCACACGGACAAGGGAAGCATGCACGGCCTGGACGATAAGCCTCTTGAACTTTTTGGGGCTCCAAGGGTACCGAGTATCAAAGAAAAAAGCCCAAGTAGTAAAACAGAAAGTAACTTATCTGGGTTAGGAAGTCAGTGCTAGACAACGTACCTTGGGCCAAAGCCGGAAGGAGGCAATATGCCAGAGCCCAAAACCTCAGACTGTAAAGGAACTACGAACTTTCCTGAGGATGACAGGGTGGTGCAGGTTATGGATCTATAACTATGGACTGTTTGTTAAGCCCTTCTATGAACGGATTGCAACAGAAAGCAGGAACATCCAAGAGAGAAAGGAAGCTACGCAAGCTTTCAACCAGCTGAAAAAAGCCCTCATGTCAGCTCCAGCCCTGAGATTGCCGGACGTGAGTAAGCCTTTCCTTTTATTCTCCCATGAGAAGCAAGGAATCGCCTTAGGAATACTAGCACAGGACCTCGGCCCATATCGGAGAGCAGTGGCTTACTTCTCTAAGCAATTGGATACAGCAGCTAAAGGGTGGCCTGGGTGCCTCAGAGCTGTTGCAGCAGTCGTACTGAACATCCAAGAGGCACACAAATTCACCCTAGGCCAGAAAAGAACTGTGCTAGTGTCTCACACAGTGTCTGCAGTGCTAGAGGTAAAAGGTGGGCATTGGCTTTCCCCACAACGGCTCCTGAGATACCAAGCTATCATAGCGGAGCAAGATGATGTAGAGATAGTAGTGGCTAACATTGTCAATCCAGCCTCCTTCCTCAGTAGAAACCAAGGGGAACCAGTGGAACATGACTGCCTGGAGACCATTGAAGCCACCTACTCCAGCTGCCCTGACTCGAAGGACACCCCTCTCGAGAATGCAGAAGTCTCCTTTACTGATGGAAGCAGTTATATCATCAGTAGAAAACGGCACGCCGGCTAGGCAGTTCCAACGTGGAAGGAAGTAATACCATCTGGGCCCCTGCCAACAAATACCTCTGCACAGAAGGCCGAGATAATTGCTCTAACTCGGGCCCTAGAATTGGCAAGAGGGAAAGAGATAAACATATACACGGACTCGAAGTATGCATTTGGAGTAATGCATGCTCACAGAGCCATTTAGAAAGAGAGAGGACTGCTGAAGTCTCAAGGGAAAAATATTAAAGATGCATCAGAAGTACTGCGACTTCTAGAAGCAGTTGCCAGAGAAAGTAGCGATCATGCACATTAAGGCACATCAGAAGATCAACTCAGAATTGGAAGGAAACGAGCTGGCAGATAGGGAAGCAAAAGAAGCAGCAAGACGAGCACATTTCCCCTAAAGGTAAGCCAAGATACAACAAACTAGAAAAAAAAAATTAATCTATGAGCAAAAAGGAGACTATAACCAAGAGGGATGGGCCACCATAGAAGGAAAATTAGTTCTACCCTCCTATTTATGATGGTCCCTAATAAAGGAAGAACACCAGAAAACCATTGGGGTATTGATGCTCTAGCATAACTAGACATTTACAACTCGACAATGTGACCTTTGCCTCCAGACCAACCCCAAAAATACTCCCAAACCAAAGCTTAGCCAGATGAGGAAGGGTCATGGGCCGGAGCAGCAATGGCATATTGATTGTACAGAATTGCCAAGAAAAGGGGGGGTATAAGTTTTTCCTGGTGCTAACAGATACCTTTTCAGGATGGCCAGAAGCATTCCCCACCAGGACTTCTAAAGCTTGGGAAGTAACTAAGGTATTGGTACAAGAAAACATACCACGCTTTAGAGTCCTGGCCACAATCTCCTCAAATAGAGGACCACATTTTATTGTAAAATTTGTGCAACAAGTGAGCCAATACTTGAACATAGACTGAGAACTTCACACCCCATATAACCCACAATCAAGTGGTCAGGTAAAAAAAATGAATCATTTGATCAAACAACAAATTGTACAATTGGGACAAGAAGCTAATTTGTCATGGACTCAATCCCTCCCATTAGCACTACTGCAGATCCGAACCAAACCCAAGAGTAAAGAAAAGCTAAACCACTTTGAATTGCTTTATGAAAAACCATATGGGGTGCGAAAGAGAATGTCTACCCAAGACATGTCACTAACCTCCTGTATGTTAAGTCTCTTAACTTGGTGTATCCAGCACCAATCACTAGCTAATAAACACAAGTCATAACTAGTGAAATACACTGTTTAGAACACTTGATGTCACCCAATTATAATTCCATTAATTTTAGTTACTGTAAGTTTAATGATGTCTACTTTAACACTCATGTAGAATTCGAGGATGTTAAAACACATGGCCAGTCTGACATCACTCTCTAGAACTCCTAGAATCTTATGAAAGAGGACGGTCGTGATAGTAGATCAGAATTTAAATCAAGACCCCTGTAGTAAAAGAATTTACTCTATTTTAAGAAAAGGGGGGACTGAAGCAGAGATTTTTAGAGTTAGGTTAACAAAATGAATGAAGCATTTCTAATTTAGCTTGTAGAGTTATGTGTTGAATTTTCAACCTTTTGCTTAAGAAACCTCTGCCTAATACAAAGGGCAAAGGAAAATGCAAATTTCTGAAGCTTCTTGCATAAAGAACAATACCAGAAGAAGCAAAGAACCCAGATAAAGAAGCTCCTCTGTCTCCAAGCCTATCAAGACTGACAGACGTACTCAGATAAGCACCAAAGGACCAAAAGCGCACGCGCAGAGAGGAAAAGTTCAAAAGTTCAATCATGAGGAAGACCACAATCTTCAGCCTCAGGACCACCAAGAGACCCACGTACGACCACCACAGCAAACCACGCATGCCCAGAAGGGCGTGGACTTACTTAGCATGAGAAGCGAGGACAGGCGGGGCTAGGGGTTGAATATGCATGAAAAAGTTGTGCAGTGTATTGCACATCTTTAAGAATAAAAGTGTGGGTCAGACTGAGGCTCGGGGCACAAGTTTTGGAGAGCTATCTCACTTGTGCCGGGCGCTGACGTACATACCCACTTCATAACTACCCCAGGTTATGGAGTCTATTGATTTCTTCCGCGCATCGTTTCAGAGGTTTCTTCCCTTTGCCAGGCTGCAACGTGCCCGCTAGTAGCAAGAACTGGGCAGGAGTGGGCAGAGAGCACGGCCATCTGTCAGCAGGTTGCAGCTTGCCCAGGAAACTGCAGTGTCCTTGGAATGTGCAGCAAATCTTATTTCCTGGCAAGGTCGGGCTAAGTGAGCAGTGCTGGTACACTTTCTCCATGAGAACTGGAGCGGAAAAGCTTTTCGCTAAGATGTAGGCGACTCGAGAGGCAGAATACGGAGCTCCGCAGCTGGCCGAAAGCAAGTGCCGCTTCCCGGCGTCTTTCGGCAGAAGCGGCGCTTCGGAGCGCACCGCTGCCGCTCCAGTGATCTGTGCGCGAAGTAGCCGCTTCTTCGCCTCCGGCAGCCGGAGATCGCGGTAGCTTGCAAGAGGCGAAGAACGAAGCCGCGAAGAAGCCGGCTTGTGTGCGAAGCTCGCAGACTGCTGCAGGACGGTGGCCGCCGCTCTCCTGCCCCTTGAATTCACCTCTGGCATGCCAATGGGAGGTGTTCCGGGACAACTTTCCTGGGTTTTGACATAGTCGTCATGCATCCCACCTTGGAAATACTTGTTGCTCCCCAGAGGCTCCGAGATGCAGAGAACACGGTGGCAGCTGCTGAAAAGAAGGGCAACTGTGAGTTGGTCAAGAAGCAAGAACACAGGCAGTTGACTGTGCTTGGCGAGGAGCAGCTGCTGGATTCTTGCAATTGCCTTCAGTGCGCACAGACGCCCGCTGCTCTGCTGCTTGGTTTTTCGCCTTCAGTCAATTACACACTGCTGAAGTTGAGGCAGGCAGTTCAGCTTTGCTGCTTTTCAGCATCTCAGCTGCCCTTCTGCTCTGTGAGAGCTCTCGAGGTTTCTTGCCTTCGCCAGGCTGCAACGTGCCCGCTACTACCCAGAGCTGGGCAGGAGTGGGCAGAGAGCACGGCCATCTGCCAGCAGGTTGCAGCTTGCCCAGGAAAATGCAGTGTCCTTGGAATGTGCAGCAAATCTCATTTCCTGGCAAGGTCGGGCTAAGTGAGCAGTGCTGGTACACTTTCTCCTTGAGAACTGGAGCGGAAAAGCTTTTCGCTAAGATGTAGGCGACTAGAGAGGCAGAATACGGAGCTCCGCAGCTGGCCGAAAGCAAGTGCCGCTTCCCGGCGTCTTTCGGCAAAAGCGGCGCTTCGGAGCGCACCGCTGCCGCTCCAGTGATCTGTGCGCGAAGTAGGCGCTTCTTCGCCTCCGGCAGCCGGAGATCGCGGTAGCTTGCATAGGCGAAGAACGAAGCCGCGAAGAAGCCGGCTTGTGTGCGAAACTCGCAGACAGCTGCAGGACGGTGGCTGCCGCTCTCCTGCCTCTTGAATTCACTCTTGGCATGCCAATGGAAGGTGTTCCAGGACAAACTTCCTGAGTTTTTATTTTCGTTTTCATGCATCCCACCTTGGAAATTCTTGTTGCTCCCCTGAGGCTCCGAGATGCAGAGAACACGGTGGCAGCTGCTGAAAAGAAGGGCAACTGTGAGTTGGTCAAGAAGCAAGAACCTAGGCAGTTGACTGTGCTTGGCGAGGAGCAGCTGCTGGATTCTTGCAATTGCCTTCAGTGCGCACAGACGCCCGCTGCTCTGCTGCTTGGTTTTTCGCCTTCAGTCAATTACACACTGCTGAAGTTGAGGCAGGCAGTTCAGCTTTGCTGCTTTTCAGCATCTCAGCTGCCCTTCTGCTCTGTGACAGCTCTCCAGGTTTCTTGCCTTCGCCAGGCTGCAACGTGCCCGCTACTACCCAGAGCTGGGCAGGAGTGGGCAGAGAGCACGGCCATCTGCCAGCAGGTTGCAGCTTGCCCAGGAAAATGCAGTGTCCTTGGAATGTGCAGCAAATCTCATTTCCTGGCAAGGTCGGGCTAAGTGAGCAGTGCTGGTACACTTTCTCCTTGAGAACTGGAGCGGAAAAGCTTTTCGCTAAGATGTAGGCGACTAGAGAGGCAGAATACGGAGCTCCGGAGCTGGCCGAAAGCAAGTGCCGCTTCCCGGCGTCTTTCGGCAGAAGCGGCGCTTCGGAGCGCACCGCTGCCGCTCCAGTGATCTGTGCGCGAAGTAGGCGCTTCTTCGCCTCCGGCAGCCGGAGATCGCGGTAGCTTGCATAGGCGAAGAACGAAGCCGCGAAGAAGCCGGCTTGTGTGCGAAACTCGCAGACTGCTGCAGGACGGTGGCTGCCGCTCTCCTGCCTCTGGAATTCACTTCTGGCATGCCAATGGGAGGTGTTCCAGGACCACTTTCCTGGGTTTTGACATAGTCGTCATGCATCCCACCTTGGAAAGTCCTGCTGCTCCCCAGAGGCTCCGAGATGCAGAGAACACGGTGGCAGCTGCTGAAAAGAAGGGCAACTGTGAGTTGGTCAAGAAGCAAGAACCTAGGCAGCTGCCTGTGCTTGGCGAGGAGCAGCTGCTGGATTCTTGCAATTGCCTTCAGTGCGCACAGAAGCCCGCTGCTCTGCTGCTTCGTGTTTCGCCATCAGTCAATTGCACATTCCTGAAGCTGAGGCAGGCTGTTCAGCTTTGCTGCTTTTCAGCATCTCAGCTGCCCTTCTGCTGTGTGACAGCTCTCGAGGTTTCTTGCCTTCGCCAGGCTGCAACGTGCCCGCTAGTAGCAAGAACTGGGCAGGAGTGGGCAGAGAGCACGGCCATCTGTCAGCAGGTTGCAGCTTGCTCAGGAAACTGCAGTGTCCTTGGAATGTGCAGCAAATCTTATTTCCTGGCAAGGTCGGGCTAAGTGAGCAGTGCTGGTACACTTTCTCCTTGAGAACTGGAGCGGAAAAGCTTTTCGCTAAGATGTAGGCGACTAGAGAGGCAGAATACGGAGCTCCGCAGCTGGCCGAAAGCAAGTGCCGCTTCCCGGCGTCTTTCGGCAGAAGCGGCGCTTCGGAGCGCACCGCTGCCGCTCCAGTGATCTGTGCGCGAAGTAGGCGCTTCTTCGCCTCCGGCAGCCGGAGATCGCGGTAGCTTGCATAGGCGAAGAACGAAGCCGCGAAGAAGCCGGCTTGTGTGCGAAACTCGCAGACAGCTGCAGGACGGTGGCTGCCGCTCTCCTGCCTCTTGAATTCACTCTTGGCATGCCAATGGGAGGTGTTCCAGGACAACTTTCCTGGGTTTTGACATAGTCGTCATGCATCCCTCCTTGGAAATTCTTGTTGCTCTCCAGAGGCTCCGAGATGCAGAGAACACGGTGGCAGCTGCTGAAAAGAAGGGCAACTGTGAGTTGGTCTAGAAGCAAGAACCTAGGCAGTTGACTGTGCTTGGCGAGGAGCAGCTGCTGGATTCTTGCAATTGCCTTCAATGAGCACAGAAGCCCGCTGCTCTGCTGCTTGGTTTTTCGCCTTCAGTCAATTGCACATTGCTGAAGCTGAGGCAGGCTGTTCAGCTTTGCTGCTTTTCAGCATCTCAGCTGCTTTCTGCTCTGTGACAGCTCTCGAGGTGAAATAGAGATTTTTAGAGTTGGGTTAACAAAATGAATGAAGCATTTCTAATTTAGCTTGTAGAGTTATGTGTTGAATTTTCAACCTTTTGCTTAAGAAACCTCTGCCTAATACAAAGGGCAAAGGAAAATGCAAATTTCTGAAGCTTCTTGCATAAAGAACAATACCAGAAGAAGCAAAGAACCCAGATAAAGAAGCTCCTCTGTCTCCAAGCCTATCAAGACTGACAGACGTACTCAGATAAGCACCAAAGGACCAAAAGCGCACGCGCAGAGAGGTAAAGTTCAAAAGTTCAATCATGAGGAAGACCACAATCTTCAGCCTCAGGACCACCAAGAGACCCCCGTACGACCACCACAGCAAACCACGCATGCCCAGAAGGGCGTGGACTTACTTAGCATGAGAAGCGAGGACAGGCGGGGCCAGGGGTTGAATATGCATGAAAAAGTTGTGCAATGTATTGCATATGGAACGTCTTTAAGAATAAAAGTGTGGGTCAGACTGAGGCTCGGGGCACAAGTTTTGGAGAGCTATCTCACTTGTGCCGGGCGCTGACATACATACCCACTTCATAACTACCCCAGGTTATGGAGTCCATTGATTTCTTCCGCGTATCGTTTCAGTTGGCGACCACGAAGGGACTGCTCTGCTCACCCGCAGGTCCGGTTGGGAGCAGACACCCTCAGGCGCCACGGGGCTTTTCCCCGGAGGGACTCTGCGCCTCGGCTGTACACTGCGGGGAGCAGACCACGGCCCGTCGACTAGCGGATGAAAGCGGTATGTGTTAATTTATTTTCTCACGGTTGGCACTGATAAGTTGCAAAAAGATGTTTCTGCGCGCAGGTTTGCCTAGGGGCTTGCAAGCAGACCGCCATCGGGGGAGAGGCCGGCGGCGGGAGGACCTCCCCAGCTGATAGCGCGGCTCCGGGAGGGCGAAATCGCGATTTCAGTGTGTGGTGTGTGTCCCGATTGCAGTGTAGTGTGTCTGTTACGTCCGGACGTGCGTGCTTGTGCGTGTGTGTGTATGTGTGAGTGGAACGGTGAAGCGCGGTGCGGCCTTGCTAAGATACAGAGAGGCGGCGCGGCGGTGCTAGAGAGCGCATGCGCAGGGCAGCTCTCAGCCCACACTACCTGATCGTGCGGGTAGTGCGCACTCTACCTGATAGAGCGGGTGGTGCGCATGCGTGGCACGGGCTGTCCCTGGCGAGCTGGGGGAGCGCGGCGCGGGGCTTAAGTCGGGGCTTGCAAAGGTGCTTTAGGCGCGGCCCAGCTGATAGCGCAGCGGGCACGCGGGCACAAGCCGCGGTTTGAGGAGCTGCTTTGAACGCCGCTAGCTGATAGCGCAGCTAGTGGGAGCGTGGTACAAGCTAGGAGTTACAAGCACCGCTTACAAGCATCGCTAGTTGGTAAAAAGCTTGCAAAAGTAGCCAGCGAGCCCGGCTGGGCTAAGAGTTAAGTGTTTGTTATACAATAGCACTGCCCTTCAGTGTTAAAAGCTGTCACTGGTGCAGGGGGAGGGGTTGGGGAAGGCAGTCTAGGGTTGCCATGGGAAACAGCAGTTGTATGAGTTCTCCACCCCCTTTTGGAAGAGAATTGTACCCTCCCCCTGTCCTGTCAGTTATTGTTCAAGTCTGCCCCTTAGCCTAGAATCTTCTCTGTTCCACGTTTTCCCTTTGGTTCTTCCACCAAGAACACTCCTTTCCCTTTTCCCCACTGGTTAATGTTATATTTCCCCTCCCTTTAGCCTTCTCCCGATTGTACCCTCGAATGCTAAACCCTACCCCTACGCAGTAAAAGAATCCTCACCCCGGCCTTCGGGGCTCTCGGAATCTGCCTCCCTTCTGCTTCGTTGTCTCCCTGTTTGCCCCTTCTGCGACCCTTCAATCAACGAGCAGGATTTCAGCAGCCCGAGTGTCCCTCCCGTTCTTCTGGTGGACCCTCAGATGTACCAGCTATCCGAGCTTCGTGCCGAGTGGCTACAAGCCCCCACGGCTCGGCAACTGGGAGATCCTTTGCATTACAGGGCGAATAAAGGGGGGATGAATGTGTGTGAATGAGAGGCTGTAAGAGCCCGTCTGAAGCCCCTCATTTTCCATTCTGCCTTCCGATTGCCACAAGAAAGAATCCCTTCCCCCACTGTAGTTCCGGCTTAGAACAGGACACAGCACAGGTGGAACCACTGAACCGTCATGCTGGCTGTTCCCAACAAGGCCTGGTAAGAACTTGGCAAGGAGTTGGCAAGGACTTGGCAAAGACCTGACATGGAGCCAGCACGGGACAGCCTGATGCGCGGCCTGCTTCTAATCTCCGTTCTTAAGCCAAATGAACTTTTGGGGTGACTCTCGCGGTCCTTCATTGAAGACCCCTCATCTGCCTCGTTACCAGTGTGACAAAGAAAGAATGAGAACCCTCCTCCCAAGGACTGAGACTGAGACCCCTGCTATAGGGAGGAGGGGAAATTGGTGGTCTGACCACTAATGACATGACCTGTTTCCCTTCAGTGATTCAAATGGACTTATTCTTCATTGGATTCGTCTTGCTTTGGTGGTTTCTGTGGACTCACCCGTTCCCTCGGGGCGATTACAATGGACTTTCATTATTACACTTGTTCCCCCCCTCTCTCCTCTGTGGACTATAATTGGAGCCCCGAGTCGACCAGAACTTCGAAGACTTCCCCGACACGACAGACGGATCCCCATCGTCCGGAGCACTGAGGATCTCGCCTGTGTTGGTAGCTATTCCCATATCCCTCTTCTCTCTCTAACCTTTTATCTCCTTTCAGATCCCCACTATCGCGTTTACTGTTTTGGCCCCTACTAAAGGTGCATTTGTTGTGATTAACTGATAGTCCCTTGTTGTTTGCCTTTGTTGCACTTTTGGGATCGGTGAAAAGAACCATCACGACACCCCGCAAGAAACGGATCGTGACATTAAAATTGGCGTCACGGACAGGATTTCTGTCTAGACAGAAGGGTTGCAGCTGAAAAGGCACCCATACTGTCTTTGGCAATTCATAAAGGATCCCTTAGTGCAAAAGGCGGGACACTGTTGTTTTGTTGTTGTTGTGTGTATGTGGTCTGGGAAGGAAGGGACAACTTGAAGCAACTAAGCAGAGCCTCCCAGGCAGATGATTGTCCTTTCACCCAGCCAGGGAAGCGAAGGGCGACACAGCGAGGGCTGTGTAGTTTTGTGGAACTTAAGTTTGTAGCTCCCTGTCGTGGTTTTGGTCCCTTCCCAAAATGAGTGACAATCTTAGCCTTGAAATTAAAGCTGAATTTTATGCACTACTAGCCAAACACAATGCCAAACCTTCTACAGAAGGAGAAAAATGGGCACAGAGTAATTGGTTGAACTTAGAAAATGTTATTGATAGAGTGTGTTCATTACAACATGAAACAAAATTCAAACTGGGCAAAAATAAAACTATCTTCTGCTCAGTTTTGGGAGCTTGTCTTATGGCAGCTATAGAAAATGGCTTCGAGCGAAGAAGTGAGGAACATGCTATAATAGACTCCCTTCAAAATCTAGTTGAAATTTTGCAAAAACAGTTCTATGAAGCAAAAAATCTATGATCTATGGATTGCGAGCTGCCTTAACAGAGGAACATGTTAACAAATCACATCATGCTGATTCCTCTACAGAGCTTGAGGAGAAGGAAACTCCTCACATTAAACAAATCTATCCTCATCAAGAACTTGAAGCAGCAAGTAATTGTGGGGAACATTGCTGCCATCACTTGAGACCCTTGATTAAAACAGAGTAGAACTATCTCAGTGATGATGATCTGGAACCTCACATCACAACCAAACACATACCATCACAAGTAAACACTGCCACCGAGCTAGCTAAGCTTAAAAGGGAATATGGACAGCCTCCGCATGAATCAGAAACAGAGTATGGTTTCCGGGTGTCCCTCACTGGTGGTGATCAAATTCAATTCACTGAACAGGAAGCCAGTGGGTATTGGGGACATGGTGTCTTCTTAACAACAGGAGAGAAAGGTGACACATGGTCCCTGACACAGCGTGCAGCTTTTTGGGCCGGGGGAACAAGCCCCTTGGAAAGGGGAGATCCCATAGCTAGAATTAGTACCCCCGACCAGCTCTTGGAAAATGTGCACAAAGCTGCTTGCCTGCAAATGACTCACAAAAAGAAATGAATTCCTGGCTTTGAATCCCTGATGCAATTACCTGTGAAGCCCAAGATAATGACCCCTTGAATTTGTGGGCTTCCAGAATCACTCAAACCTACAGCAATTCTCCTTCCAAAAACGATAGCAGCTGTATCTCCTGTAGAAAGACCAGATAGATTTCCTAGTAACCGGAACGACCCATTTGTTCCCCTTTATGACTTGTTGAGGAAAGGGGTGAAATGGGATTGGAGTCTTTCTCAGGAGAAATTGCTTTCTCAGGAGAAATTGCTGATTTTTGAAGCAACAGCTCATCAAGCACTGGGCCCTATCCATCCTACAGATCCTTTCCAGGTGGAATGGGCATTTGCCTCCTCAGGGCTGTCAGTACACATATGGCAGCGGGGTCCTGAGGCTCCGACAAGACCTGTTGGCTTTTATTCCCGTGGTTCCAAAGATGCTGAGAAAAGATACACTACCTGGGAAAAAGGATTGTTGATGGTTATCTTAGCCTTCATAGAAGTAGAAAAAATTGCACAAAAACAACCAATTGTATTGAGAGGCCCCTTCAAGGTTATTAAGACAGTCACTAGTGGGAGTCCCCCTCCTGACGGGGTGGCCCAGAGGGCCTCAGTGAGAAAGTGGTATGCTCAGGTTGAACATTACTGTAACTTCTTCTCAATGACAGAAGGAGCTGTAAAAACTTTAGCAATCCAAGAAACTGAGAGCTTGGACAAACCTGCCTCTGTAATCAAAGTAACCCCTCCTTTCTGCCCCGAACAATCAGCAAACTCTTGGTTTACTGATGCTTCTGCTAAAGGGGAAGGAAAAGGATGGAAATCTAGGGCAGAAGCCCTCCACTTTTCCTCTGGTGAGCAAATGATTACAGAGGGAGAAGGTAGTACACACAGTGGGGAGCTGATAGCTGTCTGGAGTGTTTTTCAACGAGAAGCACAGAATTCCTCTTTGGTCTGCATCTACACTGACTCCTATGCTCTGTACCAAATGATCCTAATAATGCAGCTCATGACCCTGGCCAACCTGTTCTGGTGGACCTCTCTTACTATAGGACTAGTAGCACTTGTGCTAAAACCCCCTCTGAAGAAATATGCATGGGAATCCTCTGGTGCTCTAGGGAAAGAGCATTGGACAAATACATGCTGGATAATTCCATCATTCTAACTTTTCTGCCTCTCGGCGGCAGAATTCTGTTGTGTTTACTTTCTCAGAAGAACTCCGAGGGACATGAAGACCACCTAATCCATGATAAAACTGGTAATACTTTTCTGCATCCTACCGCAACCCCATGGCCAGAAAGCAGCTGAGTGACCGTGGTCTGAACTAATTGTGGTAGCATGCAGAAAAAGTGAAAGGATCTCTTGAAGCACAAAAAGGTTTGTACGCACCCAAGCGTACAGGATTGTTGGCACAATTTCACATGAACACAAACTGTAGAAGTAGTTTGGTTTTGGTCCAAAAATACTGAAGCACTTTTTTTTTGTTTTGTTTTGTTTTTGTTTTTGTTTTTGTTTTTTAAGTTGAAAGTATTGATTCAAATACTGGAGTAGGACTTGATGTTAATGTTGTGACACCTACCACCCAACCACTGGTTACACTTAGCCCGAAAATTTTTGAAATTGGACCATATAGAATCAGGAAAACTGGCCAACAACAGATATTGTTTAATCTGTTATGGTCTCTTAAACAAGTCAAATTGCTGATGCAAAACAATATCTGAGAAATACAACCAGCTTGTTCACCCTTTTTGCAGACCTCTTTTCAGGCTTGGACAACCTGGCTGCGACAGTGGAAGCCTCCTAAAAACCGGCTGCCAAGAGACATAACTGGTCTTGTGGGAACAGGATTGGGAATCCTAAATAGTATTGATTCAGAAGTATGAATGAATAAATTGGCTTCCACAACTAAAGATTTAACCAAAATACAACAACCACTGCAATCGTCCTTATCAGCCTTGGGAACACATCAGTGGTTGCTATCAAACATTCTAGCAAATTGGGAAAAGATAAATGTAAATAATAGCAAATTGATCATTGATGCACTTAATGCCACACAAAGCAACGTTTCCTTAGCTCTTAGCTGTATCCAGGCTCAATTATGGGTGCAGTCAGTTGCTGCCTCAATTATAAGAGAAGGTGAAGAAGGCACTTTTCCCACTGAAATGAGGAAAATAGTCTGGGCCAGTGCCACTGACTTTGAAAGAGATTTCCAATCCTGGTGGAATTTAGTGAATTTTACCTATGACCCTAACACAAACACAGCCACAGCATTTGCGTTGACCATAAGAAATGCCTGGGTGCATTTGATATTCCCTATCATTGCACTAGGATTAAATCATGATGGACCCACTTTCTATCCTTCTGAACATAGAGAATGGGCCCGTCAAATTGATGACAAATGGCAACCTGTCAATTTAGAGTCCTGTACCATCTGAGAACAACTAGGGTTTATCTGTGAAGGTAATGCAATTGTAGCTCAAGATATTTGTCTGGACACAGAACAGAATAGCTGTCATTTTGATATTCATCCTAACGAGACTTCTGAAACAGTCCTTGTATCTACAGACAATGGGTGTGCCTGCTTCAGAACCGCTTGGGATACTGTGTTTATAGAAAGTACAGTAGTAGCTACTAAAAATCATTCCAATTTTTGTGATTGCAACTTTACTAAAATTGCAGGATGTGATTTTTCTTTTGTAGCTCCAGTTACTTCACATGAACTTTTAGAATCCAATCTCACGTTGATTCACAAGCTACTGCCTACTCCCATTGGGATGAACCTTTCTCTGGTCAAGCAATTATTACTTCATCAAGATCTAATAGAGGAAAAATCAAGGGGAATGGACAGAAAACTCTGGTAACTGTTCATCATCATGTGCAAGAAATACATCGTGTTGTAGAAAGGGTGAAAAGTGATGCCGAGCACAAGTGGTGGGATACCCTTTTCGGGTGGTCACCCACCGCCACCGGTATCCTGAACAAATTGTGTCATCCCATTGTTGTTCTTCTGATTTTAGTTATGATTGGTTTTGTTTTATCAGTAATCTTGTTTATTGTGAATTGGAGAATGATGAAACGATGAACAAAATTAACATCTATAATTAATGCACACCACTTGGCCGACATCCTTTACACTAGAGATGTTCCCAGGACAGTAGACACAAGAAGATGATAAGGTTAGAAGATATGTTTTACATCATTTTCTTTTATGATTTGTTCTAATCGCTGTTTTAATTATTTTTGTTTATTGTTTATAAAATTGTACTGAGTAATATCGATTATACTAGGTTTATTACTTTACTGTTTAATATTGATGATACTGGTTTATTATTTGATCAATTTATTGTTTAATTGATTCATATTGATTATTATTTAAATAACTATTATTGATTTACTAATTGTATTTTGCTTATTGTTTAATTATAATTTGTTGTGATTACTAATATGTTGTGATTGTTTTAGTTTTCCCGTTTTCTCTTTCTTTCCCTTTTCCTCTTCTCTTTTCCCTGGGACCTGCTGCCAACACTTGACGAGTCCTGAAGACTCCACGACGACACCATGGAATCCTGCTGATGAAGATCTTTCGAGGGCAATCGTCAGTCACGGGGTGGTGTAAGAGCCCGTCTGAAGCCCCTCATTTTCCATTCTGCCTTCCGATTGCCACAAGAAAGAATCCCTTCCCCCACTGTAGTTCCGGCTTAGAACAGGACACAGCACAGGTGGGACCACTGAACCATCATGCTGGCTGTTCCCAACAAGGCCTGGTAAGAACTTGGCAAGGAGTTGGCAAGGACTTGGCAAAGACCTGACATGGAGCCAGCACGGGACAGCCTGATGCGCGGCCTGCTTCTAATCTCCGTTCTTAAGCCCAATGAACTTTTGGGGTGACTCTCGCGGTCCTTCATTGAAGACCCCTCATCTGCCTCGTTACCACTGTGACAAAGAAAGAATGAGAACCCTCCTCCCAAGGACTGAGACTGAGACCCCTGCTATAGGGAGGAGGGGAAATTGGTGCTCTGACCACTAATGACATGACCTGTTTCCCTTCAGTGATTCAAATGGACTTATTCTTCATTGGATTCGTCTTGCTTTGGTGGTTTCTGTGGACTCACCCGTTCCCTCGGGGCGATTACAATGGACTTTCATTATTACACTTGTTCCCCCCCTCTCTCCTCTGTGGACTATAATTGGAGCCCCGAGTCGACCAGAACTTCGAAGACTCCCCCGACACGACAGACGGATCCCCATCGTCCGGAGCACTGAGGATCTCGCCTGTGTTGGTAGCTATTCCCATATCCCTCTTCTCTCTCTAACCTTTTATCTCCTTTCAGATCCCCACTATCGCGTTTACTGTTTTGGCCCTTACTAAAGGTGCATTTGTTGTGATTAACTGATAGTCCCTTGTTGTTTGCCTTTGTTGCACTTTTGGGATGGGTGAAAAGAGCCATCACGACACCCCGCCATAAGCGGATCGTGACAGAGGCGGGCTGGTTACCCCAGACCTGCTAAGCGAGAGCGGCAGTCTCCCATGCTGCGTTTCCGTCTTTTTCGCGAGAAAAGCGGCCAGTAAAGAGACAAAGCGAGTAATAAAAAGAGTGAGAGAACCCCCCCTGGGACTGGGTCTCAGAGAAAGAGTGCGACCCCTTAGTCGGGGGGGGGTGGGGGGGAGTAAAAGGTAATTAATTAGAAAAAAAAATGAATTAAAAGGTAAAAAGAGGGTTTTCTTGGCATAATCTATTGGGGAAAAAGAAAAGGTAAAATGTGTAGGAGGGGCCCCTAAAAATTCTGCTGGATTGAGGGATAAGAATGCCCAAGAACATCCAAGATCAAACCTGCTGGATTGAGGGATTAATATTCCAAGAGCATCCAGGGTTGATTCAAACCTGCTGGATTGAGGGATTAATGTTCCAAGAGCATCCAGGGTTGATTCCAACCTGCTGGATTGAGGGATTAATGTTCCAAGAGCATCCAGGGTTAAGTCAAACCTGCTGGGTTGAGGGATTAACATTCCAAGAGCACCCAGAATTAAGTTTGCTGGGTTGTTGAGAGCACCCAAGATTGAGTAAAAATTTTGCCAGTTCGAAGAGAAGTCTGACAGGATCTAGAGTTGGGAACCACACAGCTAGATTGAGGGGTATCCAAGAACACTGGGACTAGCCAGGGACACCTACAAGTGTAATAGGTGTGTTGAAAAAGAAAAGGTACCTTCTTGTTGTGGTTGTTTTGTTATGTGTAAGAGTAAGTAAAATAAAGTTAAGTGAATGTAGACGAAGGAAAGTATATGTATGCATCCTGCCCTGCTAAGCAGCCTCACTGTGCTTCCCTGCTGTCACCGACAAACACAAGTTACGAACCCTCAGAACTGAAAAAGTTCAATCAAATATTGCTTCCATTGATGACCATGATATTGTCTATAATACCTTGTTCCAACTTATGTTATGTAAGTGTTAATACCCCTATCCTACCAGTTGGTAAACCTGATGGGTCATACCGGTTAGTACAGGATCTGCGGGCCATAAACAAGGTCACTGAGGATCTGTATCCTGTGGTGGCCAATCCCTACACGTTATTAACTTGCTTAACAGCCGAGCTAAATTGGTTTACCGTTTTAGATTGAAAAGATGCCTTCTTTTGCCTTCCTATCCACGAAGCCAGAAAATTTTTGCATTTGAATGGGAAAATCCTAAGAGCGGGCCAAGAACTCAACTGACATGGACCAGACTCCCACAAGGATTCAAAAACTCACCCACTTTGTTTGGAGAACAACTTGCAAAAGAATTAGAGACCTGAGAAGCCCCTCCAGAGGAAGGGAAGTTGCTAGAGTACGTAGATGACATCCTGATAGCCACACGGACAAGGGAAGCATGCACGGCCTGGACGATAAGCCTCTTGAACTTTTTGGGGCTCCAAGGGTACCGAGTATCAAAGAAAAAAGCCCAAGTAGTAAAACAGAAAGTAACTTATCTGGGTTACAAAGTCAGTGCTAGACAATGAACCTTGGGCCAAAGCCGGAAGGAGGCAATATGCCAGAGCCCAAAACCTCAGACTGTAAAGGAACTACGAACTTTCCTGAGGATGACAGGGTGGTGCAGGTTATGGATCTATAACTATGGACTGTTTGTTAAGCCCTTCTATGAACTGATTGCAACTGAAAGCAGGAACATCCAAGAGAGAAAGGAAGCTACGCAAGCTTTCAACCAGCTGAAAAAAGCCCTCATGTCAGCTCCAGCCCTGAGATTGCCGGACGTGAGTAAGCCTTTCCTTTTATTCTCCCATGAGAAGCAAGGAATCGCCTTAGGAATACTAGCACAGGACCTGGGCCCATATCGGAGAGCAGTGGCTTACTTCTCTAAGCAATTGGATACAGCAGCTAAAGGGTGGCCTGGGTGCCTCAGAGCTGTTGCAGCAGTCGTCCTGAACATCCAAGAGGCACACAAATTCACCCTAGGCCAGAAAAGAACTGTGCTAGTGTCTCACACAGTGTCTGCAGTGCTAGAGGTAAAAGGTGGGCATTGGCTTTCCCCACAACGGCTCCTGAGATACCAAGCTATCATAGCGGAGCAAGATGATGTAGAGATAGTAGTGGCTAACATTGTCAATCCAGCCTCCTTCCTCAGTAGAAACCAAGGGGAACCAGTGGAACATGACTGCCTGGAGACCATTGAAGCCACCTACTCCAGCTGCCCTGACTCGAAGGACACCCCTCTCGAGAATGCAGAAGTCTCGTTTACTGATGGAAGCAGTTATATCATCAGTGGAAAACGGCACGCCAGGTAGGCAGTTCCAACGTGCAAGGAAGTAATATCATCTGGGCCCCTGCCAACAAATACCTCTGCACAGAAGGCCGAGATAATTGCTCTAACTCGGGCCCTAGAATTGGCAAGAGGGAAAGAAATAAACATATACACGGACTCGAAGTATGCATTTGGAGTAGTGCATGCTCACAGAGCCATTTAGAAAGAGAGAGGACTGCTGAAGTCTCAAGGGAAAAATATTAAAGATGCATCAGAAGTACTGCGACTTCTAGAAGCAGTCCAGTTGCCAGAGAAAGTAGCGATCATGCACATTAAGGCACATCAGAAGATCAACTCCGAATTGGAAGAAGGAAACGAGCTGGCAGATAGGGAAGCAAAAGAAGCAGCAAGACGGGCAAATTTCCCCTAAAGGTAAGCCAAGATACAACAAACTAGAAAAAAAATTAATCTATGAGCAAAAAGGAGACTATAACCAAGAGGGATGGGCCACCATAGAAGGAAAATTAGTTCTACCCTCCTATTTATGATGGTCCCTAATAAAGGAAGAACACCAGAAAACCATTGGGGTATTGATGCTCTAGCATAACTAGACATTTACAACTCGACAATGTGACCTTTGCCTCCAGACCAACCCCAAAAATACTCCCAAACCAAAGCTTAGCCAGATGAGGAAGGGTCATGGGCCGGAGCAGCAATGGCAGATTGATTGTACAGAATTGCCAAGAAAAGGGGGGGTATAAGTTTTTCCTGGTGCTAACAGATACCTTTTCAGGATGGCCAGAAGCATTCCCCACCAGGACTTCTAAAGCTCAAGAAGTAACTAAGGTATTGGTACAAGAAAACATACCACGCTTTAGAGTCCTGGCCACAATCTCCTCAAATAGAGGACCACATTTTATCGTAAAATTAGTGCAACAAATTAGCCAATACTTGAACATAGACTGAGAACTTCACACCCCATATAACCCACAATCAAGTGGTCAGGTAAAAAAAATGAACCATTTGATCAAACAACAAATTGTACAATTGGGACAAGAAGCTAATTTGTCATGGACTCAATCCCTCCCATTAGCACTACTGCAGATCTGAACCAAACCCAAGAGCAAAGAAAAGCTAAACCACTTTGAATTGCTTTATGAAAAACCATATGGGGTGCGAAAGAGAATGTCTAGCCAAGACATGTCACTAACATGTCCTGTATGTTAAGTCTCTTAACTTGGTGTATCCAGCACCAATCACTAGCTAATAAACACAAGTCATAACTAGTGAAATACGCTGTTTAGAACACTTTATGTCACCCAATTACAATTCTCTTAATTTTAGTTACTGTAAGTTTAATGATGTCTACTTTAACACTCATGTAGAATTCGAGGATGTTAAAACACATGGCCAGTCTGACATCACTCTCTAGAACTCCTAGAATCTTACTGAAAGAGGACGGTCATGATAGTAGATCAGAATTTAAATCAAGACCCCTGTAGTAAAAGAATTTACTCTATTTTAAGAAAAGGGGGGACTGAAGCAGAGATTTTTAGAGTTAGGTTAACAAAATGAATGAAGCATTTCTAATTTAGCTTGTAGAGTTATGTGTTGAATTTTCAACCTTTCACTTAAGAAACCTCTGCCTAGTACAAAGGGCATAGGAAAATGCAAATTTCTGAAGCTTCTTGCATAAAGAACAATACCAGAAGAAGGAAAGAACCCAGATAAAGAAGCTCCTCTGTCTCCAGGCCTATCAAGACTGACAGAGGTACTCAGATAAGCACCAAAGGACCAAAAGTGCACGCGCAGAGAGGAAAAGTTCAAAAGTTCAGTCATGAGGAAGACCACAATCTTCAGCCTCAGGACCACCAAGAGACCCCCGTACGACCACCACAGCAAACCACGCATGCCCAGAAGGGTGTGGACTTACTTAGCATGAGAAGCGAGGACAGGCGGGGCCAGGGGTTGAATACGCATGAAAAAGTTGTGCAATGTATTGCATATGGAACGTCTTTAAGAATAAAAGTGTGGGTCAGACTGAGGCTCGGGGCACAAGTTTTGGAGAGCTATCTCACTTGTGCCGGGCCCTGACATACATACCCACTTCATAACTACCCCACCTCATGGAGTCTATTTATTTATTCCGCGTATCGTTTCAGAGGTTTCTTGCCTTCGCCAGGCTGCAACGTGCCCGCTAGTACCAAGAACTGGGCAGGAGTGGGCAGAGAGCACGGCCATCTGCCAGCAGGTTGCAGCTTGCCCAGGAAAATGAAGTGTCCTTGGAATGTGCAGCAAATCTTATTTCCTGGCAAGGTCGGGCTAAGTGAGCAGTGCTGGTACACTTTCTCCTTGAGAACTGGAGCGGAAAAGCTTTTCGCTAACATGTAGGCGACTAGAGAGGCAGAATACGGAGCTCCGCAGCTGGCCGAAAGCAAGTGCCGCTTCCCGGCGTCTTTCGGCAGAAGCGGCGCTTCGGAGCGCACCGCTGCCGCTCCAGTCATCTGTGCGCGAAGTTGCCGCTTCTTCGCCTCCGGCAGCCGGAGATCGCGGTAGCTTGCAAGAGGCGAAGAACGAAGCAGGCGAAGAAGCCGGCTTGTGTGCGAAACTCGCAGATTGCTGCAGGACGGTGGCTGCTGCTCTCCTGCCTCTTGAATTCATTCTCGGCATGCCAATGGAAGGTGTTCCAGGACAACCTTCCTGAGTTTTTATTTTAGTTTTCATGCATCCCACCTTGGAAATTCTTGTTGCTCCCCAGAGTCTCCGAGATGCAGAGAACACGGTGGCAGCTGCTGAAAAGAAGGGCAACTGTGAGTTGGTCAAGAAGCAAGAACCTAGGCAGTTGACTGTGCTTGGCAAGGAGCAGCTGCTGGATTCTTGCAATTGCCTTCAGTGCGCACAGACGCCCGCTGCTCTGCTGCTTGGTTTTTCGCCTTCAGTCAATTACACACTGCTGAAGTTGAGGCAGGCAGTTCAGCTTTGCTGCTTTGCAGCATCTCAGCTGCCCTTCTGCTCTGTGACAGCTCTCCAGGTTTCTTGCCTTCGCCAGGCTGCAACGTGCCCGCTAGTACCAAGAAGTGGGCAGGAGTGGGCAGAGAGCACGGCCATCTGCCAGCAGGTTGCAGCTTGCCCAGGAAAATGCAGTGTCCTTGGAATGTGCAGCAAATCTTATTTCCTGGCAAGGTCGGGCTAAGTGAGCAGTGCTGGTACACTTTCTCCTTGAGAACTGGAGCGGAAAAGCTTTTCGCTAACATGTAGGCGACTAGAGAGGCAGAATACGGAGCTCCGCAGCTGGCCGAAAGCAAGTGCCGCTTCCCGGCGTCTTTCGGCAGAAGCGGCGCTTCGGAGCGCACCGCTGCCGCTCCAGTGATCTGTGCGCGAAGTAGCCGCTTCTTCGCCTCCGGCAGCCGGAGATCGCGGTAGCTTGCAAGAGGCGAAGAACGAAGCCGCGAAGAAGCCGGCTTGTGTGCGAAACTCGCAGACTGCTGCAGGACGGTGGCTGCTGCTCTCCTGCCTCTTGAATTCACTTTTGGCATGCCAATGGAAGGTGTTCCAGGACAAGCTTCCTGAGTTTTTATTTTAATTTTCATGCATCCCACCTTGGAAATTCTTGTTGCTCCCCAGAGGCTCCGAGATGCAGAGAGCACGGTGGCAGCTGCTGAAAAGAAGGGCAACTGTGAGTTGGTCAAGAAGCAAGAACCTAGGCAGTTGGCTGTGCTTGGCGAGGAGCAGCTGCTGCATTCTTGCAATTGCCTTCAGTGCGCACAGAAGCCCGCTGCTCTGCTGCTTGGTTTTTCGCCTTCAGTCAATTACACACTGCTGAAGTTGAGGCAGGCTGTTCAGCTTTGCTGCTTTTCAGCATCTCAGCTGCCCTTCTGCTCTGTGACAGCTCTCGAGGTTTCTTGCCTTCGCCAGGCTGCAACGTGCCCGCTAGTACCAAGAACGGGGAAGGAGTGGGCAGAGAGCACGGCCATCTGCCAGCAGGTTGCAGCTTGCCCAGGAAAATGCAGTGTCCTTGGAATGTGCAGCAAATCTTATTTCCTGGCAAGGTCGGGCTAAGTGAGTAGTGCTGGTACACTTTCTCCTTGAGAACTGGAGCGGAAAAGCTTTTCGCTAAGATGTAGGCGACTAGAGAGGCAGAATACGGAGCTCCGCAGCTGGCCGAAAGCAAGTGCCGCTTCCCGGCGTCTTTCGGCAGAAGCGGCGCTTCGGAGCGCACCGCAGCCGCTCCAGTCATCTGTGCGCGAAGTAGCCGCTTCTTCGCCTCCGGCAGCCGGAGATCGCGGTAGCTTGCAGGAGGCGAAGAACGAAGCCGCGAAGAAGCCGGCTTGTGTGCGAAACTCGCAGACTGCTGCAGGACGGTGGCTGCTGCTCTCCTGCCTATTGAATTCACTCTCGGCATGCCAATGGAAGGTGTTCCAGGACAAACTTCCTGAGTTTTTATTTTAATTTTCATGCATCCCACCTTGGAAATTCTGGTTGCTCCCCAGAGGCTCCGAGATGCAGAGAACACGGTGGCAGCTGCTGAAAAGAAGGGCAACTGTGAGTTGGTCAAGAGGCAAGAACACAGGCAGCTGCCTGTGCTTGGCAAGGAGCAGCTGCTGCATTCTTGCAATTGCCTTCAATGAGCACAGAAGCCCGCTGCTCTGCTGCTTGGTTTTTCGCCTTCAGTCAATTGCACATTGCTGAAGCTGAGGCAGGCTGTTCAGCTTTGCTGCTTTTCAGCATCTCAGCTGCTTTCTGCTCTGTGACAGCTCTCGAGGTGAAATAGAGATTTTTAGAGTTGGGTTAACAAAATGAATTAAGCATTTCTAATTTAGCTTGTAGAGTTATGTGTTGAATTTTCAACCTTTTGCTTAAGAAACCTCTGCCTAATACAAAGGGCAAAGGAAAATGCAAATTTCTGAAGCTTCTTGCATAAAGAACAATACCAGAAGAAGGAAAGAACCCAGATAAAGAAGCTCCTCTGTCTCCAGGCCTATCAAGACTGACAGAGGTACTCAGATAAGCACCAAAGGACCAAAAGCGGAGAGGAAAAGTTCAAAAGTTCAATCATGAGGAAGACCACAATCTTCAGCCTCAGGACCACCAAGAGACCCCCGTACGACCACCACAGCAAACCACGCATGCCCAGAAGGCCGTGGACTTACTTAGCATGAGAAGCGAGGACAGGCGGGGCCAGGGGTGGAATATGCAATGAAAAAGTTGTGCAATGTATTGCATATGGAACGTCTTTAAGAATAAAAGTGTGGGTCAGACTGAGGCTCGGGGCACAAGTTTTGGAGAGCTATCTCACTTGTGCCGGGCGCTGACATACGTACCCACTTCATAACTACCCCAGGTTATGGAGTCTATTGATTTCTTCCGCGTATCGTTTCAGTTGGTGACCACGAAGGGACTGCTCTGCTCACCCGCAGGTCCGGTTGGGAGCAGACACCCTCAGGCGCCACGGGGCTTTTCCCCGGAGGGACTCTGCGCCTCGGCTGTACACTGCGGGGAGCAGACCACGGCCCGTCGACTAGCGGATGAAAGCGGTATGTGTTAATTTATTTTCTTACGGTTGGCACTGATAAGTCGCAAAAAGATGTTTCTGCGCGCAGGTTTGCCTAGGGACTTGCAAGCAGACCGCCATCGGGGGAGAGGCCGGCGGCGGGAGGACCTCCCCAGCTGATAGCGCGGCTCGGGGAGGGCGAAATCGCGATTTCAGTGTGTGGTGTGTGTCCCGATTGCAGTGTAGTGTGTCTGTTACGTCCGGATGTGCGTGCTTGTGCGTGTGTGTGTATGTGTGAGTGGAACGGTGAAGCGCGGTGCGGCCTTGCTAAGATACAGAGAGGCGGCGCGGCGGTGCTAGAGAGCGCATGCGCAGGGCAGCTCTCAGCCCACACTACCTGATCGTGCGGGTAGCGCGCACTCTACCTGATAGAGCGGGTGGTGCGCATGCGTGGCACGGGCTGTCTCTGGCGAGCTGGGGGAGCGCGGCGCGGGGCTTAAGTCGGGGCTTGCAAAGGTGCTTTAGGCGCGGCCCAGCTGATAGCACAGCGGGCACGCGGGCACAAGCCGCGGTTTGAGGAGCTGCTTTGAACGCCGCTAGCTGATAGCGCAGCTAGTGGGAGCGTGGTACAAGCTAGGAGTTACAAGCACCGCTTACAAGCATCGCTAGTTGGTAAAAAGCTTGCAAAAGTAGCCAGCGAGCCCGGCTGGGCTAAGAGTTAAGTGTTTGTTATACAATAGCACTGCCCTTCAGTGTTAAAAGCTGTCACTGGTGCAGGGGGAGGGGTTGGGGAAGGCAGTCTAGGGTTGCCATGGGAAACAGCAGTTGTATGAGTTCTCCACCCCCTTTTGGAAGAGAATTGTACCCTCCCCCTGTCCTGTCAGTTATTGTTCAAGTCTGCCCCTTAGCCTAGAATCTTCTCTGTTCCACGTTTTCCCTTTGGTTCTTCCACCAAGAACACTCCTTTCCCTTTTCCCCACTGGTTAATGTTATATTTCCCCTCCCTTTAGCCTTCTCCCGATTGTACCCTCGAATGCTAAACCCTACCCCTACGCAGTAAAAGAATCCTCACCCCGGCCTTCGGGGCTCTCGGAATCTGCCTCCCTTCTGCTTCGTTGTCTCCCTGTTTGCCCCTTCTGCGACCCTTCAATCAACGAGCAGGATTTCAGCAGCCCGAGTGTCCCTCCCGTTCTTCTGGTGGACCCTCAGATGTACCAGCTATCCGAGCTTCGTGCCGAGTGGCTACAAGCCCCCACGGCTCGGCAACTGGGAGATCCTTTGCATTACAGGGCGAATAAAGGGGGGATGAATGTGTGTGAATGAGAGGCTGTAAGAGCCCGTCTGAAGCCCCTCATTTTCCATTCTGCCTTCCGATTGCCACAAGAAAGAATCCCTTCCCCCACTGTAGTTCCGGCTTAGAACAGGACACAGCACAGGTGGAACCACTGAACCGTCATGCTGGCTGTTCCCAACAAGGCCTGGTAAGAACTTGGCAAGGAGTTGGCAAGGACTTGGCAAAGACCTGACATGGAGCCAGCACGGGACAGCCTGATGCGCGGCCTGCTTCTAATCTCCGTTCTTAAGCCCAATGAACTTTTGGGGTGACTCTCGCGGTCCTTCATTGAAGACCCCTCATCTGCCTCGTTACCACTGTGACAAAGAAAGAATGAGAACCCTCCTCCCAAGGACTGAGACTGAGACCCCTGCTATAGGGAGGAGGGGAAATTGGTGGTCTGACCACTAATGACATGACCTGTTTCCCTTCAGTGATTCAAATGGACTTATTCTTCATTGGATTCGTCTTGCTTTGGTGGTTTCTGTGGACTCACCCGTTCCCTCGGGGCAATTACAATGGACTTTCATTATTACACTTGTTCCCCCCCTCTCTCCTCTGTGGACTATAATTGGAGCCCCGAGTCGACCAGAACTTTGAAGACTCCCCCGACACGACAGACGGATCCCCATCGTCTGGAGCACTGAGGATCTCGCCTGTGTTGGTAGCTATTCCCATATCCCTGTTCTCTCTCTAACCTTTTATCTCCTTTCAGATCCCCACTATCGCGTTTACTGTTTTGGCCCCTACTAAAGGTGCATTTGTTGTGATTAACTGATAGTCCCTTGTTGTTTGCCTTTGTTGCACTTTTGGGATGGGTGAAAAGAGCCATCACGACACCCCGCCATAAGCGGATCGTGACAGAGGCGGGCTGGTTACCCCAGACCTGCTAAGCGAGAGCGGCAGTCTCCCATGCTGCGTTTCCGTCTTTTTCACGAGAAAAGCGGCCAGTAAAGAGACAAAGCGAGAAATAAAAAGAGTGAGAGAACCCCCCCTGGGACTGGGTCTCAGAGAAAGAGTGGGACCCCTTAGTCGGGGGGGGGTGGGGGGGAGTAAAAGGTAATTAATTAGAAAAAAAAATGAATTAAAAGGTAAAAAGAGGGTTTTCTTGGCATAATCTATTGGGGAAAAAGAAAAGGTAAAATGTGTAGGAGGGGCCCCTAAAAATTCTGCTGGATTGAGGGATAAGAATGCCCAAGAACATCCAAGATCAAACCTGCTGGATTGAGGGATTCATATTCCAAGAGCATCCAGGGTTGATTCAAACCTGCTGGATTGAGGGATTAATGTTCCAAGAGCATCCAGGGTTGATTCAAACCTGCTGGATTGAGGGATTAACATTCCAAGAGCACCCAGAATTAAGTTTGCTGGGTTGTTGAGAGCACCCAAGATTGAGTAAAAATTTTGCCAGTTTGAAGAGAAGTCTGACAGGATCTAGAGTTGGGAACCACACAGCTAGATTGAGGGGTATCCAAGAACACTGGGACTAGCCAGGGACACCTACAAGTGTAATAGGTGTGTTGAAAAAGAAAAGGTACCTTGTTGTTGTGGTTGTTTTGTTATGTGTAAGAGTAAGTAAAATAAAGTTAAGTGAATGTAGACGAAGGAAAGTATATGTATGCATCCTGCCCTGTTAAGCAGCCTCACTGTGCTTCCCTGCTGTCACCGACAAACACAAGTTACGAACCCTCAGAACTGAAAAAGTTCAATCAAATATTGCTTCCATTGATGACCATGATATTGTCTATAATACCTTGTTCCAACTTATGTTATGTAAGTGTTAATACCCCTATCCTACCAGTTGGTAAACCTGATGGGTCATACCGGTTAGTACAGGATCTGCGGGCCATAAACAAGGTCACTGAGGATCTGTATCCTGTGGTGGCCAATCCCTACACGTTATTAACTTGCTTAACAGCCCAGCTAAATTGGTTTACCGTTTTAGATTGAAAAGATGCCTTCTTTTGCCTTCCTATCCACGAAGCCAGAAAATTTTTGCATTTGAATGGGAAAATCCTAAGAGCGGGCCAAGAACTCAGCTGACATGGACCAGACTCCCACAAGGATTCAAAAACTCACCCACTTTGTTTGGAGAACAACTTGCAAAAGAATTAGAGACCTGAGAAGCCCCTCCAGAGGAAGGGAAGTTGCTAGAGTACGTAGATGACATCCTGATAGCCACACGGACAAGGGAAGCATGCACGGCCTGGACGATAAGCCTCTTGAACTTTTTGGGGCTCCAAGGGTACCGAGTATCAAAGAAAAAAGCCCAAGTAGTAAAACAGAAAGTAACTTATCTGGGTTAGGAAGTCAGTGCTAGACAACGTACCTTGGGCCAAAGCCGGAAGGAGGCAATATGCCAGAGCCCAAAACCTCAGACTGTAAAGGAACTACGAACTTTCCTGAGGATGACAGGGTGGTGCAGGTTATGGATCTATAACTATGGACTGTTTGTTAAGCCCTTCTATGAACGGATTGCAACAGAAAGCAGGAACATCCAAGAGAGAAAGGAAGCTACGCAAGCTTTCAACCAGCTGAAAAAAGCCCTCATGTCAGCTCCAGCCCTGAGATTGCCGGACGTGAGTAAGCCTTTCCTTTTATTCTCCCATGAGAAGCAAGGAATCGCCTTAGGAATACTAGCACAGGACCTCGGCCCATATCGGAGAGCAGTGGCTTACTTCTCTAAGCAATTGGATACAGCAGCTAAAGGGTGGCCTGGGTGCCTCAGAGCTGTTGCAGCAGTCGTACTGAACATCCAAGAGGCACACAAATTCACCCTAGGCCAGAAAAGAACTGTGCTAGTGTCTCACACAGTGTCTGCAGTGCTAGAGGTAAAAGGTGGGCATTGGCTTTCCCCACAACGGCTCCTGAGATACCAAGCTATCATAGCGGAGCAAGATGATGTAGAGATAGTAGTGGCTAACATTGTCAATCCAGCCTCCTTCCTCAGTAGAAACCAAGGGGAACCAGTGGAACATGACTGCCTGGAGACCATTGAAGCCACCTACTCCAGCTGCCCTGACTCGAAGGACACCCCTCTCGAGAATGCAGAAGTCTCCTTTACTGATGGAAGCAGTTATATCATCAGTAGAAAACGGCACGCCGGCTAGGCAGTTCCAACGTGGAAGGAAGTAATACCATCTGGGCCCCTGCCAACAAATACCTCTGCACAGAAGGCCGAGATAATTGCTCTAACTCGGGCCCTAGAATTGGCAAGAGGGAAAGAGATAAACATATACACGGACTCGAAGTATCCATTTGGAGTAATGCATGCTCACAGAGCCATTTAGAAAGAGAGAGGACTGCTGAAGTCTCAAGGGAAAAATATTAAAGATGCATCAGAAGTACTGCGACTTCTAGAAGCAGTTGCCAGAGAAAGTAGCGATCATGCACATTAAGGCACATCAGAAGATCAACTCAGAATTGGAAGAAGGAAACGAGCTGGCAGATAGGGAAGCAAAAGAAGCAGCAAGACGAGCACATTTCCCCTAAAGGTAAGCCAAGATACAACAAACTAGAAAAAAAAAATTAATCTATGAGCAAAAAGGAGACTATAACCAAGAGGGATGGGCCACCATAGAAGGAAAATTAGTTCTACCCTCCTATTTATGATGGTCCCTAATAAAGGAAGAACACCAGAAAACCATTGGGGTATTGATGCTCTAGCATAACTAGACATTTACAACTCGACAATGTGACCTTTGCCTCCAGACCAACCCCAAAAATACTCCCAAACCAAAGCTTAGCCAGATGAGGAAGGGTCATGGGCCGGAGCAGCAATGGCATATTGATTGTACAGAATTGCCAAGAAAAGGGGGGGTATAAGTTTTTCCTGGAGCTAACAGATACCTTTTCAGGATGGCCAGAAGCATTCCCCACCAGGACTTCTAAAGCTTGGGAAGTAACTAAGGTATTGGTACAAGAAAACATACCACGCTTTAGAGTCCTGGCCACAATCTCCTCAAATAGAGGACCACATTTTATTGTAAAATTTGTGCAACAAGTGAGCCAATACTTGAACATAGACTGAGAACTTCACACCCCATATAACCCACAATCAAGTGGTCAGGTAAAAAAAATGAATCATTTGATCAAACAACAAATTGTACAATTGGGACAAGAAGCTAATTTGTCATGGACTCAATCCCTCCCATTAGCACTACTGCAGATCCGAACCAAACCCAAGAGTAAAGAAAAGCTAAACCACTTTGAATTGCTTTATGAAAAACCATATGGGGTGCGAAAGAGAATGTCTACCCAAGACATGTCACTAACCTCCTGTATGTTAAGTCTCTTAACTTGGTGTATCCAGCACCAATCACTAGCTAATAAACACAAGTCATAACTAGTGAAATACACTGTTTAGAACACTTGATGTCACCCAATTATAATTCCATTAATTTTAGTTACTGTAAGTTTAATGATGTCTACTTTAACACTCATGTAGAATTCGAGGATGTTAAAACACATGGCCAGTCTGACATCACTCTCTAGAACTCCTAGAATCTTATGAAAGAGGACGGTCGTGATAGTAGATCAGAATTTAAATCAAGACCCCTGTAGTAAAAGAATTTACTCTATTTTAAGAAAAGGGGGGACTGAAGCAGAGATTTTTAGAGTTAGGTTAACAAAATGAATGAAGCATTTCTAATTTAGCTTGTAGAGTTATGTGTTGAATTTTCAACCTTTTGCTTAAGAAACCTCTGCCTAATACAAAGGGCAAAGGAAAATGCAAATTTCTGAAGCTTCTTGCATAAAGAACAATACCAGAAGAAGCAAAGAACCCAGATAAAGAAGCTCCTCTGTCTCCAAGCCTATCAAGACTGACAGACGTACTCAGATAAGCACCAAAGGACCAAAAGCGCACGCGCAGAGAGGAAAAGTTCAAAAGTTCAATCATGAGGAAGACCACAATCTTCAGCCTCAGGACCACCAAGAGACCCCCGTACGACCACCACAGCAAACCACGCATGCCCAGAAGGGCGTGGACTTACTTAGCATGAGAAGCGAGGACAGGCGGGGCTAGGGGTTGAATATGCATGAAAAAGTTGTGCAGTGTATTGCACATCTTTAAGAATAAAAGTGTGGGTCAGACTGAGGCTCGGGGCACAAGTTTTGGAGAGCTATCTCACTTGTGCCGGGCGCTGACGTACATACCCACTTCATAACTACCCCAGGTTATGGAGTCTATTGATTTCTTCCGCGCATCGTTTCAGAGGTTTCTTCCCTTTGCCAGGCTGCAACGTGCCCGCTAGTAGCAAGAACTGGGCAGGAGTGGGCAGAGAGCACGGCCATCTGTCAGCAGGTTGCAGCTTGCCCAGGAAACTGCAGTGTCCTTGGAATGTGCAGCAAATCTTATTTCCTGGCAAGGTCGGGCTAAGTGAGCAGTGCTGGTACACTTTCTCCATGAGAACTGGAGCGGAAAAGCTTTTCGCTAAGATGTAGGCGACTAGAGAGGCAGAATACGGAGCTCCGCAGCTGGCCGAAAGCAAGTGCCGCTTCCCGGCGTCTTTCGGCAGAAGCGGCGCTTCGGAGCGCACCGCTGCCGCTCCAGTGATCTGTGCGCGAAGTAGCCGCTTCTTCGCCTCCGGCAGCCGGAGATCGCGGTAGCTTGCAAGAGGCGAAGAACGAAGCCGCGAAGAAGCCGGCTTGTGTGCGAAGCTCGCAGACTGCTGCAGGACGGTGGCCGCCGCTCTCCTGCCCCTTGAATTCACCTCTGGCATGCCAATGGGAGGTGTTCCGGGACAACTTTCCTGGGTTTTGACATAGTCGTCATGCATCCCACCTTGGAAATACTTGTTGCTCCCCAGAGGCTCCGAGATGCAGAGAACACGGTGGCAGCTGCTGAAAAGAAGGGCAACTGTGAGTTGGTCAAGAAGCAAGAACCTAGGCAGTTGACTGTGCTTGGCAAGCAGCAGCTGCTGGATTCTTGCAATTGCCTTCAGTGCGCACAGAAGCCCGCTGCTCGGCTGCTTCGTGTTTCGCCTTCAGTCAATTGCACATTGCTGAAGCTGAGGCAGGCTGTTCAGCTTTGCTGCTTTGCAGCATCTCAGCTGCCCTTCTGCTCTGTGAGAGCTCTCGAGGTTTCTTGCCTTCGCCAGGCTGCAACGTGCCCGCTAGTACCAAGAACTGGGCAGGAGTGGGCAGAGAGCACGGCCATCTGCCAGCAGGTTGCAGCTTGCCCAGGAAAATGCAGTGTCCTTGGAATGTGCAGCAAATCTCATTTCCTGGCAAGGTCGGGCTAAGTGAGCAGTGCTGGTACACTTTCTCCTTGAGAACTGGAGCGGAAAAGCTTTTCGCTAAGATGTAGGCGACTAGAGAGGCAGAATACGGAGCTCCGCAGCTGGCCGAAAGCAAGTGCCGCTTCCCGGCGTCTTTCGGCAAAAGCGGCGCTTCGGAGCGCACCGCTGCCGCTCCAGTCATCTGTGCGCGAAGTAGGCGCTTCTTCGCCTCCGGCAGCCGGAGATCGCGGTAGCTTGCATAGGCGAAGAACGAAGCCGCGAAGAAGCCGGCTTGTGTGCGAAACTCGCAGACAGCTGCAGGACGGTGGCTGCCGCTCTCCTGCCTCTTGAATTCACTCTTGGCATGCCAATGGGAGGTGTTCCAGGACAACTTTCCTGGGTTTTGACATAGTCGTCATGCATCCCTCCTTGGAAATTCTTGTTGCTCTCCAGAGGCTCCGAGATGCAGAGAACACGGTGGCAGCTGCTGAAAAGAAGGGCAACTGTGAGTTGGTCTAGAAGCAAGAACCTAGGCAGTTGACTGTGCTTGGCGAGGAGCAGCTGCTGGATTCTTGCAATTGCCTTCATTGCACACAGACGCCCGCTGCTCTGCTGCTTGGTTTTTCGCCTTCAGTCAATTACACACTGCTGAAGTTGAGGCAGGCAGTTCAGCTTTGCTGCTTTTCAGCATCTCAGCTGCCCTTCTGCTGTGTGACAGCTCTCGAGGTTTCTTGCCTTCGCCAGGCTGCAACGTGCCCGCTAGTAGCAAGAACTGGGCAGGAGTGGGCAGAGAGCACGGCCATCTGCCAGCAGGTTGCAGCTTGCCCAGGAAAATGCAGTGTCCTTGGAATGTGCAGCAAATCTCATTTCCTGGCAAGGTCGGGCTAAGTGAGCAGTGCTGGTACACTTTCTCCTTGAGAACTGGAGCGGAAAAGCTTTTCGCTAAGATGTAGGCGACTAGAGAGGCAGAATACGGAGCTCCGCAGCTGGCCGAAAGCAAGTGCCGCTTCCCGGCGTCTTTCGGCAGAAGCGGCGCTTCGGAGCGCACCGCTGCCGCTCCAGTGATCTGTGCGCGAAGTAGGCGCTTCTTCGCCTCCGGCAGCCGGAGATCGCGGTAGCTTGCATAGGCGAAGAACGAAGCCGCGAAGAAGCCGGCTTGTGTGCGAAACTCGCAGACTGCTGCAGGACGGTGGCTGCCGCTCTCCTGCCTCTTGAATTCACTCTTGGCATGCCAATGGAAGGTGTTCCAGGACAAACTTCCTGAGTTTTTATTTTCGTTTTCATGCATCCCACCTTGGAAATTCTTGTTGCTCCCCAGAGGCTCCGAGATTCAGCGAACACGGTGGCAGCTGCTGAAAAGAAGGGCAACTGTGAGTTGGTCAAGAAGCAAGAACCTAGGCAGTTGACTGTGCTTGGCGAGGAGCAGCTGCTGGATTCTTGCAATTGCCTTCAGTGCGCACAGACGCCCGCTGCTCTGCTGCTTGGTTTTTCGCCTTCAGTCAATTACACACTGCTGAAGTTGAGGCAGGCAGTTCAGCTTTGCTGCTTTTCAGCATCTCAGCTGCCCTTCTGCTCTGTGAGAGCTCTCGAGGTTTCTTGCCTTCGCCAGGCTGCAACGTGCCCGCTACTACCCAGAGCTGGGCAGGAGTGGGCAGAGAGCACGGCCATCTGCCAGCAGGTTGCAGCTTGCCCAGGAAAATGCAGTGTCCTTGGAATGTGCAGCAAATCTCATTTCCTGGCAAGGTCGGGCTAAGTGAGCAGTGCTGGTACACTTTCTCCTTGAGAACTGGAGCGGAAAAGCTTTTCGCTAAGATGTAGGCGACTAGAGAGGCAGAATACGGAGCTCCGGAGCTGGCCGAAAGCAAGTGCCGCTTCCCGGCGTCTTTCGGCAGAAGCGGCGCTTCGGAGCGCACCGCTGCCGCTCCAGTGATCTGTGCGCGAAGTAGGCGCTTCTTCGCCTCCGGCAGCCGGAGATCGCGGTAGCTTGCATAGGCGAAGAACGAAGCCGCGAAGAAGCCGGCTTGTGTGCGAAACTCGCAGACTGCTGCAGGACGGTGGCTGCCGCTCTCCTGCCCCTGGAATTCACTTCTGGCATGCCAATGGGAGGTGTTCCAGGACCACTTTCCTGGGTTTTGACATAGTCGTCATGCATCCCACCTTGGAAAGTCCTGCTGCTCCCCAGAGGCTCCGAGATGCAGAGAACACGGTGGCAGCTGCTGAAAAGAAGGGCAACTGTGAGTTGGTCAAGAAGCAAGAACCTAGGCAGCTGCCTGTGCTTGGCGAGGAGCAGCTGCTGGATTCTTGCAATTGCCTTCAGTGCGCACAGAAGCCCGCTGCTCTGCTGCTTCGTGTTTCGCCATCAGTCAATTGCACATTCCTGAAGCTGAGGCAGGCTGTTCAGCTTTGCTGCTTTTCAGCATCTCAGCTGCCCTTCTGCTGTGTGACAGCTCTCGAGGTTTCTTGCCTTCGCCAGGCTGCAACGTGCCCGCTAGTAGCAAGAACTGGGCAGGAGTGGGCAGAGAGCACGGCCATCTGTCAGCAGGTTGCAGCTTGCCCAGGAAACTGCAGTGTCCTTGGAATGTGCAGCAAATCTTATTTCCTGGCAAGGTCGGGCTAAGTGAGCAGTGCTGGTACACTTTCTCCTTGAGAACTGGAGCGGAAAAGCTTTTCGCTAACATGTAGGCGACTAGAGAGGCAGAATACGGAGCTCCGCAGCTGGCCGAAAGCAAGTGCCGCTTCCCGGCGTCTTTCGGCAGAAGCGGCGCTTCGGAGCGCACCGCTGCCGCTCCAGTGATCTGTGCGCGAAGTAGGCGCTTCTTCGCCTCCGGCAGCCGGAGATCGCGGTAGCTTGCATAGGCGAAGAACGAAGCCGCGAAGAAGCCGGCTTGTGTGCGAAACTCGCAGACAGCTGCAGGACGGTGGCTGCCGCTCTCCTGCCTCTTGAATTCACTCTTGGCATGCCAATGGGAGGTGTTCCAGGACAACTTTCCTGGGTTTTGACATAGTCGTCATGCATCCCTCCTTGGAAATTCTTGTTGCTCTCCAGAGGCTCCGAGATGCAGAGAACACGGTGGCAGCTGCTGAAAAGAAGGGCAACTGTGAGTTGGTCTAGAAGCAAGAACCTAGGCAGTTGACTGTGCTTGGCGAGGAGCAGCTGCTGGATTCTTGCAATTGCCTTCATTGCGCACAGACGCCCGCTGCTCTGCTGCTTGGTTTTTCGCCTTCAGTCAATTGCACATTGCTGAAGCTGAGGCAGGCTGTTCAGCTTTGCTGCTTTTCAGCATCTCAGCTGCTTTCTGCTCTGTGACAGCTCTCGAGGTGAAATAGAGATTTTTAGAGTTGGGTTAACAAAATGAATGAAGCATTTCTAATTTAGCTTGTAGAGTTATGTGTTGAATTTTCAACCTTTTGCTTAAGAAACCTCTGCCTAATACAAAGGGCAAAGGAAAATGCAAATTTCTGAAGCTTCTTGCATAAAGAACAATACCAGAAGAAGCAAAGAACCCAGATAAAGAAGCTCCTCTGTCTCCAAGCCTATCAAGACTCACAGACGTTCTCAGATAAGCACCAAAGGACCAAAAGCGGACGCGCAGAGAGGTAAAGTTCAAAAGTTCAATCATGAGGAAGACCACAATCTTCAGCCTCAGGACCACCAAGAGACCCCCGTACGACCACCACAGCAAACCACGCATGCCCAGAAGGGCGTGGACTTACTTAGCATGAGAAGCAAGGACAGGCGGGGCCAGGGGTTGAATATGCATGAAAAAGTTGTGCAATGTATTGCATATGGAACGTCTTTAAGAATAAAAGTGTGGGTCAGACTGAGGCTCGGGGCACAAGTTTTGGAGAGCTATCTCACTTGTGCCGGGCGCTGACATACATACCCACTTCATAACTACCCCAGGTTATGGAGTCCATTGATTTCTTCCGCGTATCGTTTCAGTTGGCGACCACGAAGGGACTGCTCTGCTCACCCGCAGGTCCGGTTGGGAGCAGACACCCTCAGGCGCCACGGGGCTTTTCCCCGGAGGGACTCTGCGCCTCGGCTGTACACTGCGGGGAGCAGACCACGGCCCGTCGACTAGCGGATGAAAGCGGTATGTGTTAATTTATTTTCTCACGGTTGGCACTGATAAGTTGCAAAAAGATGTTTCTGCGCGCAGGTTTGCCTAGGGGCTTGCAAGCAGACCGCCACCGGGGGAGAGGCCGGCGGCGGGAGGACCTCCCCAGCTGATAGCGCGGCTCGGGGAGGGCGAAATCGCGATTTCAGTGTGTGGTGTGTGTCCCGATTGCAGTGTAGTGTGTCTGTTACGTCCGGACGTGCGTGCTTGTGCGTGTGTGTGTATGTGTGAGTGGAACGGTGAAGCGCGGTGCGGCCTTGCTAAGATACAGAGAGGCGGCGCGGCGGTGCTAGAGAGCGCATGCGCAGGGCAGCTCTCAGCCCACACTACCTGATCGTGCGGGTAGTGCGCACTCTACCTGATAGAGCGGGTGGTGCGCATGCGTGGCACGGGCTGTCTCTGGCGAGCTGGGGGAGCGCGGCGCGGGGCTTAAGTCGGGGCTTGCAAAGGTGCTTTAGGCGCGGCCCAGCTGATAGCACAGCGGGCACGCGGGCACAAGCCGCGGTTTGAGGAGCTGCTTTGAACGCCGCTAGCTGATAGCGCAGCTAGTGGGAGCGTGGTACAAGCTAGGAGTTACAAGCACCGCTTACAAGCATCGCTAGTTGGTAAAAAGCTTGCAAAAGTAGCCAGCGAGCCCGGCTGGGCTAAGAGTTAAGTGTTTGTTATACAATAGCACTGCCCTTCAGTGTTAAAAGCTGTCACTGGTGCAGGGGGAGGGGTTGGGGAAGGCAGTCTAGGGTTGCCATGGGAAACAGCAGTTGTATGAGTTCTCCACCCCCTTTTGGAAGAGAATTGTACCCTCCCCCTGTCCTGTCAGTTATTGTTCAAGTCTGCCCCTTAGCCTAGAATCTTCTCTGTTCCACGTTTTCCCTTTGGTTCTTCCACCAAGAACACTCCTTTCCCTTTTCCCCACTGGTTAATGTTATATTTCCCCTCCCTTTAGCCTTCTCCCGATTGTACCCTCGAATGCTAAACCCTACCCCTACGCAGTAAAAGAATCCTCACCCCGGCCTTCGGGGCTCTCGGAATCTGCCTCCCTTCTGCTTCGTTGTCTCCCTGTTTGCCCCTTCTGCGACCCTTCAATCAACGAGCAGGATTTCAGCAGCCCGAGTGTCCCTCCCGTTCTTCTGGTGGACCCTCAGATGTACCAGCTATCCGAGCTTCGTGCCGAGTGGCTACAAGCCCCCACGGCTCGGCAACTGGGAGATCCTTTGCATTACAGGGCGAATAAAGGGGGGATGAATGTGTGTGAATGAGAGGCTGTAAGAGCCCGTCTGAAGCCCCTCATTTTCCATTCTGCCTTCCGATTGCCACAAGAAAGAATCCCTTCCCCCACTGTAGTTCCGGCTTAGAACAGGACACAGCACAGGTGGAACCACTGAACCGTCATGCTGGCTGTTCCCAACAAGGCCTGGTAAGAACTTGGCAAGGAGTTGGCAAGGACTTGGCAAAGACCTGACATGGAGCCAGCACGGGACAGCCTGATGCGCGGCCTGCTTCTAATCTCCGTTCTTAAGCCAAATGAACTTTTGGGGTGACTCTCGCGGTCCTTCATTGAAGACCCCTCATCTGCCTCGTTACCACTGTGACAAAGAAAGAATGAGAACCCTCCTCCCAAGGACTGAGACTGAGACCCCTGCTATAGGGAGGAGGGGAAATTGGTGGTCTGACCACTAATGACATGACCTGTTTCCCTTCAGTGATTCAAATGGACTTATTCTTCATTGGATTCGTCTTGCTTTGGTGGTTTCTGTGGACTCACCCGTTCCCTCGGGGCGATTACAATGGACTTTCATTATTACACTTGTTCCCCCCCTCTCTCCTCTGTGGACTATAATTGGAGCCCCGAGTCGACCAGAACTTCGAAGACTTCCCCGACACGACAGACGGATCCCCATCGTCCGGAGCACTGAGGATCTCGCCTGTGTTGGTAGCTATTCCCATATCCCTCTTCTCTCTCTAACCTTTTATCTCCTTTCAGATCCCCACTATCGCGTTTACTGTTTTGGCCCCTACTAAAGGTGCATTTGTTGTGATTAACTGATAGTCCCTTGTTGTTTGCCTTTGTTGCACTTTTGGGATCGGTGAAAAGAACCATCACGACACCCCGCAAGAAACGGATCGTGACATTAAAATTGGCGTCACGGACAGGATTTCTGTCTAGACAGAAGGGTTGCAGCTGAAAAGGCACCCATACTGTCTTTGGCAATTCATAAAGCATCCCTTAGTGCAAAAGGCGGGACACTGTTGTTTTGTTGTTGTTGTGTGTATGTGGTCTGGGAAGGAAGGGACAACTTGAAGCAACTAAGCAGAGCCTCCCAGGCAGATGATTGTCCTTTCACCCAGCCAGGGAAGCGAAGGGCGACACAGCGAGGGCTGTGTAGTTTTGTGGAACTTAAGTTTGTAGCTCCCTGTCGTGGTTTTGGTCCCTTCCCAAAATGAGTGACAATCTTAGCCTTGAAATTAAAGCTGAATTTTATGCACTACTAGCCAAACACAATGCCAAACCTTCTACAGAAGGAGAAAAATGGGCACAGAGTAATTGGTTGAACTTAGAAAATGTTATTGATAGAGTGTGTTCATTACAACATGAAACAAAATTCAAACTGGGCAAAAATAAAACTATCTTCTGCTCAGTTTTGGGAGCTTGTCTTATGGCAGCTATAGAAAATGGCTTCGAGCGAAGAAGTGAGGAACATGCTATAATAGACTCCCTTCAAAATCTAGTTGAAATTTTGCAAAAACAGTTCTATGAAGCAAAAAATCTATGATCTATGGATTGCGAGCTGCCTTAACAGAGGAACATGTTAACAAATCACATCATGCTGATTCCTCTACAGAGCTTGAGGAGAAGGAAACTCCTCACATTAAACAAATCTATCCTCATCAAGAACTTGAAGCAGCAAGTAATTGTGGGGAACATTGCTGCCATCACTTGAGACCCTTGATTAAAACAGAGTAGAACTATCTCAGTGATGATGATCTGGAACCTCACATCACAACCAAACACATACCATCACAAGTAAACACTGCCACCGAGCTAGCTAAGCTTAAAAGGGAATATGGACAGCCTCCGCATGAATCAGAAACAGAGTATGGTTTCCGGGTGTCCCTCACTGGTGGTGATCAAATTCAATTCACTGAACAGGAAGCCAGTGGGTATTGGGGACATGGTGTCTTCTTAACAACAGGAGAGAAAGGTGACACATGGTCCCTGACACAGCGTGCAGCTTTTTGGGCCGGGGGAACAAGCCCCTTGGAAAGGGGAGATCCCATAGCTAGAATTAGTACCCCCGACCAGCTCTTGGAAAATGTGCACAAAGCTGCTTGCCTGCAAATGACTCACAAAAAGAAATGAATTCCTGGCTTTGAATCCCTGATGCAATTACCTGTGAAGCCCAAGATAATGACCCCTTGAATTTGTGGGCTTCCAGAATCACTCAAACCTACAGCAATTCTCCTTCCAAAAACGATAGCAGCTGTATCTCCTGTAGAAAGACCAGATAGATTTCCTAGTAACCGGAACGACCCATTTGTTCCCCTTTATGACTTGTTGAGGAAAGGGGTGAAATGGGATTGGAGTCTTTCTCAGGAGAAATTGCTTTCTCAGGAGAAATTGCTGATTTTTGAAGCAACAGCTCATCAAGCACTGGGCCCTATCCATCCTACAGATCCTTTCCAGGTGGAATGGGCATTTGCCTCCTCAGGGCTGTCAGTACACATATGGCAGCGGGGTCCTGAGGCTCCGACAAGACCTGTTGGCTTTTATTCCCGTGGTTCCAAAGATGCTGAGAAAAGATACACTACCTGGGAAAAAGGATTGTTGATGGTTATCTTAGCCTTCATAGAAGTAGAAAAAATTGCACAAAAACAACCAATTGTATTGAGAGGCCCCTTCAAGGTTATTAAGACAGTCACTAGTGGGAGTCCCCCTCCTGACGGGGTGGCCCAGAGGGCCTCAGTGAGAAAGTGGTATGCTCAGGTTGAACATTACTGTAACTTCTTCTCAATGACAGAAGGAGCTGTAAAAACTTTAGCAATCCAAGAAACTGAGAGCTTGGACAAACCTGCCTCTGTAATCAAAGTAACCCCTCCTTTCTGCCCCGAACAATCAGCAAACTCTTGGTTTACTGATGCTTCTGCTAAAGGGGAAGGAAAAGGATGGAAATCTAGGGCAGAAGCCCTCCACTTTTCCTCTGGTGAGCAAATGATTACAGAGGGAGAAGGTAGTACACACAGTGGGGAGCTGATAGCTGTCTGGAGTGTTTTTCAACGAGAAGCACAGAATTCCTCTTTGGTCTGCATCTACACTGACTCCTATGCTCTGTACCAAATGATCCTAATAATGCAGCTCATGACCCTGGCCAACCTGTTCTGGTGGACCTCTCTTACTATAGGACTAGTAGCACTTGTGCTAAAACCCCCTCTGAAGAAATATGCATGGGAATCCTCTGGTGCTCTAGGGAAAGAGCATTGGACAAATACATGCTGGATAATTCCATCATTCTAACTTTTCTGCCTCTCGGCGGCAGAATTCTGTTGTGTTTACTTTCTCAGAAGAACTCCGAGGGACATGAAGACCACCTAATCCATGATAAAACTGGTAATACTTTTCTGCATCCTACCGCAACCCCATGGCCAGAAAGCAGCTGAGTGACCGTGGTCTGAACTAATTGTGGTAGCATGCAGAAAAAGTGAAAGGATCTCTTGAAGCACAAAAAGGTTTGTACGCACCCAAGCGTACAGGATTGTTGGCACAATTTCACATGAACACAAACTGTAGAAGTAGTTTGGTTTTGGTCCAAAAATACTGAAGCACTTTTTTTTTGTTTTGTTTTGTTTTTGTTTTTGTTTTTGTTTTTTAAGTTGAAAGTATTGATTCAAATACTGGAGTAGGACTTGATGTTAATGTTGTGACACCTACCACCCAACCACTGGTTACACTTAGCCCGAAAATTTTTGAAATTGGACCATATAGAATCAGGAAAACTGGCCAACAACAGATATTGTTTAATCTGTTATGGTCTCTTAAACAAGTCAAATTGCTGATGCAAAACAATATCTGAGAAATACAACCAGCTTGTTCACCCTTTTTGCAGACCTCTTTTCAGGCTTGGACAACCTGGCTGCGACAGTGGAAGCCTCCTAAAAACCGGCTGCCAAGAGACATAACTGGTCTTGTGGGAACAGGATTGGGAATCCTAAATAGTATTGATTCAGAAGTATGAATGAATAAATTGGCTTCCACAACTAAAGATTTAACCAAAATACAACAACCACTGCAATCGTCCTTATCAGCCTTGGGAACACATCAGTGGTTGCTATCAAACATTCTAGCAAATTGGGAAAAGATAAATGTAAATAATAGCAAATTGATCATTGATGCACTTAATGCCACACAAAGCAACGTTTCCTTAGCTCTTAGCTGTATCCAGGCTCAATTATGGGTGCAGTCAGTTGCTGCCTCAATTATAAGAGAAGGTGAAGAAGGCACTTTTCCCACTGAAATGAGGAAAATAGTCTGGGCCAGTGCCACTGACTTTGAAAGAGATTTCCAATCCTGGTGGAATTTAGTGAATTTTACCTATGACCCTAACACAAACACAGCCACAGCATTTGCGTTGACCATAAGAAATGCCTGGGTGCATTTGATATTCCCTATCATTGCACTAGGATTAAATCATGATGGACCCACTTTCTATCCTTCTGAACATAGAGAATGGGCCCGTCAAATTGATGACAAATGGCAACCTGTCAATTTAGAGTCCTGTACCATCTGAGAACAACTAGGGTTTATCTGTGAAGGTAATGCAATTGTAGCTCAAGATATTTGTCTGGACACAGAACAGAATAGCTGTCATTTTGATATTCATCCTAACGAGACTTCTGAAACAGTCCTTGTATCTACAGACAATGGGTGTGCCTGCTTCAGAACCGCTTGGGATACTGTGTTTATAGAAAGTACAGTAGTAGCTACTAAAAATCATTCCAATTTTTGTGATTGCAACTTTACTAAAATTGCAGGATGTGATTTTTCTTTTGTAGCTCCAGTTACTTCACATGAACTTTTAGAATCCAATCTCACGTTGATTCACAAGCTACTGCCTACTCCCATTGGGATGAACCTTTCTCTGGTAAAGCAATTATTACTTCATCAAGATCTAATAGAGGAAAAATCAAGGGGAATGGACAGAAAACTCTGGTAACTGTTCATCATCATGTGCAAGAAATACATCGTGTTGTAGAAAGGGTGAAAAGTGATGCCGAGCACAAGTGGTGGGATACCCTTTTCGGGTGGTCACCCACCGCCACCGGTATCCTGAAGAAATTGTGTCATCCCATTGTTGTTCTTCTGATTTTAGTTATGATTGGTTTTGTTTTATCAGTAATCTTGTTTATTGTGAATTGGAGAATGATGAAACGATGAACAAAATTAACATCTATAATTAATGCACACCACTTGGCCGACATCCTTTACACTAGAGATGTTCCCAGGACAGTAGACACAAGAAGATGATAAGGTTAGAAGATATGTTTTACATCATTTTCTTTTATGATTTGTTCTAATCGCTGTTTTAATTATTTTTGTTTATTGTTTATAAAATTGTACTGAGTAATATCGATTATACTAGGTTTATTACTTTACTGTTTAATATTGATGATACTGGTTTATTATTTGATCAATTTATTGTTTAATTGATTCATATTGATTATTATTTAAAAAACTATTATTGATTTACTAATTGTATTTTGCTTATTGTTTAATTATAATTTGTTGTGATTACTAATATGTTGTGATTGTTTTAGTTTTCCTGTTTTCTCTCTTTCCCTTTTCCTCTTCTCTTTTCCCTGGGACCTGCTGCCAACACTTGACGAGTCCTGAAGACTCCACGACGACACCATGGAATCCTGCTGATGAAGATCTTTCGAGGGCAATCGTCAGTCACGGGGTGGTGTAAGAGCCCGTCTGAAGCCCCTCATTTTCCATTCTGCCTTCCGATTGCCACAAGAAAGAATCCCTTCCCCCACTGTAGTTCCGGCTTAGAACAGGACACAGCACAGGTGGAACCACTGAACCGTCATGCTGGCTGTTCCCAACAAGGCCTGGTAAGAACTTGGCAAGGAGTTGGCAAGGACTTGGCAAAGACCTGACATGGAGCCAGCACGGGACAGCCTGATGCGCGGCCTGCTTCTAATCTCCGTTCTTAAGCCCAATGAACTTTTGGGGTGACTCTCGCGGTCCTTCATTGAAGACCCCTCATCTGCCTCGTTACCACTGTGACAAAGAAAGAATGAGAACCCTCCTCCCAAGGACTGAGACTGAGACCCCTGCTATAGGGAGGAGGGGAAATTGGTGCTCTGACCACTAATGACATGACCTGTTTCCCTTCAGTGATTCAAATGGACTTATTCTTCATTGGATTCGTCTTGCTTTGGTGGTTTCTGTGGACTCACCCGTTCCCTCGGGGCGATTACAATGGACTTTCATTATTACACTTGTTCCCCCCCTCTCTCCTCTGTGGACTATAATTGGAGCCCCGAGTCGACCAGAACTTCGAAGACTCCCCCGACACGACAGACGGATCCCCATCGTCCGGAGCACTGAGGATCTCGCCTGTGTTGGTAGCTATTCCCATATCCCTCTTCTCTCTCTAACCTTTTATCTCCTTTCAGATCCCCACTATCGCGTTTACTGTTTTGGCCCTTACTAAAGGTGCATTTGTTGTGATTAACTGATAGTCCCTTGTTGTTTGCCTTTGTTGCACTTTTGGGATGGGTGAAAAGAGCCATCACGACACCCCGCCATAAGCGGATCGTGACAGAGGCGGGCTGGTTACCCCAGACCTGCTAAGCGAGAGCGGCAGTCTCCCATGCTGCGTTTCCGTCTTTTTCGCGAGAAAAGCGGCCAGTAAAGAGACAAAGCGAGTAATAAAAAGAGTGAGAGAACCCCCCTGGGACTGGGTCTCAGAGAAAGAGTGGGACCCCTTAGTCGGGGGGGGGTGGGGGGGAGTAAAAGGTAATTAATTAGAAAAAAAAAATTAATTAAAAGGTAAAAAGAGGGTTTTCTTGGCATAATCTATTTGGGAAAAATAAAAGGTAAAATGTGTAGGAGGGGCCCCTAAAATTTCTGCTGGATTGAGGGATAAGAATGCCCAAGAACATCCAAGATCAAACCTGCTGGATTGAGGGATTCATATTCCAAGAGCATCCAGGGTTGATTCAAACCTGCTGGATTGAGGGATTAATGTTCCAAGAGCATCCAGGGTTGATTCAAACCTGCTGGATTGAGGGATTAACATTCCAAGAGCACCCAGAATTAAGTTTGCTGGGTTGTTGAGAGCACCCAAGATTGAGTAAAAATTTTGCCAGTTTGAAGAGAAGTCTGACAGGATCTAGAGTTGGGAACCACACAGCTAGATTGAGGGGTATCCAAGAACACTGGGACTAGCCAGGGACACCTACAAGTGTAATAGGTGTGTTGAAAAAGAAAAGGTACCTTGTTGTTGTGGTTGTTTTGTTATGTGTAAGAGTAAGTAAAATAAATTTAAGTGAATGTAGACGAAGGAAAGTATATGTATGCATCCTGCCCTGTTAAGCAGCCTCACTGTGCTTCCCTGCTGTCACTGACAAACACAAGTTACGAACCCTCAGAACTGAAAAAGTTCAATCAAATATTGCTTCCATTGATGACCATGATATTGTCTATAATACCTTGTTCCAACTTATGTTATGTAAGTGTTAATACCCCTATCCTACCAGTTGGTAAACCTGATGGGTCATACCGGTTAGTACAGGATCTGCGGGCCATAAACAAGGTCACTGAGGATCTGTATCCTGTGGTGGCCAATCCCTACACGTTATTAACTTGCTTAACAGCCCAGCTAAATTGGTTTACCGTTTTAGATTGAAAAGATGCCTTCTTTTGCCTTCCTATCCACGAAGCCAGAAAATTTTTGCATTTGAATGGGAAAATCCTAAGAGCGGGCCAAGAACTCAGCTGACATGGACCAGACTCCCACAAGGATTCAAAAACTCACCCACTTTGTTTGGAGAACAACTTGCAAAAGAATTAGAGACCTGAGAAGCCCCTCCAGAGGAAGGGAAGTTGCTAGAGTACGTAGATGACATCCTGATAGCCACACGGACAAGGGAAGCATGCACGGCCTGGACGATAAGCCTCTTGAACTTTTTGGGGCTCCAAGGGTACCGCGTATCAAAGAAAAAAGCCCAAGTAGTAAAACAGAAAGTAACTTATCTGGGTTAGGAAGTCAGTGCTAGACAACGTACCTTGGGCCAAAGCCGGAAGGAGGCAATATGCCAGAGCCCAAAACCTCAGACGGTAAAGGAACTACGAACTTTCCTGAGGATGACAGGGTGGTGCAGGTTATGGATCTATAACTATGGACTGTTTGTTAAGCCCTTCTATGAACGGATTGCAACAGAAAGCAGGAACATCCAAGAGAGAAAGGAAGCTACGCAAGCTTTCAACCAGCTGAAAAAAGCCCTCATGTCAGCTCCAGCCCTGAGATTGCCGGACGTGAGTAAGCCTTTCCTTTTATTCTCCCATGAGAAGCAAGGAATCGCCTTAGGAATACTAGCACAGGACCTGGGCCCATATCGGAGAGCAGTGGCTTACTTCTCTAAGCAATTGGATACAGCAGCTAAAGGGTGGCCTGGGTGCCTCAGAGCTGTTGCAGCAGTCGTACTGAACATCCAAGAGGCACACAAATTCACCCTAGGCCAGAAAAGAACTGTGCTAGTGTCTCACACAGTGTCTGCAGTGCTAGAGGTAAAAGGTGGGCATTGGCTTTCCCCACAACGGCTCCTGAGATACCAAGCTATCATAGCGGAGCAAGATGATGTAGAGATAGTAGTGGCTAACATTGTCAATCCAGCCTCCTTCCTCAGTAGAAACCAAGGGGAACCAGTGGAACATGACTGCCTGGAGACCATTGAAGCCACCTACTCCAGCTGCCCTGACTCGAAGGACACCCCTCTCGAGAATGCAGAAGTCTCCTTTACTGATGGAAGCAGTTATATCATCAGTAGAAAACGGCACGCCGGCTAGGCAGTTCCAACGTGGAAGGAAGTAATACCATCTGGGCCCCTGCCAACAAATACCTCTGCACAGAAGGCCGAGATAATTGCTCTAACTCGGGCCCTAGAATTGGCAAGAGGGAAAGAGATAAACATATACACGGACTCGAAGTATCCATTTGGAGTAATGCATGCTCACAGAGCCATTTAGAAAGAGAGAGGACTGCTGAAGTCTCAAGGGAAAAATATTAAAGATGCATCAGAAGTACTGCGACTTCTAGAAGCAGTTGCCAGAGAAAGTAGCGATCATGCACATTAAGGCACATCAGAAGATCAACTCAGAATTGGAAGAAGGAAACGAGCTGGCAGATAGGGAAGCAAAAGAAGCAGCAAGACGAGCACATTTCCCCTAAAGGTAAGCCAAGATACAACAAACTAGAAAAAAAAAATTAATCTATGAGCAAAAAGGAGACTATAACCAAGAGGGATGGGCCACCATAGAAGGAAAATTAGTTCTACCCTCCTATTTATGATGGTCCCTAATAAAGGAAGAACACCAGAAAACCATTGGGGTATTGATGGTCTAGCATAACTAGACATTTACAACTCGACAATGTGACCTTTGCCTCCAGACCAACCCCAAAAATACTCCCAAACCAAAGCTTAGCCAGATGAGGAAGGGTCATGGGCCGGAGCAGCAATGGCATATTGATTGTACAGAATTGCCAAGAAAAGGGGGGGTATAAGTTTTTCCTGGTGCTAACAGATACCTTTTCAGGATGGCCAGAAGCATTCCCCACCAGGACTTCTAAAGCTTGGGAAGTAACTAAGGTATTGGTACAAGAAAACATACCATGCTTTAGAGTCCTGGCCACAATCTCCTCAAATAGAGGACCACATTTTATTGTAAAATTCGTGCAACAAGTGAGCCAATACTTGAACATAGACTGAGAACTTCACACCCCATATAACCCACAATCAAGTGGTCAGGTAAAAAAAATGAATCATTTGATCAAACAACAAATTGTACAATTGGGACAAGAAGCTAATTTGTCATGGACTCAATCCCTCCCATTAGCACTACTGCAGATCCGAACCAAACCCAAGAGTAAAGAAAAGCTAAACCACTTTGAATTGCTTTATGAAAAACCATATGGGGTGCGAAAGAGAATGTCTACCCAAGACATGTCACTAACCTCCTGTATGTTAAGTCTCTTAACTTGGTGTATCCAGCACCAATCACTAGCTAATAAACACAAGTCATAACTAGTGAAATACACTGTTTAGAACACTTGATGTCACCCAATTATAATTCCATTAATTTTAGTTACTGTAAGTTTAATGATGTCTACTTTAACACTCATGTAGAATTCGAGGATGTTAAAACACATGGCCAGTCTGACATCACTCTCTAGAACTCCTAGAATCTTATGAAAGAGGACGGTCGTGATAGTAGATCAGAATTTAAATCAAGACCCCTGTAGTAAAAGAATTTACTCTATTTTAAGAAAAGGGGGGACTGAAGCAGAGATTTTTAGAGTTAGGTTAACAAAATGAATTAAGCATTTCTAATTTAGCTTGTAGAGTTATGTGTTGAATTTTCAACCTTTTGCTTAAGAAACCTCTGCCTAATACAAAGGGCAAAGGAAAATGCAAATTTCTGAAGCTTCTTGCATAAAGAACAATACCAGAAGAAGCAAAGAACCCAGATAAAGAAGCTCCTCTGTCTCCAAGCCTATCAAGACTGACAGACGTACTCAGATAAGCACCAAAGGACCAAAAGCGCACGCGCAGAGAGGAAAAGTTCAAAAGTTCAATCATGAGGAAGACCACAATCTTCAGCCTCAGGACCACCAAGAGACCCCCGTACGACCACCACAGCAAACCACGCATGCCCAGAAGGGCGTGGACTTACTTAGCATGAGAAGCGAGGACAGGCGGGGCTAGGGGTTGAATATGCATGAAAAAGTTGTGCAGTGTATTGCACATCTTTAAGAATAAAAGTGTGGGTCAGACTGAGGCTCGGGGCACAAGTTTTGGAGAGCTATCTCACTTGTGCCGGGCGCTGACGTACATACCCACTTCATAACTACCCCAGGTTATGGAGTCTATTGATTTCTTCCGCGCATCGTTTCAGAGGTTTCTTGCCTTCGCCAGGCTGCAACGTGCCCGCTAGTAGCAAGAACTGGGCAGGACTGGGCAGAGAGCACGGCCATCTGCCAGCAGGTTGCAGCTTGCCCAGGAAACTGCAGTGTCCTTGGAATGTGCAGCAAATCTTATTTCCTGGCAAGGTCGGGCTAAGTGAGCAGTGCTGGTACACTTTCTCCTTGAGAACTGGAGCGGAAAAGCTTTTCGCTAAGATGTAGGCGACTAGAGAGGCAGAATACGGAGCTCCGCAGCTGGCCGAAAGCAAGTGCCGCTTCCCGGCGTCTTTCGGCAGAAGCGGCGCTTCGGAGCGCACCGCTGCCGCTCCAGTGATCTGTGCGCGAAGTAGCCGCTTCTTCGCCTCCGGCAGCCGGAGATCGCGGTAGCTTGCAAGAGGCGAAGAACGAAGCCGCGAAGAAGCCGGCTTGTGTGCGAAGCTCGCAGACTGCTGCAGGACGGTGGCCGCCGCTCTCCTGCCCCTTGAATTCACCTCTGGCATGCCAATGGGAGGTGTTCCGGGACAACTTTCCTGGGTTTTGACATAGTCGTCATGCATCCCACCTTGGAAATTCTTGTTGCTCCCCAGAGGCTCCGAGATGCAGAGAACACGGTGGCAGCTGCTGAGAAGAAGGGCAACTGTGAGTTGGTCAAGAAGCAAGAACACAGGCAGTTGACTGTGCTTGGCGAGGAGCAGCTGCTGGATTCTTGCAATTGCCTTCAGTGCGCACAGACGCCCGCTGCTCTGCTGCTTGGTTTTTCGCCTTCAGTCAATTACACACTGCTGAAGTTGAGGCAGGCAGTTCAGCTTTGCTGCTTTTCAGCATCTCAGCTGCCCTTCTGCTCTGTGACAGCTCTCCAGGTTTCTTGCCTTCGCCAGGCTGCAACGTGCCCGCTAGTAGCAAGAACTGGGCAGGAGTGGGCAGAGAGCACGGCCATCTGCCAGCAGGTTGCAGCTTGCCCAGGAAAATGCAGTGTCCTTGGAATGTGCAGCAAATCTCATTTCCTGGCAAGGTCGGGCTAAGTGAGCAGTGCTGGGACACTTTCTCCTTGAGAACTGGAGCGGAAAAGCTTTTCGCTAAGATGTAGGCGACTAGAGAGGCAGAATACGGAGCTCCGCAGCTGGCCGAAAGCAAGTGCCGCTTCCCGGCGTCTTTCGGCAAAAGCGGCGCTCCGGAGCGCACCGCTACCTCTCCAGTGATCTGTGCGCGAAGTAGCCGCTTCTTCGCCTCGGGCAGCCGGAGATCGCGGCAGGTTGCCAGAGGCGAAGAACGAAGCCGCGAAGAAGCCGGCTTGTGTGCGAAGCTCGCAGGCTTGCGCAGGACAGTGGCTGCCGCTCTGCTGCCTCTTGAATTCACTCTTGGCATGCCAATGGGAGGTGTTCCAGGAAAACCTTCCTGAGTTTTTATTTCCGTTTTCATGCATCCCTCCCTGTAAATTCTTCTTGCTCCCCAGAGGCTCTGAGATGCAGAGAACACTGTGGCAGCTGCTGAAAAGAAGGAAAACTGTGAGTTGGCCGAGAACCAAGAACATAGGCAGCTCACTGTGCTTGAATTGTGCTTGCAAGAGGCGAAGAACGAAGCCGCGAAGAAGACGGCTTTGTGTGCGAAGCTCGCAGAAAGCTGCAGGATGGCGGCTGCCGCTATCCTGCCTGTTGAATTCACTTTTGGCATGCCAATGGAAGGTGTTCCAGGACAACTTTCCTGGGTTTTGACGTAGTCGTCATGTATCCCTCCTTGGAAAGTCCTGCTGCTCTCCAGAGGCTCCGAGATGCAGAGAACACGGTGGCAGCTGCTGAAAAGAAGGGCAACTGTGAGTTGGTCAAGAAACAAACATAGGCAGCTGCCTGTGCTTGGCAAGGAGCAGCTGCTGGAGTCTTGCAATTGCCTTCACTGCGCACAGAAGCCCGCTGCTCTTATTTTTCCATTTTCGCATTCAGTCATTGTCCACTTCTGAAGCCTAGCCAGGCTGTTCAACTTTGTTGCTTTTCAGCATCTCAGCTGTCCTTCTGCTCTGTTACAGCTCTCGTGGTTTCTTGCCTTCGCCAGGCTGCAACCTGCCCGCTACTAGGAAGAGCTGGGGAGGAGTGGGCAGAGAGCATGCTCATCTGCCAGCAGTTTGCAGCTTGCACCGGAAAGTGCAGTGTCATAGGTATGTGCAGCAAATCCAATTTCTTGGCAAGATAGGGCTCTGGCAGTTTGGAACGTGCGGTTGGGGCAGATTGGCTTTTGGAGACATCCTTGGTTGTTGGGAACTTTTGGAGTTGGCCAACCACTCAGGGCCAGACGCCCCTGAATTCAAAGATGTTCCAGAAATGGCTGCGGTCCGTTCTCTTCTTTGCTGCCTATGCTACCACTGAGCTGCAAAAAAAATAAAATTACTAGGAAGATTGTTCATTTTAGTTTAAATTTGTAAATGCTCTTTGGAATACATTGTTAAATGACAAGTTGCCCTTTTAAAAAATGGCATCTTAAGGGATAAGTTCAGTTTTAAAGAGGTTTTGAAATAGTTGTTTCTGGGGAAAAAAAAATGAAAATGACATCTGAGATTTTTAGCCATACCATTTTGAAGATTGTTTCAAAACACTGATCCTTCATCTTGGAGGAAGAGAGGACCATAAATGTGAGCCATTTCACAATGGAGTTCTCTATGGTTCTGGTTGGGATTACTTGACGTCATTTCTTGTCAAGTCGAGGGTCTGCACTTAGCTCTCCAATCACTTCCTTACCTGAAATTCATCTGCATTTGCTCCTTTCTCCAGAGTGCCCCTTTCTTAATGATGGTATACTCCATATATGCACTAGATTATTCAATTATCGTGGGTGTCTCTTACTTTCTAGTTACAAATTGGCAGGAACGGAATGGATACTTACAGTTGCTTCTGGACATTAGTCTTCTTTGGACAAGTTTTCTTTCGACAATGTTCAAGCAGCAATAGCAAACAGGAAGTAGAGCTTGCAGCAAAGAAAGACACTCTTCTGCTTTTTCCAATTTCCTGGAGTTAAATACATGCCAAAAGGCTTTTCTTTATACTAATACTGTCTTGTAGGAATACTTGATAGAATCCTACCTTTGATAAAATTACTAATGGTCTACTTTTCCAGAAGGAAGAAGATTTGTCTTTTAATCATATGTAAGTTGGAACGATGAACTTGTGCACCAGCCTTATGGAACGTACTCCTACTTCTTCATTAGTCTCACAACCTTCTTTAGAAAATATGCACTCCGTGTAACTTCAGAAGAAGAACTTTAGGCATCTTCATTCTATTGATGTCATTTTTTTTCCTACCATGCTGTTCTTCTTTGATTTTGAACTCATTTTTACCACTATAAATAATTTTCCATGACACCTATGGAAAAGACCAGCTCTGTTGATTCAATATTGCAGCATCAGTCCATTGTTTCTAATGCTTTCAACATGGTCCCCACCATATCTGACAGCTAGACAGCAGAGCTTAGCAACAGTAAATGGGAATAACTTCGGAACAATTGCAGTCCATTTCCCAGGAAGGGCTGGCTTTCTGCCACTGCCAATTTTCCCAGAGATATTTTCTGGTCAACAGTTGCAGCAAAAGAGTCTTCGTGCACCAACCTTGGGGCAAGTTCTTCCTCCCATTTCCTAGAGAATGCAAAGAGGGTTAAAAAGTGCTGCTTCCAGCCCTTCTGTGCTCTCTCTGTACCAAGACGGGGGTGACCCCAGAAAGAAGTTTTTGATCTCTCTTCAGAAACAAAGCACAGCATCACCTCATTCATCTTTTTCTGGGACTCCTAGCATGTAAAGACTAAGAGGCTCTCTTGCTTGCTAAAGTGTGTTCAGCAAACAATCTTTGATCCATCCGCAAATTGGAACACCACTACAATAGAGTCAATGCCAATGCTGGCAGGGCAATACCCTAGTAGTAACATGCCACTATTAGAAGACTGTGTAAAAATATTCCTGTGCAAAGAAATCAGAGTGAAAAATAAAAGTGGGAAGAACTGCACATGGTTCTGGAAAAAACCTCCTGCAACAGTCTTACAGCCATCATTTGGTGGTATGATTTTTAATCCTTGGGGTTCTTTTTAATTTGGTATAAGATAAAATATGACTGCATCTTGATGGATTCTGAATAGAAGTACAACCATTTCTTCGTAGCATAGAAGTGAGCCATTTGAACAAGTGCAAATGTCCTTTTGGAATACATATGCTATAGCACACTGTGAAAGTAATTAGCTCGAGCTAGAAATTCAAAGGTTGAAAACTATTTGGAATCAAGCAAGTCTAAGGTGATAGTAGAAGAAAACAGAAATTTTCTTCTTGTGGTGAAAAAAGAGGAGTCAATGGTACAGTGCAGGTGTATTGTTTCACTTCCTAAAATAGGGAGTAGGTTTGCTCTTGCCAATGGTTTTCATTAGGAAGGAAGAGATTTTTTTTGGAGAAAAAAATTTCCAAATGACTTTACACCAATGTTATGATACTTAATTTCACCAATCGTGAAAAAATTTTCATCATTTGCTATGGAAATTATGATGGTCATGGAGACAAGGATGTCTAGGCCATGCATAAGGAACATCAAAAACATTAGCTTGCAGGTAAGACTGAGGTCCGGGTAGGCTTTTTTTTTTCTTTTTTTATCTTTTCTTCTTTTTTTTTTAACAGTTCCAGGAAACAAAATGGTCTTAACTTGGAAATATAGCATTTGTAGAAATGAATTGGAAAACAGGAAATAAACTAAGAAAAATATTCAAGCAATAAAAGAGATGAGTTTTCTCTCACAGTTTAAGAGTGCCTTTGTATTTCTAAAAATACAAATGTCTAAAAATATTAGGTAGCTAAATGATCAGCCATGATTTTAGAAAGCATCTGAACATTAAAAAGGTATAAATTTCTGCAGGACTTGGATGTCAGGTATTCCTGAAAACCTTGCTATCGCTGCTGCCCAACCTTGATTCAATCTACTTCAATGCAGCTGTATTTCAGATGCTCAGTGAAACTCTCCATGGAATGCATATAGTTTAGAAATGATCTGCAGAAAAAGCTAGAGCCTTTTGAAGATCTTTTTCCGGAAATGGCATTTCAATTCTTTGGACAAACACACAGATGTGATTCCTGCTGTCTTCTTTTGGGCCACTTCGTCCAGAGACCGCTCCTTTATAGCTCTATAGTTCTACTCTCCTGGTGATCCAAAGTTAGCACTGGCATTGTCCAACTGCATGGAATTACTGTATGCTAGACCTGCACACTGAGGATTTCTGGGTGCAGCATCACGTGAGCCCTACTAATGTCACCCTGTTGCTAGAAACTCAGCTACTCAGCTGGCTGACAGCTGGATCTTAAAGGACAAGACTGTGCACTGATTTTGGAATACAAATGAGGTACTAAAATGGAGGCTGGAGGATTTCAGTATTTCTGCCTCCAGCAACACTACATCTTGGTCTTATGCATTCTTTTTGGCCATTTTAGTAATGAGCTTATATGATATGTTCTTTCAAGCAGAAATTGGTCCTAGTAGATATAAACACACTGGTAGGTAAAAGTAGCCTAGAAAAGAGAACATTCAGATAGTGAGACACTGAAAGATAACATTCATATCTTCCCATTCAAGCCAGTGAAGAAAACAGGTAGGAGATCTTCAGATAACATGCTATATGAATTGAAAAAGATCTGTCCTTATTTGAAGCAACTGAGAAACTCACACAAGGAAATACAGTTCAGAAAGATGAAAGGGTCACATATGATGTCTAATCTATACTTTTAATGTTTGAATGAAAAGAGATTTCTTGAAGTACAATCCTATACAATAAAGGTGAATTTGCAGAAGCAATTTTACTGGGTGTGTTATATCAACACAATGTTTTCTGATCCAACTGAGGATTCAGGAAGGCAACTTTGAAGTTAAAAGGCTTTAAAAACATACAAATACCAAAACTGGCAGTTCATTAGCTTTAACAGTCTCTTTACGATAAGATTGATTTGGAACTTCTACTTGTACTGGGTCCGAAGCCATTAGGAATGCTGCAATATTAAAAAAAACAAACCAAAACAACTTTTTAAAAAATCTTTCAGACACCAGAGAAATGATGACTTTTAGGGGTTAATTAGTCCTTTAAAATTTTCTCTGGAAAAAGAGATAAAAAACCTCTAATGACTGTGATCTATATTACAAAACCGCAAGGAAGCATGTAAGGGGCAAGAGCCTGTAATAAAAATACTATGCTGGGTTCAGCTGTTGAAGGCATTCCAGAATGGTCGAAATGACGTTTCAGAGGCTGTGGGAGGAAAAAAAAAAAAAAAAAAGAAGAAGAAAACTGAGGAAAAAAATATTTGGAACATATTTTCCCATTCCTAGAGGGTATAACGGCTTTATTTCATTTTGTTCCTAGGACTATGTAATATCCTATGAAGTATTTTACAATAGAGAATGAGTCCAACTTAGGTTGCTTGCGTGCAATTTTTTTCCCCAAGTGTTATGGCAGCAAAAGAACAATTACATCAATGACAGATCAGGTTTTGCGGGAAGACATCTATGGCATGTTTAGCACACATCTACGACATGCTTTTTTTATTAAGGCATTTTTTTCAAGAAATCTCTCTACATTTAATTGTTCCAATTCTTTAACTCTGGAGTCATTCAAATACTGAAAAACTCTCATTCAAACCAACACCTTGCTTTGCTTTACAAATATCAGCTACCAGAATTCTATTTCGGTTTTCTAGATCACAGCAATCAGTAGAGGGCAATTGTAGGTATCACCTGGAAAACAGATTTTCTTCTATCATAGTCTACATTTTTACAACTATCATTCTTATAGAAACAGAGTTGAATTTAAGATCATAAGAATTGTTTCTAGAGTGCTAAAAAGATAAGAAATTTATTCTGGAAATTTACCGAAGCTCATTTGCTTTACAAGAGGAATGTGAGAACTGGAATGTAGGCAACCAGGTGGTGAGAAACCCATTCCAAACCTACAACTGAATACCTTACCATGACGTGATTTGATCAAAGTAGAAAAGTCTAAAATGTTCTTAGTAAAAACACGGCTTGATCAAGCAGATTTCAACTGAAGAAAGAACTTGATTGGTTGTTCATTGGTTGAGACTGGAAACATAATCACTACGAATACAGTGAAGTCAATAGCTATTGATTCCTCAGACCCATCAAAATATCCAAGAAAGGCTTTGTTTGTAAGTGGCATGTAATAAAAGGTCACTGAATTAAATGACAGACACTTACTTTTGAATGGACAAGTCCTAAATTTACCCTAGGAGCAAGAAATGAAATTGCAAGCTGGTTTTAAGACAAAGGTAATCGTGCAACCGTGTCCTGTCTATTTGTTCAAGATCATATTGCAGTGCCTTTGTCAAGTAGAAATATTATCAGAAAAGCTGGAAGTGCACATTCATTGCAATAAATCGAACTGCAGCAGTTTTCACAGGAAGCACTTCAAGAAGCAGCAGTGTATCAAACTTCCTATCAAGCCTTCTGGATTAGTACTTGCAAGTTTCTCAAATGGATGAACCATAGTGTAATTTCAAGCCATTTGTTGGGAAAAAAATATGTGGAGCGTATATGGTGCCTTGTCCATCATTTATAGCTTGCCAAAGAAGAAAATAGCCATTCTTAGAAATCTGCAACTACAGCATATGCAACATCCATGCAAAGCGCACACTAGAAATTCAGGTAGAAATGACAATTTCTTCAAGGGCTGATAACTGAAAAGAACAGAGCAGAGGCTGGGCTGCTGCATGTCCCTACAATTTTTTGTCCTCTTCTGGCAGAAATCGATTGAGCGGGAAGCTCATTTTAAACTTAATTTAAATAGTGATCTTGGATATTTCGACTCCATGAAAATCTACTTTTCAAAAGTAAATGGTTAGGAATTGATTGGGAAGCTTGCTTCTTCAGCAGGGTGTTTGAAAAGTGATTGTCAAAGCCTACCAGTGAAATTTGGAGAATAGGAAAAGTCTATTAAACAAACTAAACTAACGAAAAGAAACGGACCTGATTTGTACAATCATGCACAGACACATATACATAGAGGCATCTATAAAAAGGAGCCTTTTATTCCTGTAACCAAACCATCTTAAGTTGCTTAAAACCATAGCAATAATGACAAATAATATTTTCAATTTTAACTCATAGAAGAAATCGCTGCTACTTACTTAGAAGAAAAAATCGTATTAGAAACAATAATCAGGCCAAAAGAATTTCAGAAGCAATATGGTTTCAAATAGACTTGGATACTTTCTAATCCTTCAACTGCCAAGAGCTACCTTTGTATAGTGGAAGAAAAGTGAAAAAGTGGCAACCGAAGGAACTGTTTCTTTGGTAGTTTGTGAGTTTGAGCTTTTCAGTTTTGTTTCTTGGTGTTTGTGGTTTTGGGTTTGTGGAATTTTTTGTCCTAAATATTTTGACTTTTTTGACGAAGAGTGGAAACCAGTATCTGTAACAATCTATATCAGAGCAACAAATTAATTCACCAGGAAAAACAACTAGATGAGGAGATTTTATTTTTTATTTTTTATTTTTTTTTCCCCCGAGTCTCGATTCTAATAGTGGGGTAAGTGCCCTTCAAGCAAGAAGGCAGAAATAAACATAGGAGCGTGTTGCTCTTAGAAGTCTGATGAGAAGCTCTGTTTGATAAATTATGAGTGGTTCTGGGATTCTGGGAAGAATAGAAAATTGTCTTTGCTCGATGGTAGGAAAAATAGTGGAGAAATATAATGGGAATACTCTTTGATTTAGAGCATTTTTCTTCAAGAAACAACACCATATATGCTTTCTAATATTAAATGACAGAGCAGCCAATTGAACCATTTCTGAATTTTTTTCCCAATGTTCCAAAAAAAAAGCTTATGCAAATATTAGCAAAAAACCCCAAAATGAACCAATAAGTATGAAATGATAGAGTGTAAAGGGGACTAAAAATGCAAAAATTGCTGATGGGAATGTTAATGGGTGGCTAAACATGTTTTCACAGGGTACATGTCTCTAAAGAAAGATTCTAACTAAATGCCATGAATTCTTTAGATCATCATTTTATCCTCTTTCATATTTTAAATGGGAATGAAAAACATTATTAAGGACTCTAGATGTAGATCTCGGATTCATCTTACATGTCAAGCAAATTTTTTTTCACTGCTTTGCTTGAAGTTCTGCTGACTGCATTGCGCATTTCTTGACTTCCTTTTTTGCTTCTTTCTGCTTTGAATACTGGGCAATTAATGCCATTGACAAAGAGTATGATTTCTCTGACCTAAGCAAATGCATTTCATCTTTAGGATCCCTTTCTATGAAAAGGACAGAAAAGGATTTGCTTTACTCCACCTAACATTGATCCTTTTGGTAAAAGTCACCTGGAGAAAACTTTTTTTCTGCTGGCATTCAACTCAAGGATTGGAAGAATTGAGAAGTCTGGTAGGCACTGTAGCGTGGAGAGCCCTTCAAGCTTCTGGGACGATATACTACAGAATCAAAAGATCAACTGCATGGACTCTACCGAGCAAAATTCTGACTAGAATCTCTTTCACACATGGATACCCCTTTGAAAGCCACATTGGAAGAAAAATCTCACCTCCTGTTCTCTGCAGGTATGCATATTTTTATTGATTATTTAGGATAGCTAGATGAAATCCTTATGTCTAAAGTTAGGTGAGACAAAGCCCACTCTCAAGGCCTAGAAACCCCTGCCTAGAAGCTGCAAAACACACAATGCTGCACTTCTGTCAAATTTGCCAAAGCAATGACGATAGCATTAAATGTGTACAAACAACCTGCACAGAAATTTTTAAAAGATATTCACAAGCTATTTTTCACCTGGGAGGATTTGAAGGCACATCTTTTATCTCTTCAGGGAATAAAAGCCCCAAAAGAGAGACGTTTTCTGAATTTAGCACTCTTGCTGCTACAAGTATTTAACTGCACATGATATGGTTCAAAACGATCCCATTCAGAGAAAGATAGGTAAAGCCAGATAGGAAAGAAAATAAGAAATTTCTTGCTCAGCCTGTGCGGAGGAACACAGGGAAAGATAGAAAACAGTGAGAAAACAAATAGAAGTAGAGATAAGGCGAGATATTCCGCAAGTTTGCTGAAAGGCTTAGGCATTATTTAATCAGTGACAAACTCACAGGACGCTGAACAACAGGGGCAAGACAGGCAAAAGTGTGCTGCCAGGGCACAGTTTCTCCTTGCGAAATGCAGTGGAAAAGCTTTTTGCTAAGATGTAGGAGACGAGAGAGGCAGAATACGCAGCTCCGGAGCTGGCCGAAAGTAAGTGTCGCTTCCCAGTGTCTTTGGCAGAAGCAGCGCTCCGGAGCGCACCGCTGCCGCTCCAGTCATCTGTGCGTGAAGTTGCCGCTTCTTCGCCTCCGGCAGCCGGAGATCGCAGTAGGTTGCAAGAGGCGAAGAACAAAGCTGCGAAGAAGAGGGCTTGTGTGCGAAGCTTGCAGACTGCTGCAGGATGGTGGCTGCCTGAGATCAGCCTCAGGTCACCTGATGCCCTGAGAGAGGTCACTTGAGGTCACCTGAGGCGAATTTCTTGCCTTTTTTTTTTTTTTTTTTGTTTTTTTTGTTTGTTTGTTTCCCGCCATTTTGAGAAGGTCAAAAGCGTCCCGGCCGAGACATTCCCAAGATGGCCGCCGCGAAAGGACCTTGGTAGAGGGCTGCAGTGCTGCACTCTGGCCACAAGGTGGCAGCATTTGCACCAGCCCCAGCCGAACCCTGCCGACCACCTTGGGGCTGCAAAAAGGAAAGGTGGGCAAAGAAGAACAGGTCACTTGAGGTCATTTGGGTTCACTTGATTTCACCAGAGGCCCTGACTGCGGTCATTTGAGGTCATTTGGGGTGACTGGTGGTCATCTGAGCCTTGATCATGTTCACTTCAGGTCATTTTACATCCCTTGAGGTCACCGGAGGCCCTGACTGCGATCACTAGATGTCATCTGAGACTCTGATCGAGGTCACTTGAGGTCATTTGGGGTAACTTGAGGTCATCTGAGGACATGACTGGGATCACTAGATGTCATCTGAGACTCTGATTGAGGTCACTTGATGTCATTAGGGGTCACTTGAGGTCACCTGAGGACCTCACTGGGATAACTTGAGGTCATTTGGGGTCGCTTGAGGTCATCTGAAGCCTTGACCGGGGTCACTAGAGTTCATTTTGGGTCACTTGATGTCACCTAAGTCCCTGACTGGGTTCGATTGAGGGCATTTGAGGTCACTTGAGGTCACCTGGGCCCGAGACTGGGGTCACTTGAGGTCATTTGTGGTCACTTGAGGTCACCTGGGCCCGAGACTGGGGTCACTTGAGGTCATTTGTGGTCACTTGAGGTCAACTGAGGCCCTGAATGGGGTCACTTGAGGTAATTTGGGGTCACGTGAGGTCCCCTTGAGCCTTGACTTGGGAGACTTGCGGTCATTTTCGGTCACTTGAGGTCATGTGAGACCTTGACAGGAGTAATTTGACATCATTTGGGGTTACTTGTCGTCACCTGAGACCCTGAGTGTGGCCATTTGAGATCATTTGGGGTCACTTGAGGTCACCTGAGGCCCTGACCATGATAACTTGAGGTCATTTGTGGTCACTTGAGGTCTCCTGAGCCCCTCACTGGGGTAACTTGAGGTCATTTGGTGCCACTTGAGGTCATCTGAGGACCTGACTGGGATCACTTGAGGTCATTTGGGGTCACTTGAGGTCATCTGAGGCCCTGACTGGGGTCACTCGAGGTCATTTTGGGACGCTTGAGGTCTCCTGGGGCTTTGACGGGGTGACTTGAGGTCATTTGGGGTTACTTGAGGTCACCTGCGGCTCTGACTGGAATCACTTGAGGTCATTTGGGGTCACTTGAGCTCACCTGAGACCCTGACCAGGGTCGATTGAGGTCATTTTGGGTCACTTCAGGTCATCTGAGTGCATGACTGGGGTCACTGGAGGTCACCTGCGTCACTGAGCAGGGTCACTTGAGGTCATTTGAAGTCACTTGAGGTCATTTGAGGCCCAGACTGCAGTCACTTGAGGTCGTCTGAGCCCTTAACGGGGTTGTTTGAGGTCATTTGGGGACATATGAGGTCATCTGAGTCCCTGACCATGGTCACTTGAGGCCTTTTTGGGTCATTTGCGATAACCTGAGCCCCTGACTGGGGTCACTTGAGGTCATTTGGGGTCAGTTGAGGTCACCAGAGCCCTGACTCGGGTCCCTTGAGGCCATTTGGGGTCACTTGAAGTCAACTGAGGCCCTGGCTGGGGTCACTTGAAGTCATTTGTTGCCCTTGAGGCGACCTGAGGCCCTGGCCGTGACACAGGTCACGTGAGGTCATTTGGAGTCACTTCAAGTCATCTGAGGCCATGACCGGGGAGACTTGAGGTCATTTGGGGTCTATTGAGGTCACCTGTGGCCCTGACTGCGGTCACTTGAAGTCTTTTTGGGTCAGTTTAGGTCACCCGAAGCCCTGACTCGGAACCCTAGCAGTCATTTGGGGTCACTTGAGGTCATCTGAGGCCTTGACTGGGGTCACTTGAGGTCATTTGGGGTCACTTCAGGTCCTCTGAGGCCCTCATCAGGGTCACTGGAGGTCATTTGGGGTCACTTGAGGTCATCTGAGGCCCAGACCGCAGTCAGTCGAGGTCACCTGAGGCCCTGACTGGGGTCACTTGAGGTCATTTTGGGTCTATTGAGGCCACCTGAGACCCTGACTGGGGTCACTTGAGTTCATTTTGGATCGCTTGTGGTCATGTGAGGCCCTGATTCTGGTCCCTTGAGGAGATTTTTGGGCACTTCATCTCATCTGAGGACATGACTGGGGTCACTTGAGGTGACCTGTGGCACTGAGTGGGGTCACTTGAGGTCACCTGAGGCCCTGACCATGGTCACTTGAGGTCATTTTGGGAGACCTGAGGTAACCTGAGGCCTTGACTGGGTTCACTTGCGGTTATTTGGTGTCACTTGAGGTCATCTGAGGCCCTGACTGGGGTCCCTTGAGGCCATTTGGAGGCTCTCAAGGTGTCCTGAGTCTCTGACTGGGGTCACTTGAGGTCATTTACGGTCTCTTGAGGTCACCTGAGGCCCCGACTCAGGTCCCTTGAGACCATTTGGGGTCACTTGAGGTCACCTGGGGCCTTGACCGGGGTCACTTGAGGTCATTTGGGGTCACTTGAGGTCACCTGACGCCTTGACCGGGGACACTAGAGGCCATTTGGGGTCACATCCGGTCATCTGAGGCCCTGACTGGGGTCACTTGACGCCATTCAGGGTCTATTGAGGTCACCTGAGTTCCTGACTGGGGTCACTGGAGGCCATTTGGAGTCACTTGCGGTCAGCTGAGACCTTGACCAGGGTCACTTTAGGTAATTTGGGATCTCTTGGTGTCATCTGACACCTGGACTGGGGTCACTTGAAGTCATTTTGGGTCATTTGAGGTCACCCGAGCCCCTCACTGGGGTCACTTGAGGTAATTTGGGGTCACTTGATGTCATCTGCGACCCTGACCATGATCGCTTGAGGTCATTTTGGGCCACTTGAGGTCATCTGAGGCCCTGACCATGAAAACTTGAGGTCATTTGGGGGTCGCTTGAGGTCACCTGGGGCCTCTATTGGGGTTACCTGAGGTAATTTGGGATCTCTTGGTGTCATCTGAGGCCTTTACTGCGGTCATTTGGGGTCACATGAGGTCTTCTGAGGTACGGACTGCGGTCATTTGAGATCATTTGTGGTGACCTCAGGTCATCTGAGGCCCGGAGCGGAGACACTTGAGGTCATTTGCGATCACTTGCGGTAAAGTGAGGCCCTGACTGGGGTCACTTGTGGTCAGTTTGCATCACTTGAAGTCATCTCAGGCCCTGAGTGGGGTTACTTGAGGTCATGTGGGGTAACTTGAGGACATCTGAAGGCCCTGACCGGGGTCACTTGAAGTCATTTGGGGTCACTTCAGGTCACCTGCGGCCCTGACCGGATTCACTTGAGCTCATTTAGGGTCATTTGAGTTCATCTGCGGCCCTTACCGGAATCACTTGAGGGCATTTTGGGTCACTTGCGGTAACCTGAGTCCCTGACTGGGGTCACTTGAGGTCATTTGGGGTCACTTGAGGTCACCTGAGCCCCGGACTGGGGTCCTGTGAGATCATTTAGGGTCACTCGAGGTCACTGTGGGCCCTGACTGGGATCATTGAGGTCATTTGGGGTCACTTGAGGTCAACTGAGGACCTTACCGGGATCACTTGAGGTCATTTGGGGTCGCTGGAGGTCACTTGGGGCCTTGACCGAGGTCACTTGAGGTCATTTGGAGTCACTTGAGGTAACCTGAGGACTTGACCGGGTTCACTTGCGGTCATTTGGGGTCACTTGAGGTCATCTGAGGCTCTGACTAGGGTCACTTGAGGTCATCTGCGACCCTGACCATGATCACTTGAGGTCATTTGGGGCCACTTGATGTCAACTGTGGACCTGTCCAAGGTCACTGGAGGTCATTTGTGGTCAATTGAGGCCATCTGAGGTCGTGACCAGGGTCACTTGAGGCCATTTTGGGTCACTTGCGGTCACCTGAGTCCCTGTCTGGGGTCCCTTGAGGCTATTTGGGGGCATTGTGGTCACCTGAGGCCCTGAGCACGGTCACTTGAGGACATTTGGGGCCACTTGAGGTCATCTGAGGCCCTGACCCGGGACACTTGATGTCATTTGTGGTCACATGATGTCACTTGCGGCCCGGGCCAGGGTCACTTGAGGTCATTTTGGGTTCACTAGGTGTCATCTGAGGCCCTGACTGAGATGACTTGAGGTCATTTGGGGTCACTTGAGGTCACCTGAGGCCTTGACCGGGGTCACTTGAGGTCATTTGGGGACACTTGAGGTCACCTGAGGCCTTGACCAGGGACACTTGACGTCATTTGGGGTCACTTGAGGTCACCTTGGGCCTTGACCGGGGTCACTTGAAGTCATTTTGGGTTACTTGAGGTCACCTCAGGCCCTGACTTCGGTCACTTGAGGTCATTTGGGGCCACTTGAGGACATCTGATTGCCTTAGCGTAGTCACTTGAAGTCATTTGGCGTCATTTCAGGCCATCTGAGGTGCTGCCCGGAATCACTCGAGGTCACCTGAGGCCCTGTCCAGGGTTACTTGAGGTCATTTAGAGTCATTTGAGGTCATCTCCGTCCGTGACCAGAATCACCTGAGGTCATTTGGTGTCACTTGAGGTCACCTGAGACCCAGACCGCGGTCACTTGAGATGATTTTGGGACATTTGAGGTCACCTGTAGCCTTGACCGGGGTCACTTGAGGTCATTTAGGGTCACATGCGGTCACCTCAGGCCATGACACGGGTGCCTTGATGTAATTTTGGGGTCAATTGAGGTCATCTGAGGCCCTGACTGGGGTCACTTGAGGTCATTTGGGGTCACTTGAAGTCATCTGAGGCCCTGACTGGCGTCACAGGTGCTGATTTTGGGCCACTTCAGGTCGTCTGAGGCCCTGACTAGGATCACTTGAGGTCATTTGGGGTCACGTGAGGTCATCTGAGGCCCTGACCGGGGCCACTTGATGTCATTTATGGTCACATGATGTCACTAACGGCCCGGACCGGGGTCACTTGAGGTCATTTTGGGTCACTTGAGGTCACCTGAAGACTTGACTGGGGTCACTTGAGGTCTTTTGGGTTCACTAGGTGTCAACTGAGGCCCTGACTGAGATGACTTGAGGTCATTTGGGGTCACTTGAGGTCACCTGAGGCCTTGACTGGGGCCACTTTAGGTCATTTTGGGTCACTTGAGGTCATCTGAGGCCTTGTCCGGAGACACTTGAGGTCATTTGGGGTCACTTGAGTTCACCTTGGGCCTTGACCAGGGTCACTTGAGGTCATTTTGGGTTCACTAGGTGTCATCTGAGGCCCTGACTGAGATGACTTGAGGTCATTTGGGGTCACTTGAGGTCACCTGAGGCCTTGACCGGGGTCACTTGAGGTCATTTGGGGACACTTGAGGTCACCTGAGGCCTTGACTGGGGCCACTTTAGGTCATTTTGGGTCACTTGAGGTCACCTGAAGCCTTGACCAGGGACACTTGACGTCATTTGGGGTCACTTGAGGTCACCTTGGGCCTTGACCGGGGTCACTTGAAGTCATTTTGGGTTACTTGAGGTCACCTCAGGCCCTGACTTCGGTCACTTGAGGTCATTTGGGGCCACTTGAGGACATCTGATTGCCTTAGTGTAGTCACTTGAAGTCATTTGGGGTCATTTCAGGCCATCTGAGGTGCTGCCCGGAATCACTCGAGGTCACCTGAGGCCCTGTCCAGGGTTACTTGAGGTCATTTAGAGTCATTTGAGGTCATCTCCGTCCGTGACCGGAATCACCTGAGGTCATTTGGTGCCACTTGAGATCACCTGAGACCCAGACCGCGGTCACTTGAGATGATTTTGGGACATTTGAGGTCACCTGTAGCCTTGACCGGGGTCAATTGAGGTCATTTAGGGTCACATGCGGTCACCTCAGGCCATGACACGGGTGCCTTGATGTAATTTTGGGGTCAATTGAGGTCATCTGAGGCCCTGACTGGGGTCACTTGAGGTCATTTGGGGTCACTTGAAGTCATCTGAGGCCCTGACTGGCGTCACAGGTGCTGATTTTGGGCCACTTCAGGTCGTCTGAGGCCCTGACTAGGATCACTTGAGGTCATTTGGGGTCACATGAGGTCACCTGTGGCCCTGACTGGTGTCACTTGAGGTCATTTTGGGTCACGTGAGGTCATCTGAGGCCCTGACTGGTGTCACAGGTGGTGATTTTGGGCCACTTCAGGTCATCTGAGGCCATGACTAGGATCACTTGAGGTCATTTGGGGTCATGTGAGGTCATCTGAGGCCCTGACCGGGGCCACTTGATGTCATTTATGGTCACATGATGTCACTAACGGCCCGGACCGGGGTCACTTGAGGTCATTTTGGGTCACTTGAGGTCACCTGAAGACTTGACCGGGGTCACTTGAGGTCATTTGGGTTCACTAGGTGTCAACTGAGGCCCTGACTGAGATGACTTGAGGTCATTTGGGGTCACTTGAGGTCACCTGAGGCCTTGACTGGGGCCACTTTAGGTCATTTTGGGTCACTTGAGGTCATCCTAGGCCTTGTCCGGAGACACTTGAGGTCATTTGGGGTCACTTGAGTTCACCTTGGGCCTTGACCAGGGTCGGTTGAGGTCATTTGGAGTCACTTGAGGTCACCTGAGGCCTTGGCCGGGTCACTTGAGGTCATTTGTGGTCAGTTGAGGTCATCTGAGGCCTTGACCAGTGTCACTTGTGGTCATTTTGGGTTACTTGAGATCACCTCAGGCCATGACTTATGTCACTTGAGGTCATTTGGGGTCACTTGAGGACATCTGAAGGCCCTGAGTGGAGTCACTTGAATTCATTTGGGGTCATTTCAGGCCGTCTGAGGTGCTGCCCAGAATCACATGAGGTCACCTGAGGCCCTGACTGGGGTCACTTGAGGTCATTTAGGGTCACATGCAGCCACCTCAGGCCATGACTCGGGTGCCTTGAGGTAATTTTGGTGTCAATTGTAGTCATCTGAGGCCCTGACTGCGGTCACTTGAGGTCATTTTGGGTCACTTGAAGTCATCTGAGGCTCTGACTGGTGTCACAGGTGGTGATTTTGGGCCACTTCAGGTCATCTGAGGCCCTGACTAAGATCACTTGAGGTCATTTGGGATCAGTTGAGGTCACCTGTGGCCCTGACTGGCATCACTTGAGGTAATTTGGGGTCACGTGAGGTCATCTGAGGCCCTGACCATGGTCACCTGAGATCATTTGGGGTCACTTGAGGTCATCTGAGGCCCTGACCGGGGACACTTGATGTCGTTTGTGGTCACATGATGTCACTTGCGGCCCGGACCAGGGTCACTTGAGGTAATTTTGGGTCACTTGAGGTCACCTGAAGCCTTGACCGGGGTCACTTGAGGTCATTTGTGTTCACTAGGTGTCATCTGAGGCCCTGACTGAGATGACTTGAGGTCATTTGGGTCACTTGAGGTCACCTGAGGCCCTGACTGGTGTCACAGGTGGTGATTTTGGGCCACTTCAGGTCATCTGAGGCCACGAGTAGGATCACTTGAGGTCATTTGGGGTCATTTGAGGTCACCTGTGGCCCTGACTGGCGTCAGTTGAGGTCATTTGGGGTCACGTGAGGTCATCTGAGGCCCTGACCATGGTCACCTGAGATCATTTGGGGTCACATGAGGTCATCTGAGGCCCTGACCAGGGACACTTGATGTCGTTTGTGGTCACATGATGTCACTTGCGGCCCGGCCCGGGGTCACTTGAGGTAATTTTGGGTCACTTGAGGTCACCTGAAGCCTTGACCGGGGTCACTTGAGGTAGTTTGGGCTCACTAGGTGTCATCTGAGGCCCTGACTGAGATGACCTGTGGTCATTTGGGGTCACTTGAGGTCACCTGAGGCCTTGACCGGGGTCACTTGAGGTCATTTGGGGTCATTTGAGGTCACCTGAGGCCCTGACTGGGATCACTTGATATCATTTGGGGTCATTTGAGGTCACCTGAGGTTCTCACAGTGATCAGTTCATCTGAGGTCCTGACCCGCGCCAATTGACGTCATGTGAGGCCCTGACCATGGTCACTTGATGTCACCCGAGGCTCTGACCAGGGTCATTTGAGGTCATCTGAGGCCCTAACCAGGGTCAATTGTGGCCATTTTGGGTCACTTGAGGTCATCTCAGGCCCTGAACATGGTCACTTGAAGTCACCAGAGGCCCTGACCAGGGTCATTTGTGGTCATTTTGGGTCACTTGACGTCATCTGAAACCCTGACCGGAGTCACTTGAGGTCATTTGGGAAAACATGAGGTCATGTGAGGCCCTACCTGGGGTCATTGAAGTCATCTGGGATCACTTGAGGACATCTTAAGCCCTGACCACGGTCACTTGAGGTCATTTGGGGTCACTTGAAGTCATCTGAGGCCCTGACTGGAATCACTTGAGGTCATTTGGGGAAACATGAGGTCCTCTGAGGCCACGAATGGGGTCACTGGAGGTCATTTTGGATCACTTGAGTCCATCTGAGGCCCTGACCGGCTGTCACTTGGGGTTATTTGGGATCAGATGAGGTCATCTGAGGCTCTGACCGGAGTCACATGAGGTCATTTGGGGTCACTTGAGGTCATTTGGTATCACTTGAGGTCATCTGAGGCCCTGTCTGGGGTCACTTGAGGTCATTTGCGGTCACATGATGTCCTTTCGTGCCACTTGAGGTCACCTGATGCCCAGAGTGGACTCACGTGACATTATTTTGGGTCATTTGAAGTCATGAGGGGCCCTGATTGGGGTCATTAGAGGTCCTTTGGGATCACTTGAGGTCATCTGAGGCCCTGACCGGGGTCACTTGAGGCCATGACCGGGGTCACTTGAGATCATCTGAGGCCCGGATCGGGGTCACTTGAGGTCATTTGGGGTCACTTGAGGTCATCTGAGGCCCTGACTGCGGTCACTTGAGGTCATTTGGGGTCCCTTGAAGTCATCTGAGGCCCTGACCGGAATCACTTGAAGTCATTTGGGGAAACATGAGGTCACCTGAGGCCCTGACTGGGGTCACTTGAGGTCATTTGGGATAACTTGAGGTCATCTGAGGCTCAGAGTGGGGTCCCTTGAGGTCATTGAGTGTTATTTGAGGTCATCTGAGGCCCCGACCGGGTATCACTTGGGGTCATTTGGGGTCACATGAGGTCATCTGTGCCGTTGACCAGGGTCTCTTAATGTCATTTGGGGTCACTTGAGGTCTTTTGGGTCACTTGAGGTCACCTGAGACTCTGACTGGGGCCATTTGAATTCATTTGGGGTTATTTGAGGTCATCTGAGGCCCTGAGTGGACTCACTTGTCATTTGGGGTCACTTGAGGTCATTTGGTGTCACTTGAGATCACCTGATGCCCAGACTGAGGTCAGTTGATATCATTTGGGGTCACATGAGGTCATCTGAGGCCCTTCCTGGGGTAACTAGAGGTCATTTGGCATCACTTGAGGTCATCTGAGTTCCTGACCGAGGAGACTTGAGGTCATCTAGGGTCACTTGAGATCATCTGAGGCCATGACCGTAGTCACTTGAGGTCATTTGGTGTCACGTGAGGTCATCTGAAACCCTGAATAGGGTCACTTGAGTTCATTTCGGGTCATTTGAGCTCATCTGCGGCCCCGACTGGGGTCACTTGAGGTAATTTTGGGTCACATGAGGTCATCTAAGGCCCTGACCAGGGTCACTTGAGGTCATTTGGGGTCACATGAGGTCATCTGAGGCCCCAACCGGGGTCACTTGAGGTCATTTGGGGTCACTTGAAGTCATCTGAGGCCCTGACCGGCGTCACTTGAGGTCATTTTTGCAAACATGCGGTCATCTGAGGCCCTAACCAGAGTCGCTTGGTGTCATTTAGGGTCAACTGACGTCATGAGAGGCCCTCTCCAGAGTCGCTTGAGTCATGTGGGGTCACATGAAGACATCTGAGGCCCTGACCGGGGTCACTTGAGGCCACCTAATGCCCTGACCAGGGTCATTTGAGGTCATCTGAGGCCCTAACCAGGGTCATTTGTGGTTATTTTGGTTCACTTGAGGTCATCTGAAGCCCTGACCGGAGTCACTTGAGGTCATTTTGGGTCACTTGAGGTCATCTGAGGCCCTGACCGGGGTCACTTGAGGTCATTTGGGGTCTCTTGAACGCATCTGAGGCCCTGACCGGGTCACTTGAGATCATTTGTGGCCACTTGAAGTCATTTGAGGCTCTGACTAGGGTCACTTGGGGACATTTGGGGTCACTTGAGGTCATTTGCATCACTTAAGGTCATCTGAGGTCCTGACCAGGGTCACTTGATGTCACCTGAGGCCCTGACTCAGGCCATTTGAGGTCATTTGGTGTAATTTGAGGTCATCATGTTGACCTGAGTGGAGGCACTTGATGTTATTTAGGGTCATTTGAAGTCATGTGAGGCCCTGACTAGGGTCACTAGAGGTCATTTGGGATGACTTGATGTAATTTGAGGCCCTGACCGGGGTCACTTGAGGCCCTAACCGGAGACACTTGAGGTCATCAGAGGCCCTGATCGGGGCCACTTGAGGTCATTTAGGACCACTTGTGGTCATCTCAGGCCCTGACTCGGGCCGTTTGATATCATTTGGTGTAATTTGAGGTCATCATGTTGACCTGAGTGGAGGCACTTGATGTTATTTAGGGTCATTTGAAGTCATGTGAGGCCCTGACTAGGGTCACTAGAGGTCATTTGGGATGACTTGATGTAATTTGAGGCCCTGACCGGGGTCACTTGAGGCCCTAACCGGAGACACTTGAGGTCATCAGAGGCCCTGATCGGGGCCACTTGAGGTCATTTAGGACCACTTGTGGTCATCTCAGGCCCTGACTCGGGCCGTTTGATATCATTTGGTGTAATTTGAGGTCATCTGAGGCCCTGAGTGGGGTCACTCGTTGTCATTTGGGGTCACTTGAGGTCATTTGGGGTCATTTGAGGTCACATGACGGCCAGACTGGAGTCACTTCAGATCATTTGGGGGCATTTGAGGTCATCTGCGGCCCTGCCTGGGGTCACTAGAGGTCATTTTGCGTCACTTGAGGTCATCTGCGTTCCTGACCGGGGTGACTTGAGGTCATTTGGGGTCACTTGAGGTCATTTGGTGACACCTGAGGTCACCTGATGCCCTGAGTGGAGTCACTTGAGGTTATTTTGGGTCATTTGAAGTCATGTGAGGCCCTGACTGGCTCCAGTATGTCCTGAGAGGGAGTGGCTATGTCACAGAACGGGTTGCTGTTGGGGAACACCCTGTTTGTTTGTGATAAGGGCAAGTTTGGCCTTCTATTTCTGCCTGGAAATGATTTGGAAGTGCTCAAGTAAACCTCGACTGAGAGCTTCCCAAATCAGCTCTTCTGTTGCAATAAGGAGATGGAGCCGTCACCCCCGTGTCCAGGTGGTACCACCAGCAAAGCCCAGCTGGCACCAGCACTGGCTGAGCTCTGTGCCCAGGAGCAGCCGTGGATGCCCACGGTGAGGGCAGGCAGGAGCCAGGCAGGGGCTGCTGTGAGCAGCGGCAGGGCCCCGAGGGGCTGGGGGAGCCCATGCTGAGAATCCCTGGGCTGAAGGCACATTTCTTTCAGTGAGATCATCTGGGCCTGGAGCTCCTCCAGTGGCATGCCCAGGAAAAGAGGGAAGCCATCAAGAACATCTCCAGGGACACAGCCTGACCAGCAATACCAGCAGCAGGTTTTGCTGAGCAATGGCCCTTGGATCAAGCAAAACATTTCCAATCAGGGCAGTCCATTTGTACAGATGGGGTTACACTCTGGGGGTACAGCCAATGCCATGAGGTCACAGCAGGCTCTGGGGTCACAGCAGGCTGAGGTCACAGCAGGCTCTGAGGTCACAGAGGTGCCAGAGCCCCGTGGTTGCACAGCACCACAACGACGGAGCAGTCAGTCCTTGAGCACAACTGTTGCGGCAGCAGCGGCGGTGGCAGCAGTGGTGCTGACATTGGGACAGCGGTGTCAGGACAGCGGTGGCAGCAAGAGCTGCGGGACTGGCAGAGGGCAAGGCACCATGGCACTTGCTCTGCGCCTCTTCCTCCTGCTCCTCCTGGCCGTGGCCCTGCCTGCCAGGGCTGCCCAGGCTGCTCCGCTGCAAGCGCGGGGAGCAGGTGAGCCGGCAGACTGGCTCCCCTTTCCCGGGACAGCGCTCCCTGCTTGCCGGGAAGCGCTGGGGGATGGTTTTCCCCTGGGCTTGAGGGAGGGTTTCCTCTGTGGGAGGGAGAGAGCCACCGTGGGGGCTGGGCTGCTCCAGCCGCCCTCCCAGGGATGTTGCACAGGGCCTACCAAAAGTGTGGAGAGCGACCAGGAGCCAGCTCAGAGCTCCCCAGGACCCTGTGCAGCTTTGGCCACGGCCATTCACATGAGGCTCCCATGGCCATACCCGACCCCCTTGCCGTGCCCAGTTCCCAAAGCACAAGGGGATCCCAGCACACCAGGAAATGGTTCTCATCTGTGCTCCCTTCTAGATGAGCATGCCATTAAGGTTTCTCCAGCAGCTTGGCTCCATGCAGATTTCCAGCCTCTTAAGCCTCCTGCAGGTATGCTGTCAATGTTCCTAAGAGAATAATCATTGGCAACCTGGCAGGAAGCAGGTGACAGAAGCTCCTGTGCCTGTTGAGTTACAGGTGTGTCTGCAGGGAAGACTTTTCAGGCTCCTTTCCGGGTTGCTGCACACAAGCCAAGCTCCCATCGCAGGGGTGAGTAGTGTGTCCCTGCTGACTCCACAGGCTGAGCCCTGGTTTTGTGGGATCCATTCCGGGGGAAATGCAAATACATCTCTTGAGCTCCTCCAAGAGGGAGGCACAAATCTACAGGAGACAGTAAGTCCCTGGAGGCATCCAAACACATGGAGAAGACACTGAGTGATGTGGAGAGATGCCGTGGTGGCTGCATTTCCCTCAGCCTTCCCCTGGGACTCAGCAGCCGGGGGCATTCTCTGCACATCTGGACACACCGTGCCCGGCACAGCGGGAAGGGATGCATGGCAGCCTGGCTGCCCCACTGCTGTTTCACGGCCTGCAGGGCTGTTTCCCAGCCTGGCCTGGCTGCAGCTTCTCCCCAGCCTCTGCAGGAAGGCATTTGGCAGCAACTGACAGGGAGCCCAAACTGCACCATGGGCCACGCACACCCTGAGATCCCTGCAATTTCCCAGTCCCCAGGAAGAACAGGAGGGATGGTGGTTTGGAAAAGGCAGTGCCTTGCCCTGGTTCCAAAGCTTGGATGACTTCCTGAACCTTATTAATGTCTTTGACAAGCATTGCCTCCTGAAGATGCCATTTTCTTGTTGGGTACAGGCCCACCTGATCCAGCTGTCCCTTTTCCCTTCTCCAGAGATGGACAGAGAGGCTGTGCTGAAGGCTGAGTTTCCTGGAGGAAGCAGTGGCCCATTGGCAGCCTCTGCTGCAGGAAGGGAGGCGATGCCAGGCACAGTCACTGGAGGTAATTGCTGTGTCTCTGGGCCTGAGCCCTGCTGAGGCTTGAGCTACCCTCTCTGCTGCTTGGCAGTGCGGGCACAGCCCGGACAAGATCGGCACAGCCCAGAGGAATTATCCCGAGCAGGATCAGGGTACTCGGGTACTGAGCAGTCCTGCTGGGTCCCTCGGTGGGAGACACATCCCACAACCCGGGAGAGACTGCACAGGGTGCCCATGGTGGGGAAAGGGCTGAGGGCAGGAGCAAGGCTCCAGTGTGTCCTGAGAGGGAGTGGCTATTTCCCCTCGGGTTGGGGGAGTTTCCCAGCAGAAGGAGGAATGGAGGTTGAGAGGCATAGTTGTAGCACTGCCTGCTGCAGTTTTCCCCAAGGATTTAGTGAGGGTCTCCTGTGTGGGAGGGAGAGAGCCCCAGGGCCCTGGGCTGCTCCAGCTGCCCTCCCAGGGATGTTGCACAGGGCCTACCAAAAGTGTGGAGAGCGACCAGGAGCCAGCCCAGAGCTCCCCAGGCCCCTGTGCAGCTTTGGCCATGGCCATTCACATGAGGCTCCCACGGCCATACCCGAACCCCTTGCCGTGCCCAGTTCCCAAAGGCACAGGGGGATCCCAGCACACCAGGAAATGGTTCTCATCTGTGCTCCCTTCTAGATGAGCATGCCATTAAGGTTTCTCCAGCAGCTTGGCTCCATGCAGATTTCCAGCCTCTTAAGCCTCCTGCAGGTATGCTGTCAATGTTCCTAAGAGAATAATCATTGGCAACCTGGCAGGAAGCAGGTGACAGAAGCTCCTGTGCCTGTTGAGTTACAGGTGTGTCTGCAGGGAAGACTTTTCAGGCTCCTTTCCGGGTTGCTGCACACAAGCCAAGCTCCCATCGCAGGGGTGAGTAGTGTGTCCCTGCTGACCCCACAGGCTGAGCCCTGGTTTGTGAGATCCATCCCTCTGAAATGCAAACACATCTCTTAAGGTCCTCCGAGAGGGAAGAACAAACCTACAGGAGACAGTAAGTCCCTGGAGGCATCCAAACACATGGAGAAGACATTGAGGGATGTGGAGAGATGCCGTGGTGGCTGCATTTCCCTCAGCCTTCTCCTGGGACTAAGCAGCTGGGGGCATTCTCTGCACATCTGGACACACCATGCCCGGCACAGCGGGAAGGGATGCATGGCAGCCTGGCTGCCCCGCTGCTGCTTTCACGGCCTGCAGGGCTCTTTCCCAGCCTGGCCTGGCTGCAGCTTCTCCCCAGCCTCTGCAGGAAGGCATTTGGCAGCAGCTGACAGGGAGCCCAAACTGCACCACGGGCCTGAGATCCCCTGCAAATTCCCGGTCTCTGGGTTGATGCAGAGAGGCAGCTGTTTGCAGGAGGGAGGGCCCTGGAGCAGCTCCAAAATCCTATTTCCTTGTCTTTATCCACCCTTTGACAAGTATTGCTTGGAGCAGGACAGCACAGCACAGAGGAATTATGGCATGCAGGCTCAGGGGTTTGAGTACTGGACAGTCCTGTGCCAAGGGGCGGCAATGTGCCTGCAGGCCCCAGCTCTGGGGGAAACAGAGATCAAGGACCTCTTGTCTGTCTGCACAGTGCTGCCAGCTCAGCAGTGGAGCACAGCACGGGCTCACGCTCCCCATTGCTCCCACAGATGCAGCTGG